>NC_048427.1:5267081-5282272 GCF_013103735.1 Etheostoma cragini | reverse complement strand
GGAGCTGAAACAGACTGAAGACCAGCTTGGTTTCCTCCAGAGCTTCCCAAACTCATCCATCCAACCACACACAATGGATTTGTCCACATTCAGTTTTAACAGACAAGTGGAGATACACCACATACAGAAAACTTTGAACGAATCAGTGTCTCAACTGCGAATGTTGCTGAATAAAATGACCACAGAAATTCAGCAGTTCTCAGACAGCACAGATGAGTCAAACGATGCTACGCTGAGATATGTGCAGCAGTATGAGGTAGACATTTTGCTCGATCCTGAAACAGCTCACCCTCTGCTCCTCTTATCTAATGACAGGAAACAGGTGATGTACAGCAATGATTTATGTTTGTGGGTAAACCAGAACCTAAACCCAAATAGATTTACAGAACATCTTGCAGTTCTGGGACAGAGAGGCTTCTCATCATGTAGGTTTTACTTTGAGGTGTTTGTGGGCGGAAAGACTGAGTGGTGTCTGGGCATGGCCACGGCAACAGTCCAGAGGAGGGGAGCGCTTGTTAGGAGTCCTCACTCTGGACTCTGGGCCATCTGGTTCCTAAAGGATAAGTTTGAAACCTTCAGGTCTCCAAATGTGCCGGTACACTTTGGCAAAGTGGAGCGTGTCGGTGTGTTTGTGGATTATGACGGAGGGGAAGTTTATTTCTATGACGTCCAGACTGCAACACTCATTTATACTTTTACTGAGTGTGTCTTTACTGAGGAACTGCATCCATACTTTAATCCTTGTGATAATGAATTTGGTTCAAACTTGGGGCCGATGATAATCGTTCCCGTCAGTCGTCCGGTGTGATTTGTGAGTTATTTGCTAAAATGCAACCCTTGCCATTGATGGCAAAACCAAATCTTTTTTGTAAAGCAGCTTTTGATTATCTTTAAATATTTAAAGCATTAGAAAAGATAAACCATATTCCTTTGCTGATTTCTGTCTCTAGTGTCTAGTAAAGTTCTGTTCTGGGGGCAACCAGGGAAAAGTGCCATCTCTTAAAGCAACCATGAGATTAGCCAACAGTGGAACTGCACACCAATACTTTTCCCATAGACTTTGAATGGCAACAGAAACTTCTATATTTCATTATTTGGGGTACATCAACTTACCTGTTTGCCTCAATATTCTACCAACTTTGTACAGAACACCTACAAAATTGTTGCAGAACACCAAAAACTAGCTATTGAGACCATAAATTCATTGGGAAATGTTTACTGAGGTAATAAATCAAGAACGGGCTGTTTCAAAAATGCTTTGACTTGTTCTGCTTCTGATCTTTTACAGATTGGAAACACGTCTCTTCTCTCAGGTTTCTTCCCTCAGGCACTGAAAACTGCAGTCATCAAGTCACTATTAAAAGAAGATCTAAACGTGTCACTAATGAGCATTTATAGGCTGATATCAAACCTTCCATTTCTAAATAAAATCATTGAAAAAGCGGTTTTTCAACAACTCAACCTTTTCTTGTCACTAAACAATGGTTTTGATGCCTTCCAGTCGGGTTTCCGACCACAGCACTGAGACGGCTCTTGTTAAATTCTTTAATGACTTTCACTTCAACACAGACAGTGGCAAATTTTCAGTCTTAGTATTACTTGATCTCAGTGCTGCATTTGATACGGTCAACATATTACTAGACCGGCTGGAAAAGTGGGTTGGCCTTTCTGGCTCAGTACTAAACTGGTTTGAATTGAATCCTCTCTCTCTATATCTATCTATCTATACAAAATCTACCTTGCCTATTATCAGCAACCATTCATCCAATGTTCCAAAGGCACATTCTGTTTACTAATCTGATATCATTTGAACCCTTTTGCAATTATGCAAGCACATAATGTTATCTGAAAACTGCAGCCCTGGTTAAAAAAACAATGCAACTGATCTCAGCTGGTATTCTGTCTATAATGGAGTGCAATGGAAATTTCTCCAAACCCCAAACCTATGTAGTGTATATAAAGCCTTTGATACTGTAGAGCATAGTTATCACAAACATTTGATATGGAATAATAAAAATCTAAAGTATAAGAATAAGTCAATATTAAATCCCAGTTGGGTCCAAAATGATATTTTATTGATTTCCCAGTTGGTTATTGACAAAGGTCCCTTACTTACATATTCAGAATTCTTAATGAAGTTTAATATTCCAAAAATAAAGCAACGAGCATAGCATGGTATTTGATGCTATACCTACTGGTTGAGACAGGTTAGTAATGTGCTAATAACCAGTCAACATTCAGAACCAATGTTTTATTTAATTGCATTGACATAAAGGACAAAACAAGCAAAAAGTGCAATAACAGATATTTCAGACATTTGACACATTGCCCCACAGTTGCTCGATGCAAACATTATTGGAATAACCATTTTAGGAAAATATCAATTGGAATTTGATTTGTTCCCATTATAATAAATATGTAGTTAGTAATAAAGCAAATAAAGTATATTTCAAAATTGTCCATTGGATCTACCCAACGAATCAAATTTTAAAGAAATATAAATCTAATCTTTCTGTATCCTGTCTATGTTGTGGTGTTTTCACAGAGAAGATGGCACATTTGTATTGTGAATGTTTTAATGTCAGATTATTCTGGATTGATGTGGAGGTTACATTTCATGTATTGTGTAGCTCTAGGATAAAATAAAGACATAATTTTTACTATAAAGGACATTTGGATAAATGCCGTACTTTCAATTTAAATCTTTTAATTTTTTTGGGAAAATGTTAGGCTATAAATGTAAATGGTCTGAAAGAAAACCGAATATTCACCAATTTAAAAATCACATAAATTATATTTAGAAACTTTAAAAGGACTGACAAATAAAACAAGCCATCCGGACTCTTAACAATTACAATGCCTTTCAAACTCGTAGGACTACTTGTAGGACTACAGTTGAAAACTAGCCAATTGGCTAACACTGGCGCATTTACAGAAATGTTCATTAATGTGCATTGTCCTAATCAAATAAATAATAATAATAAAAAAAAACTCTAATGTAAATTTCTTGCGCCCCCTTTTCATGTTGTTTTCAGCGGGTTTGTGTGTCAGTCCTTGACTAATAAAGTTTTTTAAGACAAAGAAGTTATTTCCTGGGAAACAATAGTCGATCATTTCTTTGCAGACCGACGCCAACAGACGTAAGTAAGCATGTACTAACTACTAACTACTAACGTCCATAACGCTTTCAACACATAATAAGTTACATCTATGGCGTGCGTAGTTTGTAATGTAACCCCACTCGCTGCTATTTGAGCAGTTTTGTTGAGAAGTGCTGCTTTCTGGAGCATATGTTGAGACCAGGTCGGTCAAATCGAATTAGCCTAAATCATTATAGTTACTTTTTAATAGGCTCACTAGCGATTCTGAAGCTTTCACGTCATGTTTATGGAAATAACTGCATGGAATGTGATCTTCTCAACTCCCGTTTTTAACCTTTGGACTACTAGCTTTGAAGCCGACGAACGGGAAAAACACACTGAAACTGGTCCGATTCCGTTTTAATATTTAGTCAGAGCCATATCCGCTTGTACAAAGTCTCTAGTTTTTATTAAAGAGTAGCTTAATAGTGTAGCTGTTAAAATCCTGTAGGCCTACATGCGATATATGTTGCTGATTTTAATAAAAAAAAACAGACTAATGATCCGTTATCTTAAAAGATTTTGTCTCTCTGACTGCTCAACGTAACTATCAGCCACACAACACGTGGTTTGAACTGGAAACGCCTTTAAATCAGACAAATAGCAGTTTAAATCCCTCCAATTCAAAATCAATAAAGTTTATATAAAACGTCATCATGTTGAGTCGACTCTGAACACTTCAGCAGATCAGCCAGCGGAGAGTGAAAAGCAACAATAGGCCCCTACACACACACACACACACATATACACAAAAAATAACATACAAAACTCTCGTGGGTAAAGAATATACGTTTTGTATATACAAATGTCCATGAAGGCTACAAAAAGAATTGACCAAAGGAAACAAAGAACCAAAAAGAGGGAAACTACTTAAAAATGCACAAGTCCAAAGCAAAAAGGCTAGAGAAAATAAAATTAAGCTTAGAGCAGCACACAAAAGGAGATTAATCAAACAGTAGTTTTCTAGATAACTACTATCTAGTGCAAACACCCCGTGCTTTATTTTGAAAGCCAATTTTAAAATCAACGAGACCATAATTGTTGCAGAACACCTAAAACTAGCTATTGAGACCATACATTCATTGGGAAATGTTTACTGAGGTAATAAATCAAGTGAGAACTGGGTCCCTTTCTCATAGACTTCTACAGAAACAGACCACATGTGTCGCCCCCTGCTGGAAATTAGATAAAATGCAGGTTTAAGGCACTTCTGCATTTGCAACTCTTCGCTGAACCGCATGCGTTGTCCATTAATATTAACAGTCTATAATTTCAGCAAACAAATGTACCAATGTGCCTACAACGGACTGCAAACTAAAGGGGTGAACGTAGCAGGTGTTATTCTTTCAAGATAAATTAGCTTTGCAAATGTTTTAGGTAGTTTAGCATTAGGGCTGGGCAATATTTCAATATTAAATTGATATCAATATATGAGGTTAGATATCATCTTAAAAATATCCTGATATGACACAAGTGGTGTCTTTGCCTGGTTATTAAGGCTGCATTAAAGTAGGCTGATGTAATTTTCTGAACACACCAGACTGTTCTAGCTGTTCTATTATTTGCCTTTACCCACATAGTCATTATATCAACTTAACTGATGATTGATTATCAAAAATCTCATTGTGTACACATTTTGTGAAAGCAACAACAGTCAGCCCTTAAATATTGCCACAAAAGCAGTATTGAGGTATTTGGTCAAAAATATTGGGATGGATGATAGATGATTTTCTCCACATCGCCCAGCTCTAGGTAGCATTTAGGGCTTCACGTAACAATTCATTTAAATTTTAGAATGTGAGAAAATAGGTAGGCTACATATTTCCCAAAGCCCAAGCTGACATCTTCAACTAGTTTTTTTTTTTTTTTTTTTTGACCGGCAGTCCAAACCCCAAAGGGATTGCTTGCTGCTTTTTCTAACTATAATCTATTATCAAAATAGTTGCGAATTAAAAATTATTAACTTATTATTTATATCAGCTCTAAATGCGTTGGCAAAAACACTAAATGTGAACAGAAGCTTTGAAAAAATACTCCACAGGGGACCTTCAATCTAGCCTGGTCCCACCAGACTCTTGTACATTTTGTTTGTACAGAGAGTCTGGAGAGAGAAGTGGTAACTTCATTGAAGGCAGGTACTCTGTTGAAGTTTAAAACTATTGGATCTGCCCAGAGCCACTCTGGAACTGCCATTACCAATCGCTAACGTTTGGTCGTGGCGTACTATATGTCATGCGCATGTGCAACAAGAGGGGAGACCGACAAGGCTTAGCATTAGCATCACTAGCGTTAGCCTTAGCGAACTCCTTCCCCACTAACGGAGCGAGCTGGAAAATGAAACTTTTCCCGAACCCCGTGGGGAGGAGGGCAATATTTATTTTGCAATTGCTGTTTCCAAGGTCAAGAATGTTTTCCGTCTTTAATTTAACTGTTTTTTTATGTTTGTTTTTTTTCTTTCAGAAATGGCCTCCAGTAACAGTCTCCTGTCTGAGGAGCAGTTTATGTGTCCCATCTGCCTGGATGTGTTCACTCGGCCAGTTTCCACTCCATGTGGACACAACTTCTGCATGTCCTGTATCACGTCCTACTGGGACGACATACCAGTCAGCCAGTGTCCCATCTGTAAGGAAACTTTTGAAAGGAGACCGGACCTTAAAGTCAACACTTTCATCTCAGAGCTGGCATCGCAGTTCAGGACGCTTCAAGTAGACGCTCACATCTGGAGCACAGACCAACATCAGGCTAGCTGTGGTGCTGCGGTGCTGTGTGATATTTGTACTGACACCCAGCAAGAGGCTGTCAATACCTGTCTGGAGTGTCTGACTTCTTTTTGTGACGTCCATCTAGAGCCTCATCACAGAGCTGCGGGACTGAAGACACACACACTGGTTAAACCCATGGTGAGACGGGAGGACAGGATCTGCAAGGAGCACACCAGACTCCTGACTTTGTTCTGTAGAAAAGACAAGGTTTTGCTGTGTGACGTCTGCGCCAGTTTGCGCCATGTGAACCATCAAGTTGTTCCTGTGCAACAAGCGTGCGAGGAGAAGAAGGCTCTGCTGGCGGACACTGAGGCCAGCATGCAGCAGATGATCCAGGAAAGACAGCAGAAGGTCCAAGCCATGAAGGAGACAGTTAAACAAAGCAAGACAGAAACCAAAGATATGATAGCAAACACCGTGCAGGACTTGACGGCGCTGATCTCTGACATCCAGAAGAGTCAGACAGAGCTTGTGAATGTGATCGAGGAGAAGCAAAAAGCAGCAGAAGAACAAGCAGGTGTGTTTATTAGAAAAATGGAGCGAGAGATCACCAAGCTGCAGAAGAGAACCTTGAAGCTGAGGGAGCTGAAACAGACTGAAGACCAGCTTTGTTTCCTCCAGAGCTTCCCAAACTCATCCATCCAACCACACAAAACGGACTTGTCCACATTCTGTTTTAACAGACAAGCGGAGATACACCACATACAGAAAACTTTGAACGAATCAGTGTCTCAACTGCGAATGTTGCTGAATAAAATGACCACAGAAATTCAGCAGTTCTCAGACAGCACAGATGAGTCAAACGATGCTACGCTGAGATATGTGCAGCAGTATGAGACGGACATTGTGCTCGATCCTGAAACAGCTCACCCTCTGCTCCTCTTATCTAATGACAGGCAACAGGTGAGGTACGACAATGACTTAGGTTTGTGGGTAAACCAGAAGCCGAATATGTTCATTACATATCTCGCAGTTCTGGGCAAGTTTCTTGATACCTCGTTGGGCATTAACACGCTTATACCGTGGTCAGTAGCCAAATAATTTTTTTTTAAACCATTAAGTAGGGCCCGAGCACCTACAGCAGCGAATGCCCTATTGAAACTGAAGGAATTTGTCTTTCTTTCCCCTGCAAATGAATTGCCTTTTTGAGCGGCAACATACTCAAAAACTCACCAAAATTGGCAGTTGCGTCAAGCCCCTGCAGTAAGTTTAACGTAGGCTAATGAAACGTGGTAAACATATGTAGCATGTCAAGATGTACAAAAAAGCTCATTGGAACCCTACCCTTAGCGCATCAGGAAGTCTTGAGTGTACATTGACCAATGGGCTTCAACCTTTTCAAGATTCATAAGAGTCCAACCCTGGGGACATCTACATCTCAAAGTCATAAAAGCTACCTAATGACAACAGGAAGTAGACCTAAAAGTCAAGGTGCTATACTTTAACAAACTCCTTCTACAAAACTTATCTGATGGACCTCAAATTCATTTCATGTCATCTAAAGACCTAAATAATTAAAAGTTATTAAAAGCAAAATTTTTCATTAATGGTGTGGGCGTGGCGTGACTGCCATTTTGACTATTGATGAACAGGACAAGAAGTTGTCACGGCTAATTAACTGTTTTACGTAGATTCTTGTGTGAGGTATTGTTGAACTCAGCAAGGAATTCCCTTTTCATTGGTAACAGTAAGCAGTGTCTGAGTGCCTCGCAAATGCACGGCAGCATGGGGCGTTATCCGCCAGTAACCCCGACGCGCGTGGAGGAGTGAGTTTTTCCAAACAACAACTCTGTTTTCCTGGTTCCACCTGAGGATTTGACTAATACCTGGAACAAAGACAGTTTCCCAACATTTCCCATCTGTGTTGCACAGCTTACTTTTCTTATACACATTCCTTGTCTTTTTACCCAACTGTGTAATTAATATCCTTTTGTACCATATACTGTAAGGCTTACTCTATTTTAAAGACTTAAGTTTAACCTTCTGTGCATCAGAGTTCTTTGTGCGGGGAGTACAAATGTGCTTTACCAGAGTACTTTTAACCACTTCCTCAATGACTGCACACAGCTCTTCTTGCAAAGACCACAATGCAACTTTAATTGTTAATATTCTACAACCGCTCTTTTCATACTGTTTCCCTAGGGTCCTCCAAGAAAATACCAGGGTAATAGGGGGAGAGGCAGAGGATGTGAGGCTCATACATCACGCAATACTGGTTGCTTCGTCTGTGGTGATCCTAACCACTGGGCTCGTAGCTGTCATCAAAAGGCTCATAATTATCCCAATTTTGCAAGACCTTGGATTCCTTCTCCAACACAGCCCAGCCCGCAGTATCCTTTCCCGCAGCAAAGGCCTCACCCTGGTCCTCAGCCTGGTCCTCAGCCTGGTCCTCAGCCTGGTCCTCAGTATCCTCCACAACCAAATAATATTCCGAACGCAAGTGCTCTCCCATTCCATGCTTGGCTGAGTAGGCGCTAGGGGTGCCCAGGAGGCCCTCTAGCTTTGCAAAATGGGTGGAGCGACCCGATGTTGAAATGCAAAACATTGGTGTTAGAAAATGTAACTATTTTAAATTGAATATCTCTGTACTTTTACTGGCTTATAATAACCATCTTTGTCTGAAGCGCCCAAGGTCACATAATTCACAGCTATCTTCAAAGAACTTTGCTAGACTTCTTCTCTTCACTCTCATGACCGTTTCACTCCCTTGCACTTTGTCAGGTGGAGTTTTTAAATACCTTTGAGATAGTGCAGCTGTTTGGGGCATGGTCTCCTCATGGAGAAAGGAGGGGGGATTGCAATGTATAAAGTAAAAATTGCGGAGTTTGTCTTCAGTCAATCTCTGTACTCATTGAAGTGTATGGGATTGGCTCCTTGCGTATGTAAAATGTTGTTGAAGTGACTCCAGTGATTCTTTGTTATCTTTTGGTAATAATTTTTTAAACAGCTTGGTCCTTCAAGCTGGATCCCAACATCCCTTCCTCTTCCCAGGTTTGGAACCTGAAAACCATGCACGTGGGTAGTCAAGGACTCTCGTTGAAAGACCTCCAACTGAATTGTTGATCAACAGAGGCCGGGATTCTGCTGGTGGAGAGGAAGGGTGACGAGATCCTGTACTGGAGAGACAAGATCACTGGACTCCAGGTGAGCTAACAGCTCTGTTTGCTCAGATTTACTTATATCTTAGCGAGCTGGTGAAGAGCTCATGTGTTTTTATAGTAGGCTAAGGTTATGCCTGAAAAACATTATCAATGAGTATTAGCTGGGTAATATTTTGTTTACTGAGTGAGTGATCAATAGGAGCATAGCATTAAGAACCGTTCCTCATTGAGTAATAGGTGAAAAGAACCCAACGAGGAGGTTGGCTAGCAAAACGAGAAGGTTTTGCTGAAGAAAAAAAAAAAAAAATAGAGATAGTCCGAGACCATCTTTTGCATTCCGATACCGAGTACTAATCCGATACCAGTGTGTCATATACTTTATTATGTTTTAACAACTGCATAAACTACAGTATACCTTCTCGATACCTGTACCAGCGTTTTAGGCAGTATCGGAAGCGAAACCTGGAACATCTATAGAGCAAACGAGAAGGTTTGCTTAGTCCATAGTGTATGTGAGAAGACTATAGGAATAAATAAAGTCAGTGAAACATGTTAATCTAAGAGCAAAAGGAGGAAGTTCGCTGGGTACCAATGTTCTCTGCGTGACGTTTTGTGTGTTAAGTTGTGTTGAATGTTGCTTTTCTGTCTCTTTTCTGCATTTGTGTGTACTGCCTGGCAGTTATTAACGGTGTCTCAATAAGATGGCCAAAAAAATAACTGGTGGGGAGAGCCGGGACAGTTGAAACACTTTTTAGTTAAACATAATTTACAAAGCAGTTGTACTCAGCATAAAACAGCCCTGTCTTACTGATAAGGTTGGTTGCTCTGGTAACCAACTGGCCGTTAAGGGCAAAGAGAGTGGGGGCTCATGTGTCAGAGAGGGAAGAATAGGAGGGAGTTTAGATATAAAATATATATATTTTTGTGTTCTTGTAAAAAGTTGTTTTCTGGTGGTGTCTTGGTGAGACTGAGAGGAGTGGCAGCCTGACGAGGTCCACAAAACTGGGTCTCCTTAATCAAAGTCAGTTGCTTGGGTGAACTCATTACAAACTGACTGTGAGGGAAAGGTAATGTGAAGTATATGAGTAAGTGGAGAAAGGATTATGGTTTTGCTGAAAAGTTGGATGTGGCTGAATGTGTGGATTTGATGCAAAAAATAGAGAGAGGCTGTGGTAAGAATGCGGTAAAGAAGGAAAGGTCTGGTTATATTGAAGCAAGGACATAGTTACAGAGAAGAGAAAGCAGAAGAGGAAGTGTCGAATATGGTAGGGATTGAACTTGCAACACAAGTAGTTGAATAAGTTAAAATTGGGGGTTAAAGTAAGTATAAGCTGAGTCTGAGATCTGGAAGATTAGAGGAAAAAAGAAAATGTTAAGTGATGAGACAATGGGGGTAAAAGGAAAGTAGGTGTAAGAAATAGAAATAGAGTTTGTTGGAGAAGTGTAATGAGAAAGACAGAGTGTTAAAGTGACAGCGTGCATACTTAGTGATGTTCACTAAATGAGTAGCCTAGCTTATTGATAAAAGAAAAGATAATGCTTCTCGCAGTTCTGTGTTGTGCCACACAATGCCTCGTTGTGTGACAAACTGAACCAGAAGACAGGAAACGTTTAAAGTACATTTAACTGTTTTCTTTTTGAGTACCAATAACATAGGTAACTTTTGAAACAATCTTTTAGAATTCAGTTCTGCCTAGATACTTTATTGGGACGTGATCTCATATAAAATTCGAATGGGATTGATGAAAAGTTGATGCAAAAAGCAGCTCGAGAGTGTTACTAAAAAATAACTTCCAACAATTGAGTAACTTTCAGTGTAAAAAGCCTGACATAAATGTCAGCAAAGTAGTTTTGGATGAAACCAAGGACAGTGTGTGTGATAAGTAATAACAGATAGCTCATAATCAAGATCTGTTTTGATCAAATTAAAGTTTTTTTGTATTGATGAAGCTAACCCTGAACAACATTTCTTTGTAGTGTGTAAATTGATCTGTTCATGTCTTACAAATGCACAAACAGGTTAACAACTGAAACGGAAATCAAGTTGTCACTGGTTAAAATGGATGAAGCACACGGAACAACAAGCTAATGCTAACAGTTACATAGCTACAAACATATGCTCCACTGAGAGGCCACAGGTAGGATCAATTCAAACTGAACAACCAAAAATGATGCCGCAGGTTTGCAATGTATCCTTAGCCTGTTAAAGCTACGCCTTCTCTAAGTCTTACACCTAAAATAGAAAAATACAAGTCATTCATTTACTGTTTTATCCAGTAAATACTGTCTTATCTCCAGTGTGTGCACTGATGGAGCTTGTCTTGGTGTTGACATCACTACTGATATAGGTAACTATGCCTCATGGTTTGAGTAGAGCTGATGTGTGGTGACTGTGTGGAGACACTTTGAGAAACCAACCCATGTCCCATACCGAGCAAGAAGGGGCACTCCTGGTTGCACTTGTGATGACTGTGAGTGAGTGTACATTGATAAACTCAGGTGTACCCAGAGGCGTACCAGACAGTTCAAAGCACACATCAGATTGGCGCAGGTTTGAGTCATTTCTTTTCTGGTGGGCATAGTAAACAAAAATGATGAATTACTTGTATTACAACAGCATTTTGTTAATTATTAAAGATGCGCTGACGGGCATAGCTGAGCAGCTGGGTTTTATTTCTCTGATGGCTCTCTGATTGAAGAGAAGTCAGGCATAAATGATCCATTCAGGCTTCTTGGAAACAGGGTTTGAAAAAGGGAGCACCTTATTTTGTATTTTTCTAGTGTCTCTCGCAGTTGCAGTTTCTATCCTGGTGGTCTGCAGTTGCTGCTGTGTCCCCTGTCTTAGAAATTATGCAGAGATGGATAGAAATAATGCTCAATAAAGCAACAAGAATTGTCACAAGATTGAGATTACAAGGACTCTTATGTCTGAAAAAAACTGAAACTGAAGTGAATGATAAATGATGCATTATTATGAAAATCAAAAGAAGATTAATATGTATATATATTTTTCAGAAGGACACAGTGTGCCATCTTGAACAATATTATGTTACACTTTGGAAATATACTATATATCCAATATTATGTTATGCTTTGGAAACATATATACATTATTATGTTATGCTTTGAAATATATACAATATTATCTTGTGTTTTGAAAAATATATACTGAACATTCATTTGTGATATTAAGTGTAAACAAGAGGGAAATGTTAGTAAATGTAACTATTAAAACTGAATATCTCTGTACTTTTACTTTCTTATAATAACCATCTTTGTCTTATACGCCCAAGTGAAGACTGCGGAGTACGCTCTTCAGTCAATTTCTATACTCATTGCATAGTAAAACTTTGTTGAAGTGACTCCAGTGATTCTTTGTTGTCTTTTGGTAATAATCTTTTTAACAATTGGACAAACTTGTCCAAATAATGGTCGACTGTGGAGCTAGATATTCTACTATGACTACACCACTACCTGGCACGACTCTGTCAGACGATGTCACAGCAGTTTTGGGTTTCTCAAACAGATAGTCACAGATAGAGAAATGGATCTGTCCTTTTAAGAAACATGAGACAGAAAGAAACTGAAAGTAAAGTTCTAACCTGGGAAACAACCAGGATCTCGGTTGTCATTATTTCTTCCTTGAGAACCAACACTGACAGGTGTAAGTAGCCTTTACTGAGCGAAACACATAAGATAAATCCATGTTGTCTGTAGTTTGTAGTTTGATCCTACTCACTGCTATTTGAGCCTTTTTTGTTAAAAGAAACGCTGCTTTCTTAAGCTAATCACCAGGTTCGTTAATAGATAACTTTTTATATTACATACTAGCTCATACATACTCAGCAGCAAAGGAGAATTTTGGCTAGAATAAATGTTGAGATTCAAAGTTCATTTCTCACCTTTGTTACAGCAGTTGACAAAAAACTATCCAAAGGTGAATGTAATACTTTAGGCCGGATTTAACCAGCTATTGTAGGGCGGCTGGAAGGTGGGCAACTTGGGGGGTTGGTAACCCAGTTGGAGTTACCAGTTAAAATGAAAGCTAGCCTTTGATGTGGTAGGTTTTGTTTTAACAATGGTGGGGAATAGTTTAAGGCTCTCAGGGATTGTGTTGCTTTCAGATAATTATTTTCCCATAAATCAACCGTTCCCATTTAATATCATTGCTGCTG
Source organism: Etheostoma cragini (assembly GCF_013103735.1). NCBI lineage: Eukaryota > Metazoa > Chordata > Actinopteri > Perciformes > Percidae > Etheostoma > Etheostoma cragini. Next base: position 5,269,094 of record NC_048427.1, on the reverse strand, counting down.
AGTCCTAACACTCATGGGCATGATTAACTCATCCTCTTTGTGTCTGTCTCCTTTTGCAAATAAGAGTAAATTGTTTTTTGTTTTTTTATGTGACTTTTAGAGTAATGTTTTGTTGATGTAAGCACATCAATATTATTTGTTTTCCCTTTATTAGTGCAATGGCACCGAGCAAATTTAAAATCACAATATTAAAGCTAATGCTTCGTTTTCATTGTACAACAAACCAAAGTATGTGTGATCAGTTTTGAAGCCAATAACAGTACATGAAGCAAGTTAACGCAGTCATTTTAAAATTAGGTTTTGTAATTTTATGATAAATGGTGCTAAGATTTGAGTCTACTATAAAGTGTTTGCGTGTGTGTTCAGGTTTTTTTGGGTGTGTGTGTGTCTGTGTTCTCAAGTTCTACTTGTTTTTCTGGATCCACACTTCTTCCTCAAAGTCCTGCCAATCACATTAGAATACTTTTGCAGGTGTGGCTTCCAGAAAACTGATCAAAACACTTAATGGGAACAAAATGTGATGTAAATACAGATATTAACAAAGTACTGAGATTTATTAAAGTATCATTATTATGGTAGGCAAGACCCCATCAATCATGATTATATAAACAAATGCACAAAATAGCACTGACCTTTTTGGATTGACTACTATTTGGATGAACATATTTTCCTAACTTTTGACTGGGTAGACAACATGCACATTTGGGTGGTCTTGTATTGTGGGGATCTTTTCAACTGCTGCTTTTTAAAGTCAAGAATGAACTTTGAACTTCAGCTTTTAATCCGACGTGGGCAAGAAGTCAGTAAGACAAACTAAAATTAATTCTCTTGGTGAATGACAAATAAAGGTAAAACCATTTTGTCTACTTCTATATCATGAAACAAAGAAGAAAATCTGCACTCAGGTCTTGCTGCAGTATCACCCCTTATTTCACAAAACTAACATTTGGGTCCCTAATGTTTTGGTCCCTCTGGACCTTCATGGAAAATAAGGGGTGATGCTGTAGGAAGAGCAGAGTGTGGGATTTTTTTCCTGTTGTCGTCTCTAACAAACCGACACAATAGGATTTATTTGGATATGCAAGTAGTAAAAGTCTACTTATAACAAAACCCTTTTTTTTTGTTAAAATATATTTAATGACACATCCTGATCTTGTGAGGTGTATACATTAATTCAAAGTAGCAATTCGCCCACAAATGCAAACATTTAGAAAATACTTTGCTTAATAAAAAATTGCTTGTTTTATAATAATTATTAGTAGGCACAACACATAACCCTCGTCCACACTATAGTGTACATTTTGAATATGTCCGTTTTGCACAATGTGATTGGTGGATGTCTTTAAAAATCTACCTTGTTCCGGAAAAAAGATTTGCTTTGGTGTTTCACTCTGTATTATTTGCATTCTGTTTGAAAGTACTCATTACAAAAACAACAGTTTGAATAAATATAATGCACCTTGTGTGTAAAAAAGTAAATGTCTTAAAGTAAATGTAAATTTCAACATCCTCAATCCCATGAAATGGGCAAACTGTATGTGATATAACCGCATGATCCACAACAGCTACTAAAAGACCTTGTAATAAGATTATTTCCAAGATAGAGAATTAACTTTGAAAGAGCTTTGTGTTTTTTTTGTGTGAATTTAAACGTTTTTGTATGTTGTTTTTTTTGTTTTAAGAAATGGCCTCCAGTAACAGTCTCCTGTCTGAGGAGCAGTTTATGTGTCCCATCTGCCTGGATGTGTTCACTCGGCCAGTTTCCACTCCATGTGGACACAACTTCTGCATGTCCTGTATCTCGTCCTACTGGGACGACATACCAGTCAGCCAGTGTCCCGTCTGTAAGGAAACTTTTGAAAGGAGACCGGACCTTAAAGTCAACACTTTCATCTCAGAGCTTGCATCGCAGTTCAGGAAGCTTCAAATAGACATTCACATCTGGAGCACAGACCAACATCAGGCTAGCTGTGGTGCTGCGGTGCTGTGTGATATTTGTACTGACACCCAGCG
>NC_048427.1:5214396-5266981 GCF_013103735.1 Etheostoma cragini | reverse complement strand
GGAGCTGAAACAGACTGAAGACCAGCTTGGTTTCCTCCAGAGCTTCCCAAACTCATCCATCCAACCACACACAATGGACATTTCCACATTCAGATTTAACAGACAAGTGGAGATACACCACATACAGAAAACTTTGAACAAATCAGTGTCTCAACTGCACATGTTGCTGAATAAAATGACCACAGAAATTCAGCAGTTCTCAGACAGCACAGATGAGTCAAACGATGCTACGCTGAGATATGTGCAGCAGTATGAGGTAGACATTTTGCTCGATCCTGACACTGCTAACCCTCTGCTCATCTTATCTAATGACAGGAAACAGGTGAGGTACGGAAATGGTTCAGGTTTGAGGAGAAACCTGAACCCAAAGATGTTCACTACAAATCTTGCAGTTCTGGGACAGAGAGGCTTCTCATCGCGTAAGTTTTACTTTGAGGTGTTTGTGGATGGAAAGACTGAGTGGTGTCTGGGCGTGGTCAAGGCGTCAATCCAAAGGAGGGGGGAGCTTGTTAGGAGGCCTCACTCTGGACTCTGGGCCATGTGGTTCCAAAAGGATAAGTTTGTAACCATGTGCTCTCCTAAAGTGCTTGTACACTTTGGCAAAGTGGAGCGTTTCGGTGTGTTTGTGGATTATGACGGAGGGGAAGTTTCTTTCTATGACGTCCAGACTGCAACACTCATTTATACTTTTACTGAGTGTGTCTTTACTGAGGATCTGCATCCGTACTTTAATCCTTGTGATAATGAATTTGGTTCAAACTTGGGGCCGATGATAATCGTTCCCGTCAGTCGTCCGGTGTAAATAGAAGTTTCAGAAACTCAGTGATTTCTGATATTCTGTGATATTTACTAAAATACAACTGATGTGTTTGATTGCATGCAACAACTTTATCAACAAAAAAAATGCCTTTGTTATTAATCACGAGAGATGTAACTGATTACAAAGATTGTTGAAAAAGATTACAACAAATCAACTACAAAATGTGCAGATTATCACTATTTGGTTAAGTGATGTGTTGTTTTTGTTTGGTGTGGTTGCGGGTAAATACTTAGTAATGATTATTTTATAGAAAGTATTCTAATTCAGCTATGGATAGTTTATAAAAAAAAAAAAAATCTATTTACAGAGCTCGCTGGTGGATTTTTTACACATCAGAAGTTTTGCAATACATTATCAAAATACACCAACATGTATCTTGCCTTCATTGGGCGTCTTGACACAACATGAACACAAAAGGAGTTAGTAGTGTAACTATACACACGAGTGGAAAGGTGAACCCAGAATATAGAAACACATATTGGGCAACTAGTGTTGGTTTTGGCATAAGAAACCACAAGAGGTAAACCTCTGGAGTACATAACACACAGATATTGATCCAGTTCCACTATAGACTATGACAGACCATGACCTGAGGGCTGAACCGTGTAAGAGGGCGTTCTGGTTCTGTATGCACACATTCAGTAAGTCTGCAACACTGCATATTTTGCAAAAGTGAATAACCCACAATGTAAATGTTAAAATGACAATAATTTTCCCATTGTAAAAACTACTCTTTTTTTTTTTTTTTTTTTTAAATACACATGTCTTTCATTTTCTATCCCAATTATTGTTTTGTCTCTAACGTGTCAGAAAAGAATCTATCATATACCATATCAAAACCTCACATTAGAGCAGCTGGAATAAGAAAAATGTCCTTCGGTTTTGCTTGAAAACCAACTAAAATAATTAATCAAATCTACACACTTGCTGCATACTTAATTTATTGTTGATTTTCTATCTGAAATAGTTATAATTAACTGTCTTTGGGATTTCATAAAGTAACATTCTTATACATTAGTAAAGTCAAGTTTTTTTCATCCATAAAACTGACAGTAACAGTGCTAACACCTGCCTTAATGCCCATAAAAACTAGAGCATAAATACAATACAATAAATACACTATACAATACCAAACAATACATAAATACAGTACAAAAATGTATGTTTAAAGTGCTTGTTGTGCTGTCTGATAGTCTTAGTTTGCTTAGTTGGTATCACAGGATGCCTTAGCCTAACACTGCGTACCAGAACCCTGCCAGTCACATTACCATGAAGAGGGTGATCTGGGTCCCGTTTATTTTCTGTGTCATTTTAACTTAGTGATCATTCTGTCTGTAAGGGTCCAGTGTTGGTCGTGTAGTGGCTCAGATTCTTTTTTTCTCACAGAAGTAATTTTGTAGGAAAAGCACAGGTGTAGATGCTAAAAATGATAGCTAAATTCCATTTAACTGCTTCAGTTTCAGGGTCCTGGTATTGCTCACTGGGACTCTTCACCATTACCGTTATTAATTATCAACACCTGAGCTCTTCCTACTAGAAACGTGCGTTCTTACGTTGATTTTTTTTTTATGATAACCCAATATATATCTGTTGCTGTATTAAAAATATTTTTAAACCTTTTTACGGTCCGTGTAATGGTAACAAAACCTTAAAAGCCAGCTTGATTAAATTTTAATAAAGTCAAAAAGCATTACATAACAAAACCAGGCAACATTTTCACTCTCTCATTTCCATCTTCAGTAAAAGCAAGACATCTTAAATTGTCTCTTTATGTTTTGAGGTTATCAATTTCCCTTCCTACCTCGTCGCGTATGTCTCATTCATGTTCTTTTATTCATCTCAACACCCACAGCGTTAACACACTCACACACACAATATTCACAGCTAACACTATCCTCATTGCCACGACAACAGTATTCTGCCCATCGCCATGGGAACACTCAGTCTCCCTGCTACCCATAATCCATTTCCCAGCCACAATGAGTATTTGACATGGTTCACACTCTGAGGCTGGCTGTATGGGGGGTGGGTGATGTGTGGAAACGACATCTACTACATAAAGCACACACATACAAAAATGTGGAATATGGGAAAATGGCCTCTCTATTTCCCACTGTTTAACTGGTTTTAGATACAGTGTGAACAACGGAGAGCCTTGAGAAGGTTACCACATGATCTAGGTGGTTTAGCTGTTTTTTGTAGATAGGTGAGCGGTATCTTTTTATTACAATTCATTTTCAATGCACGGCTACTGAAGCACAGCCTCAGCTCTGGAAATGAGCCTGACGAGGAGTTCCTCGCCCCACCCCCCAACATGGTCTCCACCCCTCTCAGGGATGTAGAGAAAGAAGAGAAAAAAGGGAAATTAAATGCAGAAGGGTGTAGGCCAGGGGAAAGAGGAGAGGTAAGACCGAGTGTGGGAGCAGGGCTGAGGCAGGTGGATAAATAAAAGAGAAGGAGAGGATTCAACAGAGGGGTTTCATAAGTGTCTGAGTCAGAATATGGGTTAAACTGGAAGGAAAAAACAGACAAAACAGAAAGGAAGAGATGGTGTAGGAGGAGAGGCCAGATTTCTAGATTTATATGATCTATAAGTAAGAGTACAGACAGGATGAGTGTGCTGTGTTCAGAGTTTCACCTCCCACTCACCTGAGTTCTGCACCTCGTTTAAGTAACTGTCCTCAGCCACCACCTGCAGACGAGTAGAGACATGCAGCCAGTTAGACAGAAGAGCAGAATTTTAGTTGATAATCTCCGAGTTCTAATGCTTGTTATTACTGATACAAGAGCAGACTAACAGCAAGAAAGACCGTCGAGGTTATGAGGATATGATTTCTATTCCGTTTGCTGTTAATTAGCAGAATACCTCAGAAACTATGGTGGGAACATTAGGCATTGGGTCCAGGAACATACATACGTCATGTGTACAGTATATGGAGAGAAATAAGTCTCAATATTAGTGACAAATGCATTTATTGATGCTCAAATAAAAACAAGCTTTAGCAAAGTATGTGATTAACTGTACTGATTGATTAAAATCACAACAAATTAAACAAACTTGATTGAGTAAATGTTATATTTCCTATACAGTACACATATTACTTCATGTGTACTAATCTCATCACCAATATATATTCACAGCTTGTAATTTGCTTTTTTTTTGTGATTCATTCATTCACTTCCCGGAGTCTCATTTTTACTCATAGATTTTGTTGGCTTTGAACGGAGCAAGGGTAGCTTACTCCCTGTTTCCAATCTTTCTAACCTAAGCTAACCTAAGCTAATCATCTCTTGCAGGTAGCTACACATTTGGAGTAAATAATACATAAGAGTGGAAAATAGTTCAATATTTACGCTTATTTAGATAAGAATATTTCTAGGATCATAGCTCTTATCCTAACTCTCTAACTGGCCACTTAAAGGAGGAACCTGACTCATTCCTGAACAAACAGCACTGTGATGCTTTCATAACATTTTCTATTACAGGATTATGCTTCGACCTTGGTGAACATGTTTCTGCCTATTCTTGAATGTGAAAAAACTCTCACGTCAAGAACAAAGAAAAGTCTGTAAACTGAAGAGTACTTTCACTATTTACTTCCACTTGTTAATGAGTTTATTTATTAACGGCTGAGAGCACCATTCAAAGAAAAAACATAGCCCGGTAACTAGGCACCAGGGTATGTGAGCGCACATTGTAAACATACACACAAACACACTGTGTGATTAATCATTAATAAATCGTTTTTTTTATTTGTAATAGTAACAGCCGGGCACCTTGCAGACAAGGAGAGGACACACACATGCTCAGGGTGCTGCCGCTGTGGAATAGCTGGAGTGAGGGCAGTGAAATACAACACATTTCACCTTCACACAGGTGAGTTCTGCTGCCTAGTTGGTTCTCTGTGACAAGCCACACACACACAAACACACCTAAATACCTCCCAGAAGTCTCAGCTCTGTTTAATGATATTACAGCAGAAACAGGTGACCTGTGGTAGTAAACATGGATGCTGATATCTCCATTCACATCAATCCCACGGCTCGATTACAGCGCAAATCACTTCTGATGCTCTCACAGCTGCGTCCAGTGCTTGGCCATGCACACACACACACACACACAAACACACAAACACACAAACAAACACAAACCATGAAGCAGGGACTGTACAGATTGGAAAAATGTAGAACCAGGAGTCATTACTGCTCTGGGGGAAAACACATCTCTGCTAGACACCAAAGTGATGTCCAAGCATTTGGTCCTAAATGATAAAATCTGTGTAACTTGACTGGTTGCTGTTGGTAAGGTTTTCTGTTTTTCTTCAGAGAACAATAACCCTAATATTTCCCTAAACCTAACCAAACCTTAACCATGTTGTCACATCATATACAGATTTATTTTTTAACACTCTTTTTTTATGTGAGAGCATGGAATTTAGGGGCATGTTTAGTTTGCCTACAGCATTTACGCCAATTTAGTTTACACATATATATCTACTTACACAGGGTCCACTGGCATGCAGGGTCCTGAATGGGACCCCAGGACACCCTGTTGGTTGTTGGGAACTTGTTCCCACAACTACACTTTACTGTTTTAAAATGGAGCTATAACTACCATCTTTTGATCTGTAAAATAAAATGAAGTGATGGTGGAGGTGATTTAGAGTTTGCAGGTTACAGATGACTGCTGCCATAGGTCGGTTTGGTTCCTTTGTGTTAACTTGAGAACATCTTTGATGTTTTGTTAAGATGTTACGCTGCCTCCTTCTGCATTCAGAATTCTCACGGTTCAAAGATTTGTCTAATGAAGTTTAAATGAAAAAGAAAAGAAGGTGAAACTCATCTGCAGTGTGCTATTTGTGCTACATGCATGGCTGCTTCCAGTGTTAGTGGGTCTAATTAAATCCTGCACCTCACTGTTCTCTAATGACTTCTACACACACTACACAGCTCACATGAAGCACATTTGCACAACACACATTTACTGTGGTGGTACACAAGAGAAAATGATAAAAGATAAATAATGAACTTAATTTCAAAAATGTAATGAAGATATTGTTTTTTTACGACATTAATAAGACATTTTCTTTTGAACCTGACTTCCAGCTGAGACTCGCTCTGACCGACCTAAACCTGACAACCCCACCTGCTCCACTAGTTTTCGGCTTCAGCATGTCCGAGCTGACCGATATGCTGTGACAAGCTTCAACAGCCCGTGCAGGGTTCGTTTCCTCTATGCACCCCGAGGGTGGGGGGGGAGAGGAGACACCGACGGGTTCCTCTCATGATATCCCGCCGAGGGGACTGGATGAGGGTGGAGGGGATGTGATGGAGGCAGGCATGACTCTGTCTGTGTGTGTGTGTGTGTGTGTGTGTGTGTGTGTGTGTGTGTGTGTGTGTGCGCGTGTGCGTGCCCGCTTAATTGTAGGCTACAATGCGCTTTGATTGCATCATTAATTGGCTGAAAGACAGATTAGAGGTGTTTGGTGCTCTTTTACCGCCACGACCTGCACCTGCTTTGTTGAAAATTCACCCTGAAGAAATCAATGGTGGTTTTGTTGTGAAGCATGAAAGCATCTTATCAATCTAATTAACGACCTAATTAGACTAAGTTTTTGTTGTAAAAACGCAGCTCAGGTCATCAAAGCGTGACAGTCACGGGACAGAAAAAAAAATAGAAATGAAAAAAATAAAAAAAATAGGCCACATAGCAAAATCAACCCCATGAACATCATAATCATTAGACAGGAGTACGTACCTCCGCCCACAACGGCAGCCAGAGGCAGGAGGTTCCGATCAAGCACAACATTTCCCGGCTGGTTAGAGCCATCCTTGCCGCCCGGTGTGTCTGTGTCATAGCCAGAGAAGCCGCCGCTCCACTCCCATCTCTGTGTCCAACCTGTCCGCGAGGTGAGCCGTTATCCTCCCCTCGTCCCGAGCTGCTGGAAGAATAAAACGTGTTGTGTGGTGATGATGATGATGATGATGATGATGTACGTTGGAGGTTTTACGCACAGAGGACAGGGTGCGGCACTATAAACGCTTCACGGGATGGAAACACACACTACACACACACACACACACACACACACACTCCCTGATCCAATCCTGTAATAGTGTTGAGCTCTGCAAAAACCTGATGCCACAAGCATCTCCTCCCTCTCTCTCTCCAACTCCCTCTCTCACACACACACACACACACACACACACACACACACACACACACACACACACACACACACACACACACACACACACATTCTCTGTAGGTTGTCAGAATAGTGAAGAATTTGACTTTGTTTTCTGTAGGTTAATTACTTTAAGACAAATTTGCAAATTACCTCTTCAGCTGATAAATGTCTATCACTATATATACCTGGCCTACTTACACAGTCGAATGAAAGAACGGGATTGTATTTATCTAGACCATGTCAGTATTCAATTATCTAGTCTGTTTTGCAGTTTTTGGAGAAATGAAACATCTCTTTGATGCTCATGGTGATGTGTTTTTTAATTGTATGGTTATTAATTATAAATTTCTTTGTTTATTTTCAGCACTTTGGTCAACTTTGGTTGTTGTAAAGCGCTTAACAAATAAAGTTGGTATGTTATGGTATAAACCATTTTTCCAAGATATATGAGGTTACATCTTTTTTCATTTGAATAAATAAACTACCTTTTCTTTGATGAATACACCTGGTAGTAGTTAACTCTATCACGCTCATGCAAAAACAGAACACAACAGTTTAAGAGACCACAGGCAATCAGAGATATCATTTAGCCAAAAACATATGACATGTGGTAGAAAATTAGGGAAAAAAAGTAAAGTACCAATTATATTGCACGATGATGAAGCCTTTGGCAGCAGACAGAAAGATGATAGAGCAGATTATCACATTCTGATGTAAAGATTATACAGCGCAGCAGATGAACAGAAAACAGAATGAGAAAAACACAGCTGCACTGGCCTCTAGGGGTTAAAAGGTCTAGATCTCTTGAACACCACAGCTGGGTGTTGTCAGGTGTGGTCTGTGATGTAGAGCGGTCCTAATAGTGCAATGCTGACAGGGAAAGCAGAATATTTTAGACTGGGTGCTGTTGCCCTTTAAATTTTGTGACTGACTCATTATGACTGAAAGGTTTAGGACTCCAACACAAGATTTCCAACCTGGACATCATAGCCAACACTAAAGACTTATTTGTGACTTGCAAAACAATAAAGTCTAAGTTTACAAAAGGGAAAAGTTTAAATTGCTGTGGATAAACATTTCTGATGTTACCCATTTATCAGTTATATTCATATTGCTGCAGCTCCTGTTTGTGTAACTGCTAAACATAATCTGCTTTGTGAGGAAACCTCTAAAACAGGAGCTGGCTGTGAAAAAAAAATCAGCACAGCAAAGATTTTGGCTGATGGTGACAAAATCTCATCCAAAAACACACATTTTGATTATAGCTGTTGACAAAATTGCCTAAGTGCTTTGCTTCAAAATGGTATGTTTGAAGCAGATCCAAGGAGAAGCATTTCCGATTCAGTACAGATAACAGAGCCAGCAGCCAGGACGTTTTGTCTTCACTCAGCAGTTGGACTGTTCTGCGGGAGAGAAGTGGTCAGCTCAGCTTTTTCCAGCTTTTGTGTGTCCTTAAATTTATCAAATCCACAAAAATGCAATCATGCCAAAGTGCAGTGTTAAGCAAAAACCAGATTTATTTTTCTGAACATTTGTTCCGTCAAATGCAATAAAATGTGAGGGATGACTATCCCATAAGACAAACTAAAAGCAACAAATACTCTTATTTAAGAAGCTGGACCTGGGTGATGTTTCTAATGAGAGAGTCTAGAGCAAAGCGGTTGACTGACCAACATTGCTATCTCTAAAATGTCTTTAATATATTTTGTTGGTTGAGTAATCGATTCCTTGAATAATCATTTTACGTCTCAACTGGATTGATTTAGTTAAACATGCTGTTTAGCATCAGCTCTCTCTTTCTCTCTATCTCATACACACACACACACACACACACACACACACGCACACGCACACGCACACGCACACGCACACGCACACGCACACGCACACGCACAAGCTGTCAGTAACCTTTTAACCAATACAATGATGACATGTGAAATAAACGAAACAAAACTTAAATGCAGACGCCTCTCAGACTATCTTTTCTCTTGGATGATGGTAAAATCATGTTTTCTTCTTGTGTTTGGCGGCGGGAACATTAAACCCTCTATGCTTAGGATATCACAGCAATAAGATGTCTCGATTTCATAAAATATAAGTGCCAAACTAGGCACCAGTGTAATTTTCTATCTCTGTGCCTCTGTGATCCCCTGAAGCTGTGAAAGAGAGATTAGCAAAATCCATCTACTTCACAGAGTTTTGTTTTACCCACGGGCCCCAGGGTGGGAGATTACTTGGGAAATTAAACTTTTTTTGTGTAAATTCCATGGTTTCCCCTGCCAATGAGGCCTTTGATGTTGGTGTTTAGTGATAACAGTTTCATATCTTTAACCTAAATCCAATTTCTGTTATTATCATCAGCTTTCTCTCTCTGGTTATCTCTGTGCCTGTTTTGCAATATGTTTCATTTCAAATTTTCGGTTTATTGCAATCAGTGTGTAAACCACATAGATGGACCGGTGCAATAATAAAGTAATAAAATGCATGCACATACATTACACAGCAGGTGTGCCTGTTTGCTTCTGCTAGTGTCTGTGTATTCCCTGCACAAGCCCATATGTGATCCTAGATGGGAGTTGGCATCATGCTGATTTTTGCAAACGCATGGTTGTCGTGGCAACGCAGTGGCTGTTCTCAATGCGAGTATATATCTCCATTCTTGACTGTTTGTTGTGTCCATGTCCAGAACAAAAGGCGGTGGAGGAAAACAAAGGTAGAAGAGGACGCAAATCAGTCAAATAAAACATAAATTAGAATCGCTGCAGGCTCACTGCTCTCTGTCACCATGGATTTCTGCCAAATGTAAGAGCTTTGAAGATTAACTTAAAACAAGCACACACACACACACACACACACACACACACACACACACACACACACACACACACACAAGATGGGTGTGTGTGAGTGTGTGTGTGTTGAAGTTCTACACAAAAACACTTCCTAAAATCCCATTACACCCATCCCCTGCTCCTCCTCGTCTCCCCAAACATTGAGAGGATACACCCCCCCCCAAAGCAGTTGGTGTGGAAACAGATCAGTAAAGCTACTAATGCCTTTTTTATGGACTCATTACCAGACGCTGCCGCCCATTGATGTCACTGCTTCCATGCTATGGTAGCAAGAAACACTATCGCTAACCTAAATCGCTGCAGGGAAGAGGAGGAAGTTGTGAATGGGTAGGTGAGCACAGTGGTAATCATCCTGTTTGCTTGCCCCCTCCTCTGCCATATTTCAATTTCCTCTCTTGGTTTATCTCACTTCCTTTTACATGCAAAGCCTTTATTGTGCTGCTTCAAGATGCCTTCATTTCCACAGAGAAAGCATTACTGGATATGATGCCTTTGCATCTGTCACTTGTAGTGATCAAATAACAGCAGGCCTAATGGAGATTGGTTCCCATTCCGTCGTTTGACATTTCACACCCCATGAAATCCAAAATGAAAAGGCAATACAGCATCAATAAAAGCAAAAAAATGCCATGGGTGTCAGTAAAGATGGGGGGGGGGGGGGGGGCAAACACATACAGAGTGTTAATTCCGCGGAAAAAAGATCACAGCTATTTTATCACTATGAGAAACCAAATCCCCACAGAGAGCACTCGTTTCCTGCTTTGCCTTTTCTCTCATCTCGCTGACAGACGAGAAACACGGACGAATAAAATCAGGAGGATGGCATAGGACAGGATGGGGAGACAGGGAACACACAGAGGGTGGGGCACGAAAAAAGAGGAGAGCACATATGAGATGAAGGGCCTGGAGCTAAGAGGCAGAAAAAGCTTGTGATGTTACAGCAGCTAATCCTCAACCTGGCTGAATCATTCCGCCCGGGATTAGTAAATTAATGAGATGTAACTGTGTCCTCAACACTTACACAATCTGTTTGTGAAATTCTGTTTTGGTTCCTGGTTATGGACACTTAGTAATCCAAGACTTTAAAGGCAAATTCCGGTCAATTCCAGCACATTCCACACATGGGGGGTTAGTGCGCGGAAGCACAGAAGGGATGCAACGGGATGAGGAGGAGGGAGGGGCGAGCTGGTAGTTTTGTTTGAAAATACTTCAAAATTCAACGAGTAACGTCACCCAACATTGCTTAGAGCTCCTTAGAGGAAATAAGAGACAAACCTTTCTGTTACAAACATTGACAGATTTACAACCTTTGTTAAATCATAATTGTTGTGAGGCTTTTAGGCTTCTTAGTAAAAATGTCTCACAACCTTATTTCCACTGCTGAACTATTAGCAACATTAAGGGCGACTCTGTGAGGAGGCTGTGAGGATATGGGAGACGTTGGCACTGCAGCACTTTAAACTAAATGTCACAATATGTGGATATTTAGCAGGTATAAGGTTTATAATGTTTACCATCTTAGTTTGGCGTGTTAGCATGCAAACATTCTCTAATTAGCTTCAAACACAATACAGCTGAGGATTATGGGAAGGTCACCAAACGTTGGACACCTTTAAATCTTGACCTCCTGATGGCGCTTGATGAAAAGATAAAGTGGCAGACCAACAAACTAACACTGCCATCCATAGAGTCACTCTATGGAGAGCCGAAGTGCCCCCCCCCCCCCCCCCCCCCCCCCCCCCCCCTTCATTTTTCCTCCACGGAACCATAGACTATATATTTACTAATTATAAATTAATAAGAATGAAGGCGGTTATAGCAGCAAATGAATCTCAGCGATTTTAAAGGATATTTAAAGATCTGGTGTGCTGGTCAGGTGACCACATACCTTTGGCCATAGAAATGACACAAAGAGAGATACATGAAGGAAGAAATGATTAAACTACCTCACTCATAGTAAATAAGCACCCTCGCAACACATAAACATGAAGTACATCTCTGCTCAGCAGCTAGCAGACGCATGTTTTAAATTTAAGGGAAAAAGAAAGCAATGGAAGAAGAAAGAGAGGGTGAAGAGGTTCCAGCCGTCCTCATCATCCTCCTCTGCGGTTCAAGCAGCACATCCTTCATCATTAGCTGGCAGGATGTTTCACATGAAAACACCATGGGGAATGTTTTCATCTGTCTGCATCAGATAATGAAACTGAAAGCTGATCAAATGCTATAACATCTCTCTAGAGTGGATCAACACAACTCTGTTAGTCTATCTGATCATATTAATACATTCTAATAAAACAATTTTACATTTATTTCTCGTGTGTTGAAATGAATAACTTACTGTAAATCAGGGTCTTTGTTGTTTAAATAAAAAGGCACACTTTTATGTAGAACTGAACAGGGAATTCAGCCCAAATTATGAGACTACAGTGCCACCTACAGATGGAAATACACATCATGATAATGCAGTTTACAAGTCCATTTCATCTAAATGGGGCTTTTGATGAAAAGGGCTTTACATAAATAAATGGCACTATGTATCTTAAGCAAAGGTAAATGGTATAGGACTTCTGTTTTCTCCTGAAAGAACAAATGTCTCATTGGCAGAGAATTCATTACCCGGGCAATTCTGTTATTTAAGCAGCTCATTCTCCACCTCTGGATGTCTCCCTCTTTGTCCCTTCCCAGAGACCTAGACTACTCAAAGTACAAGAAACAACAACATCTCTCTCTGAAAGATGAATCTACTATTGTTCCTCCTGTCTCGAGGAGCTTTGTGTTGATTTGTCTTTCACTTTGCTACTCTCAGATGTCCCACCAGGCCTACAACTTTCAGGTGGGTTCAGCTACAACATAGAAGTCCAAAACATCTTCTCTCACTCCATATGTCTCTAAACAATAATCCTCTGCTGTCTGTGAGTCAACAGCTTCCCTGTAATACAGCCTGTTGAAGTGCCACCAGCTCCAGATAATAAGACTGAAAACAAAAAGCAGTTTTGTGAGATCACAAATAAAACTGGTTACATAGCCTACAGACATGAGCATGCCAGGCTCCCATGGCTTCATAGAAAGCATTTTACCGTTGTAGCTTCATGATATCATAGTTATATAAACAAAATAATAACATAATCTGATTTGGCCAAAGTAACAGTTTACTTCAGGCCTCAGATACACAAATGTGTAGAGTGCAATTGTTCCTTTGAAATGTACAATGGTGCAAATCCCGCAGCTGCAGCGCCCCCGTGTGGTCACCCAGACTCTGTGCGCTGCGGTTTTCAAGGGAGGAGCAGGTGTAGTGAGACCAACTGTCCATGGGTGAAACGACCATAGGAAATGACAAGTCGAACCATGGAAACTACGCGGTCTGATCTTCAAATTAAAAGCACAAACTGCACGTTTGAAAATCCAAACATTAGAGTTGTTAGATGATATGTTGAGTTAAACTATTACATTAATAGGCTAGTCATATTATAATAGACTTTTACAATTTGACATAACTATTTCACATGTCCCACACAGTTTAACACAGTGGGATACAACCGGGCACATGGGCTTGACCTTACCTGTTCTTCTCAACTTGAAGTTATATCCAACTGCTCAATTCCCTCCATTAAGCCTGTCCTGCTGCTTTCATGTCATGTAACTCTCTCAGAGAGAATGCTTGAGATCCTGAAAACAGTGCGTTGTGTGGAGGGTTAAGGTTTAGATAGGGTAGGGGGTAATGATCTCGACGGGGGAACTGAGCCTGATACACGGGGAAGCAACAAAAAAAGTATCTTCTCCAACAAGTTAGAAGTTTGCAACTTGCACTCGGTAACCAGAGGTCGGTATATGACTATTTCCGTGGCTGGGGGGGGGGCAGCGAGATGTTTAATTTAGGATAGTATTGGTATTGGCAGGTGTGGTGACTTCAAGTAACGTTACTAAATTGGTGTTAGTAATAGCCTAGCCTATATTAGAAATAAGTGTCTATTTAAATTGATAAATACCTTGTATAGCTAAAAACACACACTTTGTTTCTACTACCAGCAGGTTGCGCTCGCCTCTTCTCTTGTTAAGAGAATCTGACCGCAAAGGCTGCTTTTATTTGGAAATTCAAAAGCGGAAACGTGCCTTGAACGCAGCAGTTTCGTCAGGTATCTGCCTGTCTGTCAGTCCGGGGATGCTCACACACCGGTGCGGGGTGCAGGCGTGCAGACAGCAGCAGGACGCGGACTGAACCTTTTCTCACCGTTTAGGAAGGTCTTTCTTTGATATGTTTAGAAAGCGGATTGATCTTCAAACTGTGTGACTGATTTGAACCGTGAAGATGTTGACAGACATGATTGTGGAGCAAGAATTTGAGATCAAGGAGGAGGAACCGTGGTACGACAAGCAAGACCTTGAACATGGTAGGATTTTCTTTCACTCTTTGTCTCCGAACCCTATTGAACCAAATTCATCATATTAGATTATTGACAATAAAAAAAACTGAAATAAGGGCATTACACATGTAATATAGAACAATTAATATATGGGTCACATTACAAACTCAATGCTCTGCAGGTGCACAGAAGGTTACATTTGCAGGATTTTTTTTAAAGGAAAATTAGGAATGTGATTTTTCTGAACATGCATATTGAATATTTTCATTTAGGGTGTTTTATTTAGTCCACGAGCTGTTTAGTGTACATAAAAGCACCTTGACAGGCTGGAGGAAAAGACAGGAGTCAGCAGGACACAACATATGCGGCAAAAAAAGAGGTAGACGGAAATCACCTGCAGTCCTGATTTATCAGAAGATTTGAGCATTCTCGTTTGTTAAGGTGGATAAACCCTATGGCACAAAAAGTGGGTTACTGGACTCCTGCCTACCAACCACAAAACCTCTCAAAGCTGCTTGTACAGCAAAGTCCTCATGTCTCTATCAGTGAGACTAAACTATAGGCGCTGTAATACTCATGGTTTCTCCCTGTCTCTCCTACAGACCTACAGCTGGCAGCCGAGCTCGGGAAGACTCTTCTGGAGCGAAACAGGGAGCTGGAGCAAGGCCTGCAGCAGATGTTCTCCACCAACCAGGAACAACTTCAGGAGATTGAGGTAAAGAGATGGGAGTCATCTGTCTTACCTGGCTGATTTTCAAGGACCAGGATATACTGTAAATTTATAAGAAGGTCGGCCTGGGCAAAGTGACGATGACTTACCTGCTTCCTTCATGAAGCCCTGATTTCCTCCTACACACAGCAATACAAAGGCCCCACATTAGACAAAAAGAAAAAATACAACATGCTGCTGTACAAGGCATAATTCCCACTGGGGATGGGGAGGACATGTCCACCTAACATGCTTCTCAGGCATCATACAAGCTCTTCCCCTCATGGTGGAGTTTTTTGGGGGGCTGGCAACAACTTATGAGGACAACCTGCAGACACAACCAACACTAACCCAACTCTGCATTTTTGGGGTTTAAAGAAACAACTGCTTTTATTTATAGATAATTCTCCTAAAAAGATGCTAGAACTGATCATCAATCAACAATATCACAGAAAACAGTGCTCTTTGTAGTAAAGACAGAAATAAATATGTATTTGTCATATAATGGACATGGGTATAAATAAATGTCCTTTCTTTGTCTCTTCTTTTCTACAGATTTAAGAAAGGTTTATGCTGAATTTCCATTATATCTTTGACAAAAATGGTTAGGTCTTAATTTAAACAAACGTTCACAGAAATACAATATTTAGCTTTTGGAGATTTTACGGACTTCAGTCCTAGTTTTAATTTTGTTGCGTAAGGTCCGTCTGGCACTAAATCCTTCCCTACATGTCACAGCTGACACTCAGAGTTAATCTCTTAAGACCTGTACTGGATCCTTGTGACGTCACAGGTCTGATTCCAGCTCATTAACTTTGTTACAATTCATTAGCTCTCTGTATTACTGTCACCCTTTACTGGATTAAAAAGGCATCTAACAATAAAGCAGAAACACCAGTCTTTAAAAACGGAACTAACCTGTTAGACTTTAGCCTACTGTACATGTTACTCATTGACTTTTGACTGTTTACGTCCAGTGAGCCTGTTGCAGGTCTGTTGTCTCTGTGAAGTTTATGTTTTCTATCTTTTGAGTTTGAGCGGGAAGATTAGACGAGGAAAGGATGAAAGTGTCCTCGCTGCAACAGTTGATGACTTGTTCTTAAGGGAATTGTTACTTTGATAGAGCTTCTAGAGACATTCAGGTGTTACTGAGAACAAAGCAGCTAAAACGTCTAATTAACTAGAAGGACACTTGGAGAGTGCAGACCTTGGTCAAAGGCACGCTGTTTATCACAATATTGACACAGTGAGAATTTCTGAAAAAAAATAATAATCTTCTGATTATTTTAACACAAAAGTCACAATGTAAACTAAAGTGAAAATAATATGCGTTTAATGCAAATTGTGCCAGTAGTTTTTTTCCGTTATCCTGATTTACATATGAGCACCATTTTAATAATTAGAAACTATCGATTCTACTGCTAGTTTGCTACTTTTTTATATTTATGTTTGAATTGTCTACATATTGCATGTCTTGTAGCACTAGTCATTATAGGTCCTGCTCACAAACTGTGTAGCGCACAAACAAAAATGTAGCGCATTCATACATACAGAGTGAGATCATTATTCTATTATTCATGAGTTCTCTGGTGAGTTTATACATATAAAAAACCTTTTCTGATGTGTTTTAATTTCCCTGTTTCTTTCTGTGTGATACATGCTATGTAATGAATTTTGTATGGTATTTTATTATGGTGTGTTATATAATGTAAATTTGACTAATGTAATAATAGCAGTAACAGACTGGATGTGTCATTATTAGAGATAGGCAGATTATCGCCCTGGCCGATAATAGGCCCGTTTTTTTGGCAGTTTGCGGATTATCTGTATTGGCGTTTTATTTGCCTGATAACCGATAAAGTTAGAAGTGCGCTACTTTGGCTCCGCCACAGCTCTGTGTCTGTCCCTCTGCTTTGGTTTCACTCACCACTGAGTCTAACTTATTGTCCCCCCCACAACACTATCTGACGATCTGTTACTATTACAGAATCTTAATTTGTATTTTAAGATTTTCATTGTAAATGCACATCGGTTCCAAATATCTGTTATCGGCTTCATTAACTACTAATAATTGTTATCGGCATCAGCCTTAAAAATCAAGTATTGGTTGACCCCTACTCGTTATTATAGACTTCATTCTCAGCAGATGATCTACAACAAACTGTCCTTTCTCCTCCAGTACCTGACGAAGCAGGTGGACCTCCTCAGACAGGTCAATGACCAGCACGCCAAAGTGTACGAGCAGCTGGACGTGTCGGCCCGAGAGCTGGAGCACAGCAACCAAAAACTTGTTCTGGACAACCGGGCGGCGCAGCATAGGATCCAGGGGTACGACTGGAGATGTGGATTAGGAACAGATTTCCCACTGTTTTTATAGAAAGTCCTGAGCCTAAGTGTCTCACATAACACGGCTCTGTTTTCTCTGTTTAGGCTGACGGAGACGGTGGAGCTGCTGCAGACGCAGGTGGAGGTGCTGCAACATCAGGTGGAAGAGCTGAAGCTGAGTCCTTCCCCACACAGAGAGAAGTGGTCACCTCGCAGCACTCAGAGTGTTTCCTGCCTGAAAGAGCTGCAAAACACACTGAGGTGAGGACACTCGAACACAGCACCTGTATCAGATGTGCTCAGTCAGTTCATCAGTTAGTGGACAGCCTGCTAATTTCCTCCGTTCTATATCGCCATAGTTTAAATTTTTTGGGATTTGGAATTTTTAGTCAGTCAATTTGAAGACGTCACCTTGTGCTCATTAAACTACCGATTGACACTTTTCACTGTTTGTTTTAGGTTTTATAAATTAAATTTAACAAAAAAATGTAATTGCTTGAAATAATTATATTGACAATACATTTTTGATAATTTATTCACATTTTTCAGGGTTTTTATTACACAAATATGACAAGCATTCTCTGCTTTCAGCTTCTTCAATGTGAGCATTTGCTACTTTTCTACTTTTGTATAAGTTAAATATATTTGGACGTGAAAACAAGCAATTTTCTCTTTCTTGCCAAGATTCAAATGAAAAGATAGATGCCCCTCTCATATCTGCACCCTGAATATGAAGCTACACCCAAATATCTTCTAATCAATGGACTGACACGTTTTTTTAACATATCCTATATATATATATATATATATATATATATATAACATATTATTCAGCTCCATTGTCTCTTGTTGATGCATTTTGATGGGATGAGAAAGGAAAGGAGTCATTTTTGTTGTTAACTTATTCCTTAACCTGGTAACAACAAAACTAAATCTTAAATGCCTCATCGCTGATCTATAAGCTCTTTGTAAACTGGGCAGCAAATCCTCCACTGAGTCCTCCAGGCTTCAGGCTTTGGCCTTGTGGGTTAATCCTTCTCGCAGGCAAGTTTTACTCCCGGTGTTTCATGCTGCGGTCACTTCCTCTTTTCCCGTGGCGCTGTGACAGTTCATTAGCTGCCTGAGTTTAATCTCATACGTGTGATCATGTTTAGACTGCTCCCTCAAAACATCCAGGTCAGGTGGATGTTAACCTCACTGATAAACATGCCAGGATGAGGGTGGAAGGAAAGAGGTCCAATTCTGAGCTTGATAGTGCGTCTCCATATCTCTGAATCGATTCTTCAGCTGATTTCTAATCTACTTGGTTCTACTGATAAGTTGTTGATTTCTTGCTTAGTGTGCTTTTCTTGGTCTTATCTTACCCTGGCTCCTGAGCTTCGGTACACGTCGCCACTTTCTTTTGCCTAATTATAAGGCACACAAGCAAACCAATAAATACTCAAAGTCAGTTGTAAAATAGAAGACACATTATCAGCCTGTATGGTTTGATAAAGGTTATATAGTAACCGGTGACAGAGCAACATCCACTCAAGGTCCACTTACGCTTGACAGTATGACATAAGCAGTAGAAACCGTTGGTGAGGAAAATAGCTGCATCTCATGTCACTTATTTGATAGCTCCTCGACTCTTTGATCCTCGCTGAACCGTAGGTTTTTGTGTCACTCCTTGGTGAAGGCCGTTACAAAGCTCTTATTATTGCATCGAGTAGCAATCATCGAGGAGCTATAGGCGAGGATACACAAGAGCGGCCTTCCTGGAAGCCTTGCAGCTGAAGGAGTTGCTAACTCAGCCGACAAATTCATGTGATGCTTCCGAGGAAAGGACGTCTCAGCCCTCTAAAACCACATTTGTTTGTCTCCTCCAATGATGAAGGAAGGCAAATGGAGAAGTTGAGGAGGCAATTTAAGCGACACAAGAAGCACCTCATCTCCTGAAAAGCTTTTTGGAATAATCTGGAACTGTATAGAACAACTATCATTTAGTTTTGTTGCATGCATCTGTGTTGTAGTCACTGTTATGTTAAGGAATAGTTCCACAATTTGGGAAATACACTTATTTGGCAGGAAGTCAATGCCCCATGCTGGCTCTAGCTTCATGTTCACTATACAGACATAGCGAGTGGTTCTTAAGAATTCAATAATTGTATTTCTGGAAATCAGAAATTAACTAAGACAAAGTTATAACTGTCTCTCTGTCTCTGTTCAGACACGACTACGACGAACCCTCAGACGGCCTTGAGTCTTCCGACATGTCGTGGCACGAGGAGGAGCAGGCTTCACTAAGACAATCGCTCCGCAGCCTCCAGACTCAGTTCGCCAGTGAGCGCGCTCGGAGGGAGGAGTTGGAGCGAGCGGCCGAGCTGCTCGCTCGTGAAAATGCAGCGCTGGAGCAGCAGCTGGCGGGGATGGAGGGCTGCCAGGTATGTCTGACAAAGAAATCTCTCACCTGTGTGCATGTTTGTGTATTTGCACAGAACACATTAACAGACCGGAAGTAGAGCAAAGTGTGATTTTTGTCTGACTGGAGTTCTTGAATTTATGTTTCAAAGTTGCAGAACACAAAATTAATAGAGACAATATATTAACACAGTCACAATAAAGGGTGATTCAACATCTTACCGAGAGAGAAAATAGTTGCTGCTTGTTTTGTCAACTTATATTCCTCTAAAATGAAGTAAAGTAACAGTGGCAGCACAAGAATGCTCCTACATCACTGTCGCAAAGCATCACAGACTCATGCTTGGTCTTTCTGAAACAACGTGACGGGGATGTGCTCAGTTTGTGTTAGTCCTCTCTGACATTCTCTCTCTCTCTCTCTCTCTCTCTCTCTCTCTGTCTCTCTCTCTCTCTCTCTGTCTCTCTCTCTCTCTGCTTCAGGCCAGAGCGGCTGAGCTGGAGCGTGAGGCCGAGGAGCTTCGTCAGCTCTGGAAATCCAATTCCTCCACGAGATCCATCAGACCGGACGTCCTCCACAGCCTGCTGCCCAACTCTGTGTTCCTTAACCCCGAGGAAGAGAACGAGGAGGATGCAGCTGCAGAGAAAAGCCCCTGGGTCCGGAGGCGCTTGGACAGCGAGCGGCTGATGAAGGCGACGCAGATGCCCGACTCTCCCGACAGGATCTATGACCACGAGTGCTCCTGCGTACGCCGAGCCGAGGTTGTGAAGTATCGCGGCATCTCGCTGCTCAACGAGGTCGACGCTCAGTACAGTGCCTTGCAGGTGAAGTACGACGAGCTGCTGCAGCGCTGCCACCTGGGGCTGCAAGAGGAGGAGCAGGATGGGCCCACTCACAAGTCGGTCCAGACTGCCTCTATGGCTGCCACTTGTCCTGCTCTGACAGACATGGAGGACTTTGAGGATGACTTTCACCAGCCGGAGTACAAAGAACTGTTTAGGGAAGTCTTTTCCCGCATTCAGAAAACCAAAGAGGACCTGATTAAAAACCGAGGGAGACTCTCAGCTGGTGAAGTGCTTCCTATTTTGCAGTATTAGCTTCTCAAAAAAAGAAACTGCTGTGAAATGAATTATTGTCTTCCAGTTAAAGAGCAAGTCTTTGGAAAGACATCACATGAAGCTAACTAACTCTATACTTTACATGTATGTTGTTTTTGCCCAGAAATGGTGATCGCCATGCAAAGGGGTTAAGAGATGAGAGCAATGCAGGAACAAGAAGCACCAGCTCATGTCTCAGATGTGGCTCATTTTTGCACAGAAACACCAGTGCCTAACGCTGCCGTCTCTACTGTGCACTCACTCTACCTCACTTTGCACAAACAAGCTCCTGAGGAAATCATTTCTGGGTCTCCTTTTCATAAGCTGCATCAGTAGCACTTTATTCTACAGGACCCATAGTTTCCTATAGTTCACTCAAAGAAGGTAAATTTACAGTTCCTGGTAAAGATGTAATTTGGTGCATGCAGTGAGAAAATGGAGATTGTCCAATTAGTAAACTTCCAAGGTAGGTATCTTGAAGGTATCTACAGAAGAGTGCATGACACTGTCATGAACGTGTCATAAAACATTATAAATAAGTCCTAAACATTAATGACATAAGGCTTATTTTAGTAGGTGTCATTTGGTTTTGTCAGGGCGAGTTATTGTTCATGTGTCACGACTGTCATGTGTTCACGAGTGTCAGGTCACTCTTATGTAGAAAATTTCAACTAAAATGTTACCTAAATTTCATTTAACTGCTGGTGAAACCTAGAAAGTGTTTTAGTCCGTGAACAGCACGTCAGGTGAACATTTAAAAAATTTGAATACAATTAGTTAAAGATGCCCTAAGCTATGTCACACATTTTTTTTTAGGCTACACCATTTGTTGTCACATACAGCAGACTCTCCTCAGTGTCTGCGAGCTGCCTGTCCCCAGAACACACCTTAAAAACAACAACAAAAACAAAATGTGCCAACTTGCACCACCAAACATAACAGAGTTCCAGCCAGTAGCTGACTGGAAGTTTTTGGGGGTGGGGGGTTTGTGCACGGAAGGGAGTGGAAGGGAGTGGGAGGGGACGGGTGAGCTACTCTCGTTTTCTTTGAAAATACTTTGAACGTCATCAATAAGTGCAGTCACCCAACATCGCTTAGAGCACCTTTAAAAAATAATAGTTTCCATATAAAGTCCTCTGGAAGTCATACTGATTAAGGGCTAAAACCTTTCCATTACCAATTATCCCGTCTCTTTTCTTTTAAATTGATCATAAATTCAATAAAATGTCAGAAAAAAAAAGAAATAAAGCCCAGCATCAAATCCCAAAAGTGCATACAGTATATATTATTAAATACTAAGAAAAAAGCAAATATTCACATTTTGAGTTGTTGCACATTGGCTGAAAGAAGTGTTTTAAATGATTCATTGATTATCAACATTTTTGCTGATTAACTTTGTCGGTCAGCCAATCACGTAATGAACCAACCATTTCACCTCGTGACATTGTGACTTCCTTAAAGGTTGTCAGGAAATTACAGATCCATAAAAATAAAATGTTATTACTGTATCTTCTTTTTGATTTGTTAACTGAACTTCTTTAACTTATTTTTTTGTTTGCAACTATGTGAAAACAAAACAAAAAAACCAATGCGAGTTATGTTGGTGAAGGAGTTCATGTCATTAGAAGTTTGAGATTCAAGGTCCTCAAATAGATATATTTTTTTGTAATTGTAACATTTCTCAAAAGTGATACTTGATTATTGTACGATTAGGTTAGATGACTGTGGGTGAGTGTTATGTTAAAGGGAAAAATAGTTTACCAAAAGAT
Source organism: Etheostoma cragini (assembly GCF_013103735.1). Taxonomy (NCBI): domain Eukaryota; kingdom Metazoa; phylum Chordata; class Actinopteri; order Perciformes; family Percidae; genus Etheostoma; species Etheostoma cragini. The sequence goes on along the minus strand of NC_048427.1, from coordinate 5,244,459 downwards.
GAACTGTATGTACTTGATAATGTAGCGGCCTCCTGGTATATAATAGGTCATGTTTGATTAGAAGTTTTTTCTCAGTTGCACCTGTTGCTTTTTGCTGCCTGACGTTTGCGTGTCCTTGTTAAGCTTAAGACAGTTTGTCTATAAAATCACATTGAAATGGCACATCATCAATACACTTTTGACACTTTACATGACTGTCATGTGTAGTTATAAACGAGTGTCCTGAATAATCTGCAGCATGTACGATGTGTTTTCACCTGTTTCATGATTGGACCTCGTGGTTTTATGTCTCAGCCATAAAACATGAAGCAAGCCAAGATGGCAGCGTTGTCTTTTTTTGCTGAGTTAGTCTGTATAAAATGTAATTAAACATCATTTATAGAGGCGATGCCACTTGGACATCGTAAATCACTGCTAGAATGATATGATACAGTTTTTAATCTGATGTAATAAAACCGCTTTGATGTCAGCCATCCAGACACACTACTGCACTTTAAACAAACCTGACACGTCAGCCTGAATACAAAACTACGGCAACAAGAAATAACCATTTAGTTAAAATTAGAGATGTAACATCCCTGAGTGGCAGCATCAAATCTAAACATAGCATATAAACATGCGTGGTTATGTAAATAAGTTACCAGCCTTTTTCAAAATAAGCAGAAATCCAGCTGTTGGTGAACTGTTTTTTACTGGAAACATGGCAACATGCATTTTATTACATCTTTCTGAATTTTTTGCACACCAACACTTAATTCTTTCTTTTGATTTAGTACGTCTCTGTTTGCGTATGTTCTTTGGTTGTTTTGTTAAAACAAATTTAGTATTTCTTCAATGTCATTTGTTTTTTAGGTTCTGTGAAACAAACTAAACTTAAAAAAAGTACAGAGAGGTAAATAAATAATAAATGTAACAGGTTTTGGTTTGAACCAAACATCTTTCTTTAACCACAGGGGAACAGTTAACATGCATCATGAATTTGACATGTTTTCAAAAATAAATTTGTCACCTTACTAATCCAGGATCTGACATTTGGAGGTTCCCATCCCCTTCTCCAACTAGCGACTATAATATTAATAAAAGAAGAAAAATCAGACAGGTGACAATGTTTATTGGGCAATGTAACAAACCAATAAAAAAGAAATAGAGCTGTCATTTTACTAGATTTCCACTCTTGAGGGTTTAGAAGTATTTCAATGAGAATCAAAGCATTGTTACCGTTATTCTGTGTCTGAAGAGTTTGTCTTGTGAGGCACTTTTTAGATGGAGGCTCAAGATAGCAACACATACACCAGCGTATCCATAGCAACAACCCCCGAGATGGTGGTCCAGTGTTTGTACCAGACCGACGATCCAGTCCGTCAACACATCTATTCCACTTTGTTCATACAGATATTTGATCAAAATAACAAATAAATCTTATTTGAATTTGCATCTTTATTGGCTATTATCAAAATTAGTCTTTCTGTTGAAAGGAAAACTAATTGAAACCGTACATTCAACCCCAAAAAAAACTCAGCCATTTAATCCTCTTTTTCCTAAAACGTTATATTTTAGTACACATTCCAAACGTAGGAAAAGCCACATTAGATGTAGCAGTTTCCAGGTCCATGATTGCCAAAATATTAAGTGATTTCAATTGTACAATATGAGCAAAATGACATCAGGGACTTTTTTCATCTTCTTTTCCTCGACTCAGTTATTTTTTAAGTCGGATAAAGAGACAATTTGTTAAATTAAGGGATGAACAACAAATCCGATTTTCTACCCCGTTTGCTTTGTTGATGGTAGAATAAAATAAACTGTTTTTCCTGGCAAAATGTACACCTCAAGAGTAAAAACTAAAGCACTTTGAGGCACGTTTGCCTTCAATACAGTAGTAAACACCATCTTGATCTGGTTTAAGATTAATTCAAAAAATAATCAAACATGAGGTCCAAAATATGGCAAAAAGCTTTTGATAAACCGTATATGTTTTGCCATTTCTTCATCTTTTATATTGATGTACCCCTTTCTCAGACACTCCAGCTCTTGGTGAGGGTGTGTGAGGAGTTTCTATCCTCGGCGCTGCATCAGAGTGCTCCTGTCAATGTCACAAATGCTTCGGTTGAAAACGAGAAAAGCTTCTTGTTCTGAGCTGACGGCTGACATTTGTTGTCCTCCAATTGCCCACTCTTAGAGCTTGGCGAGCTGTGATTGTGATTGGCTCTCATCTCTCTGGCTGCCTTCCCACTGGACACCCGGGAGAGGATTTGATTGGCTGACGGTGACCGCAGGGGAACAAGCTCTCAAGGTCAGGACGGTATTGTTCCCTTGAGGTACCACATCCCTGCATAGCTGCTGCAGCACTCCTGGAACCAACACATGACCGGTTAGATCAGTGATAAAAAACAAAGCTTCTTAAAAATAATAATTATAATAATAATAAAAGGTGCATGTTCAGTCTCATCTCACATGGAGTAGCCGGTCGACATCCGCCTTTGGGGCGTCTCCGAACTCCTGGGCCAGTCTGGCTTGTATCATGTTCCTCCTGACCTTGTAGTTCTTGTTGAACAGGTCATATAGTAGCCGACGTTGCTGCAGGCGGAAAAACAATTACATTTAAAATAAGAGTTTGACAGTTTGGGAAATACGCCTATTTGCTTTCCTGCCAAGAGTTAGGTATGAAGATGGATACGGCTCAGCCAGCAGGGTTAGGGTTAGAGATCGGCAACAGGGACAACAACTAGCCTGGCGCTAGCAACAGTCCATAACCACTTTATTTTGTTTTCACTACTCATTTATGTGCAGATTAAACAAACAAGTTGCAAATTGTAAACTAGTGAGCTTTAGAGATGGTGGTGGGGGTGATAGTTGGATTTCATTTAAAAAACTAGGGCAGCAGTTTTCCTTTCATCTTTATGCTAAGCTAACTGTTATACTTGGCGTACATACTGCATGTAGTTTCTCAAATTCATGTGAAATTCATTGTTCACTGAAGGCTTTGACTTGCGGTTTGTGGCTCGTTTCAGCTGCAAATGCCAACATGCCGAGACGAGCAACAAGAAGGATGTTGTGAAACGACTGAGCTTGTTAAAAAAAAAAAGTGTTTACCTTGTCAAATTCCTCTCCAGTCTCCCACAAACCGAACACCTTCTGTTCATCAGCGGCTGCTGTGGTCTGAGCAGGGAACTAAAGTCAGAAGGAAACAGCCGTGTGAGAAAAGCATTTAACCAGGAGGTTTCAAGTTCAAATCCCTAAACCTGCTGAAGCTAAGTTCCTCTCTCAACATGCACAATGGAGCAAAACACACGTCAGTGAAGGTTCTCAGCAGCAGTCAGTAACTAGAAGATTGTTATTGGATCTATAAATCCAAGGAATCTCTGTGACTGTTTGAAGAAAAAAAGAAGAAAAAAAAAGAAAAAAGGGCACAGAAAATACTGGGAATCAAGCAATCGAACTGTTCCCAACTGGCACTGTACTTTCATCAAAACTTTTACCCCAAATTACAATTGCAATTTTTTACAGCATAGCTTTCCTTTCTTTCAAACACTTCATTTGTCTTTTAATTTGGTCTGTTTACAAAATGCTAAGCCAACAAAAAAAAGCGGCAGAGCACTGTAGTGACCAGAAGGACCAACACTGAGGAGGATTACAATCCAGACACAATGTACTGACTCCAAACAGATCTATGAACTGTCAGACATTGAACCAATCATTTTCACAGGGATGTAGAAGGTGCCTTGCCTGATTCCAGATCTGCCTGTGTTTCAAAACAACAGACTGGCTTAGTCCCTTGCTGAGCAGTAATAAGCTTTGCTTTGAGGCGAATATGTGTTGTATAACAAGGATGGCATCCGGCCATATTCTCCTCTACGACAGTTTCAATCCTCTAACGTCAAGGATACAGATTGGATAAAAGCTAAGCCATGACTGGGCTGGTCCTGGCAGGAGACCTGGCTGCTTAATGAACCAAGGGGATGAGCCCTGCCCTACGAGGAAACATCACACCAAGTAAACCACTGCTATAAAAACAGTGATAACAGATTACAGCCATCTATTTCAAGCCTTAGTCCAAACTAAGAGGAAAGATCAATACACTGCAAACACACTGCGGTCTCAGGTGGCCGCTGGGACTTAATGGGAACCTGAGACGCAGGTTTGCGTCACTTCAGTACATGTACTGCTTCACAAGCAACAAAGCTCTCACAGGCAAAATGACCGTTAATGTCGTTACTCTGTGTGAGAAAATTGATAGCTGCATTCAAGATGAGACCCCCTTCATTCAGCTGCCACAGGCGGAGCTAACTAGACAGGAACCGGAGTAGCAGCAGCTCTTAACCCAAGACAAAAGGAAGTAATCTCAGCATTTCCAAACCTGATGCGCTGGTGAAACAGAGGACTCAGCTCTGCTTGTTCCTGAGGTGCAGGCCTTTGATCTGAGCTGATTTTAGCAGAAATGTACCCAAGCTGCTAATAACTATTAATGCTTGAAAAATCACAGCTAAACCTGGCATAAAAAGAATTTTCAAAGTGTCTTGCATCCCAATAAGTAGCAGCACTGGGTCAAAATAAATAAATAAAAATAAATCATTCTTTCTCATCATCGATTCGCCTAAATCCTCACATTGTAAAGCTGGAACCAACAAGTTTTTGTCATTTTTGCTTTAAAAAAAAAAAAGTCTGAAATGATACATCAATTATTGGCTGCTTATTAATTTTCTGTCAATCAAGACATTGATTAATCAAATTCTCATTTCAACTCTAATTGTGATAGAAAGACATTGTAGAGTTTACTGTGCAGCATTGTGCTAGGGCTGCAACTTATTTTTCATTAATCCATCAATACACAAATGATGTTCATATTAATGGTTTTATTCATACCTATCAAATTTCCCTAAGCCTAGGATGATGTTTTCCTGCTGTTTTGTTTCATCTGAACAACAACTCAAAATGTTCCAGTTAACTGTCATATAACAATAAGAAAAACTTTTCTAATAAGAGAAAATGTTCTCATTTCAGGATGTAAAGTTTGGGCTTTTTTCCTTAAAAAAAAATTATAACATTTTACAGAAATTGATTGCTGATAATTTGTGGCCCTTAATCATCTAAATGGCTAATCACTAGCGCTAACTGCAGTTACCTTTTGCAACATGCCCACATGAGTGCAACACCCACTTGCAGTGTTTTGCAAGAGTATTGTAAACCTGTACGCAGCCAGTGACAATACTAAGCACCAAATGATACAACAAAGATTTAGAGCAGTAAGAATAATACGAGCATCCAGTGAAAATGAACTGGAGTTTTACATCCAACTTGTTGTTAATCCTCAGTTTTGACAGTAGAAATCCTGTGTGAATACTCACAGGCACCATTATCTGTTTGCACTGGCAGAGCAGTATGGCATCCTGTAGCATGTGGTCTGAGATGGAGGGGAAGACGCTCCGTCCCACTGGCATGGAGGCCAGGTGGAGGCCAAACAGCCTCTTAAACTCATTCAGTGTCAGTACAAAATGCTTCCTGAAAGTCTTTATTACAAAGTCCTGCAGCTCCAGGGACGCAGCGTTGGCGGGACTCCCTTCGTTACCGTTAGTGTGATCTAAGGCAGGTGAGGCGGCACTGGGGTAACCATTGACAGAACCGTTGGGTATGGAGGAGGAGGTGGTGTCCATTGGTTCGTCTTCCTGGTCACTGAGGGGTTCCTGTTTGACGTGGACGCTGCTTCCTGCCCGTCTAGCGTTCAGGTCCTTCTGTAGGGATGACTGGTTTCCTTGAGCACGTTCCTGAGCCATCTTCAGACGCTGCTCCCCGCTGATATGGACAGGCTCTGGAAAACAACACAAGACAACCAGACATCAGCTCATGCAAGAGCATTTCAACTGAATGTTAATTTGTAATCAACAGTGGCTATAAAATACAACTACACACCAGGCTGAGAGGAATTCTTTGGCATGAAGTCTTCTTTTGAGAAGTTAAAGACCTTTTCCAACCTTAAAGGAAAGAAAAGACAAGACAAGAGATTGGTAAAAAACAATCTACAACCATCTAAGAATATTTAATAACATTTCTATGATTGATAAGAGAAACCCGGTAAGATGGTCCAGATTTTAAAAAAATTCTTCCTGCTTTGTGTGTGTGTGTGTGTGTAAGAGAGACGGTGTGTTTATGTGTGTAAAACCTACTTGCTCTGGATGCCAAGCCACAGCATATGTTGCCTGTGGGCAACATCTGGGTGTTTCTTAATGAAGTCTACATCAGTAGGCAACAAGAACTCCCAGCCCCGGTTGACTCGAGGAACCGACACATGCTCCAGGAACTCCTTCACGTCCTCTGGAGGAAGCTGACAGAAAGCATGGGGGAAGAACTTGTTAGTTCCGTTTACCTGAAACAACTGAGCAACTGTAGCCTCAAGGAGAAAAGAAGCGCTGAAAAGAGCCAGCGTTAATAGACACTTGTGCTTCAATGAAGCTTATTCAGAATTTTAACCACCAAGGAAGACTGGGGTGCCACCGAGCCTCTTCAGGTGAACGACATTTGTTTGTGTTGAACTTGCACAAAGAGAAACGTACTTGCTTGGATCGACGACGAGGTGGAACTGTTAATCGTGATTTATGTTTCTGCGATAAATCTACATACTTGCGAAACCAAAAGCTTGGCACTCATATCCACGAACCTGTGTCGCGCTGTGAGAAAGGCAGGATCGCGACACACTCCTTCCAACTCCCAGAGAAATCCTCCCTGTCCGGGTTACAGGATCACATCGCAAGTTGTGTTTTAGGCTCCTTTATTACTTCGAGTTAAAAACTATCTATCAGTAAACAGAATGTAGTGTCTGGTGTGTGCGCCAGTGTTTATGCGTTTGTGTGTCGGCCCGCCCTACATTTGGCGAGTGTAAATTTCGGACCCTGCGCAGTACTGTGAAACAGCCATTTAATTTACTTTGTAAATGTAAGAGAATTTGTTTTGGTTTTTTTCCAATTGTTATTTAATAAAATAAATCCTTGTCTGAGGTGCCTCAAACAATGAGAGTTTTTCCTTGCTACATTGCAATTTTCAAGCATGTTCAATATGATTACACAAAATGGTTGTGTAATCTGTTGGGCCATCTTCAGCTGCCATTACCACACAGGAACAACAAAGCCATTGTCAGTCATTATAGGAGAATGGTCTTGTGATCCTTACTTTGATGATGGATGCAATCTCCTTTCTCATCACAGAGCGCTCCAGAGTGAACCTCCACATCTACAGAAACAAGTGAGTCAGAATGACGGAAACCATGTTGACCACACACAAAACAGATGATCAGGCACTGCATAAATTAGGTTTTCACAAAAAAAAGGAAAAACAACAGCAACAGCAGCTCACCACAAAGTCCCGGCCACGACAGAGCACTTCAGCAGGGACACCACTGTGAGGACTGCAGGTGTTTTTAGGATACAAAACATCACTGCAGAAATGAAAACATACAGACACATTACTTAGCTTAGTTTAAAGTGGAAAATATTTTGATCAAAATCTTTATTTGAAACACGTTGACATTTTCTCTTACCTCTTGACAACCCAGTTGCCCTGAACCAGCAGCGCCACCTGTTGGATGCATCGCAGCGCTGCGGTTGAGTCTGTGCCGGAGGCGAGCAGGCCCATCAGGTTAGCAAACGGCATCACCTTGACTAGAAGAGATATGGGAAATACAGTACTGTGCAAAAGTCTTAGGCAAGTGTAAAAAAAATGCTGTAAACCAAGAATGCTTTCAAAAATATAAATAATGATTGTTTAGTTTTTTTTTTGCAAAGTGAGCGAACAAAAAAAAAATCTAAATCATATTAGTATTTTGGAGTTACTACACTTTGCCTTCAAACCAGCATCAATTCTTATAGGTACACTTGATTGTAGATGCAGTGATTGGCAAAGGAAACTTAGTTAAGCAGGTGAAAAACACATCAAGCTTATTTCCCTTCGAAATTGGAAGATGTCCAGCAGTGACATCAGCTCAGAACTAGCAGAAACCAGTGGAACCCAGCTACATCTTTCTACTATTTGGAGAAGTCTGGCCAGATGTGCTCTTCATGAAGAGCTGCAGCCAAAAAGCCATTCCTCCGACATGGAAACAAGGCCAAGCGACTCACTTTGCACAAAAACATAGCAACTGGGGTGCAGAAAAATGCCAGTAGGTGCTCTGGACTGAGTCAAAATTTGAGATATTTGGCTGTAGCAGAAGGCAGTTTGTTAGCTGAAGGGCTGGGGAGCGCTACAATAACAAGTGTCTGCAGACATCAGTGAAGCATGGTGGAGGTTCCTTGCAAGTTTTGGTGTGTTTTACAGTAGGCTATATGCCAATGTTGTTTTCAGTAAAAAACATTTGCACAAAGCAAGTTGTTCCATTTTTCCATGTTGATAGGAGCATTAAAATGGGGGGGGGGGGGGGGGGGGGGGGGGGGGGGATAAATAAATAAAAGGGACAAAAAGAAATCAAAGGTCCTTTAGAATAGATTCAAATGTGTGATTTATTGCAATGAATTGCGAGTTAACTATGATAAATCAAATAAATAAATCTTTGAATTGTTTAACAACACAAATTATTACTAAGGAGAATGATGAAGTAAACCGACACGTCTGGCATCAAAACAAAATCGATAGAAATGCTTTGTCGCCCCCATCTGGTACAAAGAAAAACCGCATGGGAAATGTGGAATGAGTGATCTGCCATTTTTGTATGTAACAAAATAGAAATTTTTGGAAAACCAGATGTTGCAGCCCTTCTATCTGACAGGTGTGAGATTAGCATTGTCTTAACGTGCTGGCCTACCATTCTTCATCAGGGTCTTGACTTGCTCTCCCAGTGGCAGAGTGCGGAGTTGAGCCATGGAGAGCACATTACTGGGACCAACTGGCTTCACACTGACGTACAGATAACCAGTCAGAGAGAGGGAAAACGTCAATGAAACATCTCTGATATTGTTAAATCTCAGAATATTTGTGAGAAGTGTGAGTAATACTTACACTTTTTCCTCTGCAAGAGGGGGCATCAGCATTGTCAGATACTCTCTGCAAAAATAAAAGTGAGCATGTAAAGAAGAAATGACATGAGGACAGGACAACTACAAGAATGAAACCAATAACCTGAAGTGCTGGTAGAAGATATAAATCAATATAAATGACTGAATGACTACAGACAACCAGGGAAGACAACTCTGGCTTTTCATTATCAAAACCAAAAGATTATCTCAGACTCTAACCAAGACATTAGTCAAAGTCATGAGATGTATTAAAACGCCATTTGTTGATACTCACTTAGGAGTTTTGACCAGTTCCGAGTTCTCTGAGGTGTCCACTGACTGGCAGAACATGTACTGCCTTTCATGCTCTGAACGTCCATCCTGAATTTAAACAAGACGACAATGACCCAAATGATGGTGACAAGATCTATTGACAACACTGCAGTGAGAGACCGCTACAATACAATACAATACAGCACACAATTGGTGATGTCACTAAAGCAAAAGCTCTATCACGCCCAATTGAGTGCTCCACCTACCTTGACACCGTGGTAGTGTAGGTGGACCCAGGGTTCCTCCGCCTGCTTCTTCTGGAGGAACTCATACGACTGGATCCTCCTCTGCCGAGCCTGCTCTGACTCAGGACGAGAAAACCTCACCTGGAGTTGAAACAAATGCAGAATTTGTTTTAGAAATCATACATCCGCAGCCATCCCGGTCAGCACTCAACTCCGGTGCTAAGAGCGCTAACTAACGGCAGTTTACTGAACCGTAGTCAGAACAGCGACCATTCTTAAGGTCACGCCTGCCCCCCCTTGCTTTTAGTCATCTTTACAGTTAGCTAAGATTTACCAGGTAAAACAGGCATAAGGCACGAAAATAACTAATAATAATAGTAATTTAAAGATGTGGTGGCATTGGATCTGGACGGGAAGGATAACTCCGGGAGTTGGAAGGGGTGTGTCACGATTCTGCCTTCTCACTAAGCGACACAGGTTTTTGGAGTCGAGTGTCACGATTTCAGTTTTATTTTCCAAATCGTTACAGCTCTAGTTCACATTGACACATAAAGTCAGTGTGATCATGAGTTTGTGTGTGCACAAGTCTTCACCGTAATGGCCTTGGCGTCCTCCTCAGCCTCGTCCTGGGAGGAATCTCCACCTGCAGACAAAAGACTGGTTATTTAACAGTCGTCATATCTGATTGTACCAGTTAGAACAATGAATAAAGCCCATTTTATTCTTTCTCAAAAAGAGAGACAAAGTGTGAACCCTGCTGTAGGACCTCAGGGTTGCAAATAATAATTCTTTATATTATTAATTGATCTGCCAATAATGTTCTCTTATCATTGTTTGAAGGGATCGCCTTGCGTTGTCTGAACATCAGTCTTTTTTGTTTACAGTTACATAAAACAAAGGAAAAACACAATTTAGGTTTGACAACTGTTGCATGTTTGCTTAAAATATCAAAATCTATTTTATTTTCAATCAGCTAATCCATTAATCAACTAATCAATGAGGTTTTAAAAAGGCTATACATTTTTTGGACTAATGTTACTAGTCATTGTTTTATACCTAATTCTGTCACATATTAATTCCTTTATCTTAGATGTTGTGTTTGTGAACGACAGGAGCTCATCAAACTGGTAAAAAATAATGTAAAGACATTTTTTTGGAAAAACAGACACACCTTCGTTGGCGGCCTCCCTCTCTCTGGTTTTGGTGTCAGCCTTGTCCAGGTAAGAGAAGCTCGGTCTCATCTGGAGGATTCCCGTCAGAGGTGTGACGTGAAGCTCACCTGTTGACATAAACAATAATATAGTCAGAAACCAAAAATGCTACTTTTGGTGGTGGGTTGTGGTCTCACGTAGTTTGTCATGAAGACGATCATATCGACACATTTGGTGATCTTCAACATAAACAGTAAAAATGTGGGACGCAACTTAAAGCGCCCATATTATGCTCATTTTCAAGTTCATTATTGTATTTTTAGGTTGTACCAGTGTAGGTTCACATGGTTTCATTTTCTGGGATTTGGGGGGTTATTTTGTGGCTCTGGTGCTTCCACTCAAGAGCCCAACCAATGTATCGGCGGGTCGATATTATTTCCCAAACTATCTGCATTTATAACTTTTTTTTTTTAAATATTCATTCATCCAAATAAATGATTCTGATAAATGAATATTTAAAAAAAAAAAAAAAAAAAAAAAGAGGAAACAAACACTGTGGCACTCTGGAACACAGATTTTTTTCTTCCTCTGATTGTGTTTTTGTTTAAAAGGACTTCAAGTTTCATATCTTAAGGTGTTTTTTTTATAAATTTTATTTATCAGAACTTAAATATATTGTGATGTTCCTCTATTCTGTTGTGACAGTAAAACACATTTTTACATTATTTTATTGAGAACGCAAATAACTAATCTTAAGGGAATCTGTTTTTCTTGTTTGGATTTAAAAAAGTATATATACCGGCCAATATATCGGAATATCGGATTTTTAAATAACCAACATTTTTGTATAGGTATCAGCCTTAAAAATCCTTTTTTGGTCGGGCTCTAAGCCACACACATGCAATGTTGGGAAATACCATCCATGATAGTTTGAGCAATATACAGGTATCTGAATGTGCCTTCAGTCTCCGAGTGAGCTGGTCAAAATTGGCAGGCCCGTCTACCCACTAAGTACAGCAGTCATTTCTCGGATATCCACCAGTTTGTTATCAATTTGGAAACACCGGTTTAGTAGACACCATGTCATAGCACCACGGGAAGTGTTCTGTTGTTGGCTTTAAAGAAGAGCACAAAAACATCCATTGTGTCTCCGCCGCAGAGGACAGAAGAACGGTATGGGTTGTAACATACGGTATAATGCTCGCTTTGCTGCTAGCGTGGCACGCCCTCATAGTCGGCAATGGAGAGCTCAACACACAGGGTGAAAAGAGGAGCTGCAGCAATGTGCAGTACAACAAAAATATGTTGTTTTCTGAAAATGAAACCAATTCTATTCTGGTACAACCTCTAAATACAATTATGAACCTGTAAATTAAAACAATATGGGCACTTAAAAAAAATAAAAATAAATCATAAATTAAGAAATCATCTGTGTTGCACCGGCAATTATTTTTTTGCTCTAAATATGAGTGTATTTACTTTTAATACTTTGTGTATTTACAAGCAGCAGCAATGGGGTTAGACAAAACATAACAAGCATAAGTAGGATCAGATCGGACCTTTGCGAAACACAGCAGCAGCATATCTGGATGTGTTGGTGGTGGCCTGGATGGAGCAGAAGGTCTGTTTATCCATCATTTTCCTAAAGGAGAAAGTAATAGAAGAATGTTTAGGCCAGAGACCTAACTGACTAAACTACTTAACTTCATTCCCAAAGACAGGTAAGGATGACATTTTTCATTTTTTGGAAATTGACTGATTGATACCACTTTCTCGAATGAATGAATGAATGCTTTTATTTTTAAAACACTGGTGGTGAGTCATAACTAGCTTACACTGACCAATGGACAGTAACATCCAGAAAGGTGACTGGCAGTGTTGAGAGCAGATAAGGTTTAACAGGAGACTTACGCTGAATAGGTGTTGGTTTCATCGTATGTCGTGCCGTCCACATTCAGAGCTATCTGCTCTCCTTTGCTGCGACAGTAGTTTGGACTCATTGCGTCAATTACCATTTCCAACTCTACCTATATTATGGAGTGGTAAAAAAAAAACAAAAAAAACATTGCAAACATTTTCTACGCTGACGGCTGATCAAATAAAAGCTTTTTTTACCCTTTGCTGCTTGGGTTTGATCTTTGCTGATAAGTGGTTGACATCATCGTAGGTCATAGTGGATGGTCGGACCGGGTACTGTGCCAGAAAATAAAAAAATAAAAAAGGTGATTAGTCAGTTGACACTTTGAACCTTACACATCAATCACACTAAGGAGAAAATAAAAGAGTTGAGATAACATATAAACAAAATGTTACCTGGAAAAGATACAGCTTATCTGCAAGGCTTTTGGCAAGATACACATCAATCTAAAAAGAAAGAAAAACATTGTTTAAAAGGTTTTCTTTGACTATACAAACTAGTGTGAGAAACTGGTAGATCTTCTCATTCACAGGCCTTTTCTACAATGTGTGTAATTGTTTGTGAAGCAGTTTATATGTGCGCTTGTGTGACTGTTTGTGTTTTGTATGATCTTATTGATCGATTCCCAATGCGATACATTAACCAATGTGTCCATGAGCAAAACACTTAAGCCCTAGTTGCTCCAGAGGCGTGCAACCTCTGACATGTATAGCAATTGTAAGTCGCTTTCGATAAAAACTTCAGCTAAATAACATGTAATTTAATTATCTTGATCTTGTTGAAATCAAGAGTTGATTCAGATCAGGGCAACAGTAATGTATTGGCTTTGAATTTTAGATAAACAGTGTCAAAATGTCTTTTATATTAAGAATTAACACTTATCACTTGGATATCGATGAGCCTTGGATTACTAACAAACTTAAATGTATTATATGATTTAAGGAATGGCCATGTACAGAGTTATAACAAAACAGCAGCCTAACAGAAATGATCTCTGCCAGAACTGACACAGAAAAAAAAAAAAATCCCCCCACAGTGCTTTAGTCCCTCTTTCTAGATACAGTCTAATTTTCTTCCCTGCCTGGGCACTCAGCACCAGGCTAATGTGCTCTTCCTGAAGATGTAAAACTTAAAAACTAATATATATACACTGTATGTACACACACACACACACACACACACACACACACACACACACACACACACACACACACAGAGTACTGTGCGTGCAAAAGTCCTAAGCAGGTATGAAGAAATGCTTTAAAAAAATTTAGGATTGTTTATTTTTTATCAATTTACAAAATGCAAAGTGAGCAAAGAAAAGAAAAATCGAAATCACATCAATATTTGGCGTTACTACGATTTGCCTTCAAACCAGCATCAATTCTTTTAGGTACACTTGCAAAAAGTCGGGCAATGTTAAGGATCATAGACGCAGTGGTCTGCCAAGGAAACTTAGTGCAGCAGATGAAAAACACATCCATCTTATTTCCTTTCGAAATCGGAAGAGAACTAGCAGAAACCAGTGACTATGCTTTCGTGCTTGGCCTTGTTTCAATGTCGGAGTTACGGCTTTTTAGCTGCAACTCTTCCACGAAGACCACTTCTGGCCAGACTTCTCCAAACAGTAGATGGGTGTACCTGGGTCCCACTGGTTTCTGCCAGCGGTATTGTGGTAACCGCCCCAGCCTTAGTGACTATTTCCCATCGTGCATTAATATATATTTTGTGAGCTAGTGAGAAGGTAAAGTTCCAAATACACTGCATTTTTGTAATGATAAAGCCACATGCCTCCCAGTGAAATGGTGTGGCTCATTGAAGAATTTTAACAACAATGGTCTTTGGCACAGAGCAATAAGCTACTCAAACTTTAGAAAATTATCACAATAAATTCATTGTGGGTTAAAATGTCTTCAACCTTATCTTTTTTTAACTTCAGCCAACAGACATACCTCCTCTATAATGGGGTCATCCTCATCCCCGCTGGCCATATTGATGTGAACTGATCGAGGAGAGGAGATGAAACACGAGCAGCAGATCTCAGAGACCCAACCTGAAAACAAAGAAGCACAGAGTTACAGTAATGTATTCTACAGGTAGACATCACTGATGACAGGTGCTAAAAAGACAAAAGATGACTGGTGGCGTGTGCATTTACAAGAACAATGTCAAAACAAAGTTGTAATAAATCAGCAATATTAAACCCAGATTTATTACAACTTTGTTTTTGGGTTGGTAGCCTATATAAGCTCTGTAGTAGAGGGTCTGTTTTCATTAACAGTTTCAATTAACGCTAACTACGAACATCCCCGAAGATGGCCCACGGCCAGACCATGGTCATGCAGTCTGTCAAGTGATGCGATCACTGACACAACCAGGTAGCTCTCACATGATGCAAGCCAAAGCAATCAACATTGAATGACTGCTCTTCATCCAAACACTGAAACAATAGTTACATATAGATAACACGTAAACAGCAGATTGTTATAATACATAGTACAGAAATGTAACGCTATTTGTAGGGGGGAAAAGTCATATTACAGGCTAAGTTAGGTTGACTAGCAAGCTAGCAACAACCCCTTCACAGACACTTATCACAGGCCTGCACTACACTCCAGGTTAAATTTTAATTCTGACATGAACAATGTAGCGTTACACATGTAAAAGAACGCAAGACAAAAGGCAACAAGCGCAACATTTAATTCCCTGTAACGTCAGCTTCAAAAACGTATACCAGCTAGCTAAGCAACGAAACTAGCTAGCTAGCGAACATGCAGGTAGCCGGTGATAAGAAGCCTAGCCAGGCAACTTTAGCCTAGCATTAGCAAGCTAGCTTGGCGTGCTAATTATAGACAGTTATAACTAACATGCAAGTCAAAATAACACACAGTAAAGTCACGAAGCACCTGTTGTGTTTTATAAAACAACATCCAGACTTTATTTAGCGCTCACCTGCACACTTTACGGTACCGTTGTAGCTACCTCATCCGTGTCTAACAGTCCAGAAATGTGGTGCGTAAAGATGTTGAGTAGTGTCTAACTAACTCGGGCTGCTGAAGCCTGTCGGTGTCGGTAGCTTACCATGTTGACTCCGCTCCACACTGACACGTGGGGAGGAGCTCGTGCCCATAATGCACAGCGAGACCAGTTATTGTTTTTAACATTATTTACGGTATGTAGTTTTGTTTAAAGCTGGTCCTGTATAAATTCATATAAGTAAATTAGCATTAATTAAGCCTACAGTACATTTGGCAGAATGAAAAGATTATGGCAGCGGTGGGATTCGAACCCACGCCCCCGAAGAGACTGGAGCCTTAATCCAGCGCCTTAGACCGCTCGGCCACGCTACCTTGTGGGGGGCATGACCAGTGCCCTTTTGTAATATTTGACAAGAAGTGTGATACATGCATTTCACTGCATCTGGGAGGGGTGATAACTGATAGCTTAAATTGTACTTTTATTCAAAGTGACTACACCTTAATGTTTGCCTCTCTCAATGAATAATAAATTAACTCAGTAACAGACCTTTAATGACAGAGCTCTTGTCTACCAGAGAGGGGAAAAAAACGTATTCACCGAGAAAAGAAAAGCAAACTTTATTAAACAGTTTTATACTCCATATATTTTTTTTTTCACATGCATTCTTTTAACAGAACTTTGGGGGGAAAGTACGTAAACCATTTTCTTTTATTTGATCTTTTAGAGATTCTCTTTCATACAACCACATTCACTTAGTCAAAAGGTAATCAAAGACAGGAAATTAAAGAAAAGCCAGGATGACTCACAAGCAACAAAAGAAGAGCAGAAACCGTATTTAAGTCTGATCCTAGAACTAGGAGAGACACACACACACACACACACACACCCTTTGCAGAACATTTTGTAATAAAAATATGTAAACTGTAGCCATACAGGTTGTATCGTAAATATGTAAAAATGAACTCCTGTGGCCTTTTTGTAATAAAAATGTGTGTCCAGTATCACTCCTCCATTAGTGCCCAGGCTTCCTCAGCTTTCATGTAGTACTGGTTAGCCAATCGGCCTTTCATGGCTTCCATGGCCGCTTCTGCTGCTTCTGTAAACAGATCACCTGCAGGGAGGGAGGCAGGCCAGGTTAGGAGGGAAGCTATTGTATCTACATCAGTTAATGGAAACTTGTAACAGAACACAGAACAAGTTTGGTGAGTCTCTACATTTTTTTTTAATTTTGCCCATTCTCATTACATTATTCTACATAATAGGTACATTGCACTAAAAAAAACTCTTATGTATAAATGTAAGCTCTGAAACATTTAAAGCTGTGGTAAGTCAGTTAAGAATCAAAGCAATTATAATGGAGCACAATGACAACCCAGAGTTTCATAAGTCTCTCAAACCACTTCTCTGGTGTCTATATTGTTGAGATGTTTTGGGGCAACGTTTTTCAAATAAATTGCAATAGCATGAGATAGAAAGAGTGTATTTAGCCATGTTAGAGATTTTGATGATCATGTGTAGAGATCATATGGATTAACAGCAGACACATCACATGGGTAATGCAGCAGGGATTTTAAAAGTTTCTATTACTTTTTGCCTGGTTGAAACAGGGCAAATTCCAGTGGAATATTTCCTAAAAGTATGCAGGTGTATTAAAGTATATTTAGCACAGTGAGGCTAGGAGAATAGAGTCAAACCTGCTCTCTGTGGGTCTGCTCTGAGGTTGTAGCCTCCTACTTGGTACATCTCTGCAACTCTGGCCAGCAGCAGGTAGCGGGGCTCGTCCTGCGTCCCATCGAACTCTCCCCCCTCGTCATAGTCTGACTTTTTCAACACACTGTCATACCAGTGAATTGCTTCCTCCCAGTCCTGCGTTCTGGATGATTGAAAAATAAAAACCAAGAATGCACAAACCTTCAGCATCAAAAATAGTTAAAATTGTGCTTCCTTTAAATAGATAAAAACTCCCTGTAGGGGGCGGCATTATCATGACTGTTGGACTAGGATTTGTGTGTTTAATAAAAGGAAATAGTTATCTACTGACTTACACTGAAAAATACAAGTCCACTGTTCATACCGAGTTAAAATCATTAAAACATTCACTAACCTGTCAGCGGACAGATTGAACCCAGTATCAAAGGCTCTGGCCACTATGATCATAGAAGATCTGTCGCCAGCCTCAGCAGCCTGCAGCAGATACTTAAAACCTTTCATCTTGTTTCCAGCATTATCCTACCAACAACACAGACATATTAGAGCAAGCACAAGGCTGCACAGTGCAAAAAAAACCAAAAGGCTAAATAGCTGTGTGGTACCTCCAGCACCATGTCTGAAAGTATATGATGAGGCAGCTGCAGACAGCACTGTCCCAAGGCTACGATGGCCTCCAGCTCTCCGCACTGCGCAGCTCTCTCCAGGTGCATCATGGCCGAGTCCTGATCCCACTGCTCGTCCTTTTGACAGAAGCGACCCGCTTCATGGTACCGCACCATCGCAAGGTGGACCTGGTTTAGGAGGAAGGACATCTGGATTATACTCAACCAATGAAACTAACCTTAATCAATCACAGACCATCAGACCATGCGTTCCAATTTTGGTGAAATTCCGTCTACCGGGTTTTGCAATACTACTTGTAGCAAAAATAACTATTACATCTTCAGAAAACATGTTGAACATGTATCATTTCCTGATAGAATAAAACTACCAAGTATGTCAATTTCTTGTATACTAGCTAAATCAGTGTTCTATAAAAGATTAGTATACATCATATACGGTACATTTGTACTGTATACAATTCATATGTTAGAGTCAGCAATGGATCAGCATTTAATATGTGCTCCTTTTTCTTTGTTAAGACAAAACACATCTGTGTATATTGGGGAAAATAGTCGTCATGTGTGAGTTTTGTAGAATTTAATAATCTGAAGGTGTGTTGCTGCCTTAGGCAAGCAAGTGTGAGTTGATTTCAGTCCAGCCATATGTATAATCTTTTTTGATGTCAAACCAACCAATCTGATGTTTTACCTTTCCAAGGATCGACTGGCCGATCTTCTTCTGCAGCAGATTGTCGAGTCGCTCCACCTCGGTGGCCACACAGGACGGCCGATGAACGTGAGAACGAGACGAATGGTAGAAGCTCCACTTCTCCTCCGTCAGCTGAGTAGAGAAAGGCAGTCGAGATATAGAGGAAGGAGAAGGAATGAAGAAGGTAGAATGTGACCTCCTGTTCTTTATTACAATAATCAGAAAACTAATTAAATGAGGATGGCAAATCAAATGCTGGCTGACAAATCCCACTCAGGGTTGAACCCATCCAGATATGTCTGCTTTTGTTCTGTTTTTACTGATTAATGACACACAGCTGGAGGAGTTCATCCCTGTTGGCCTCAGTGAATGCAAAAGCCATGTAAAGCATGGGAACAAGAGCACACACACACAAAGTTGTCATTAGCAAGATGGCAAACTTAGTGAAACAGAGGTTGGTGGTTTTTTGGTCCGAAATTATGTTTTTTTTTTCTTTGTATTTAGCATTTTCAGTCTGTTTTCATTCACTATAAAAAGTAAAGGAAGAGTTAACATTGAAATACTGACACCTTGTGTACTCAAATTTCAACTTGAGAATCATGTTAGAATCTTTATAGCTCTAAGACAGCAGGTAAACACCTGGCTTCACAAGCCTCCATGAAAAAATTCACCCAATCGTTATCAACATTGCGTTATCTGAATTTAAGTTTGCAGAGACTCTTGGAGGAGTTACCATCTTCCTCTAATGAGGGAACATAAAGAGTAGGAGAAGCTAAATTAGAGGAAATGTGAGGAACAGCTTTTGTTGGTAAATTGGAAAAGTGAAGAAAGACAAGGATGAGAAAAATTAGAGGAGGATTATTTGATGATCGTGATGATGATTATGAGGTTTACACACTGTTGTCTATGTTTGTTTACCCGTCTGACACTGTCCTCATCTGACTCAGAATAATGTCTCTGGATGCGATGATGGACCTACGTTGTGAAATAAAGAGCATTTATAAAACCTACAGTCAGACTTCATGTGGAGAAGAGGAAATGACTGTCTAACATGTTTGTTTAAGATAACATGCCAGAGTATGCTTACAAATGTATCTATATATACACAGAATATATACCATATCTATACCATATCTTATACTGTATGTCTACTTGGTATAAGTCAGACATAAACAAATTCATTTCTTGGCATTGTTTATCTATAGGTTAACAGTCTTTTTGACGGACTGCTAAAAAAAGAAAACCTGGAATTCTTTCTGGACAAAATGAATGTCAAATGGAAATCTTTACCCCGTCTACATGGTCATTTGGATCCCCCTCACTCCTCCTCTCGCTGGGGTAGCCGCTGTCCCCGCCGCTATCAGATTCCTGCAGACAAAAATAAAGATTTGAAAAAACAGTGTGGTGACTCGCGGGTATTGTGGCAGCACTGCAGGCAGTATAGCTCAAAGTTCAATCATGTTGCCTCCAGCTGACGAGCATCTCAAAAATCAAGTCTCTCCCTTCTCGTGCTGATATTGAGGATTTCAGTCATGCTTTTACATCATCATGTCTAGATTATTGCACTTTGGGTTTAATTAAAAAAAAAAAAAACAGATAACTTTGGCTGGTTCAAATTGTAGCGGCTCAGTTTTTAACAACTTCTTAACTTTTATAAAGCCTTTCATTAATGTTATCCCACAGTTGTATTTTTTTGTTTTAGTATTTATATCACTTATTTTATGCTTTTTATCCTGTTTAATTCTGGAGATTTTTTTTTTGTATGGCCTAAATATAAAGTTAATTGTAGCACTGAAATATTTTAATCTTGATTTTTTTTCAATGTAAAATGTGCTTATAAATTAAGATTATTATTATTATTATTAATATTATAACGCAGCCAACACTTTTAGCCAAGACCAATTCTTTTGTTCACCTTCGACCCACTTTTCATTTTCATATTACCTACATATTACTACATACAGTACATGAATATTATCAAGAATGTTGAGGTAAGATACTGAACATACAGCACTAGAGGGGAAAATGTTGATACTGTGACGGATGAAGATGACTGCACATATTTGCAGCTTCGTTTCCCTGGAATTTATATATTTTTTTATTAAAAGAAAATAGATGCTAATGTTAAAGGACCAAAAAAAGATAAACTCAGAGCTCTGGGATCTCAACATGGACCTGAGGTAAACTGAATTAAAAAACAACAAATTGGTTATGGCAAAATATTTGGCTAAATGTGACACAGCGTCATTTTCCTGTGATTTGTTTGGAATTGCATTTGCTTACCTTGTGTTCAACTGTGTTGTTGTTATTGATTCTTTCATGCTCGTACATTCCAGTAAAAGAAAATCCTGTGAAATGTGGAAATATTACAAAACTATTTACAATGTGGACACCATGATAAACCACATTCAAATATACTGTTACACATATGTAATAATAAAAGTGTTCATGGATGTACCGATAGGGGACTTTCCCATAAATCCATGTGCAGCTTGCGGGGAGCAGGGGAATGTGAGAGGGGAGCAAGGGACTGATTCCACGTCGCTCATGCTCTCGTCTGCAGAAGACGTCTCAGACAAGCGGGATAACAGCAGAGGTGCCCGGCTTGCTGACATGGTACGAACACGAGGAGAACCGCAGTGCTCCTCGCAGCCCCTTAGCACCGTCTGGGCTGACCTCTGAAATAAAACAAGATCAATCTGTATAAAGGAAACAGCAACAGATCTAGCGGAACACATGGAAGATACAGATTCTGATCAAACACTAATTCTAATACAGGAAATAACAGACACAGTCATGCCTAAATATGGCAAATGTAAACATTTCCCCCCCATTTTGATTTATGCTTGTCATTATTTGTATGAACTATTTTTACCCTGACCCGCAGCTAACTTCTGCCCCTGGCTCTCACTTCATTTATTATTCTTAAAATGTTATATTACAAGCAGTTTGTCGGTGCAGTCCAGCTGAGACTTCTCTGCAGGGGAAAGGTCAAAAGGTGTCAGGCCCATACTCTTGCAGATCTTGTTACACAGGTGGGAGTGGAAGAACAGAGCCATGCCTCGCACACCTGGAACACAGGTATTATCAGGATGAAGTCTCTTTAATAGTTTTAAACTGTTTAGCCACAATTTATCAGTATCAAAAGAAAACTGTACCTAGATTTCCATCTCCGAAGTCAGTCCCCCTTTCTGTGTGGATCTGAGGGTCAGTGTAGAGATCCCCGACTCCTTGGATGTCCACCACGATCAGCTGGTGGCCCGATCGCTCAAAAGTAAAGTGACTGAAGGCCTGCAAAAGAAATTAAGATGATTAAGTTAAGTAAGTACATAAGTTAAGTCTTAGCTCTAACATGAAAGGTAATGTGGCTTACCTGCGGAGTGAGTCGGATGTTGTCGTCCCTCACAAAGCCAGAGTTGGAGTTGTATTTGATGTAGTTTCCCTCGATGTAATGTTCCAGGTGGAAGAGAGGTTTACCTGGTCTGTCCATCATCTCTATCACACACATCTGCATGATGTCCACCTGGGGATCAGAGAGAGTTAAACAACCAGTACATATATGCAGTACAGGACCTTCAGTGCCAGCAAGTTTTTGATACAGATCCACAAACATAGTAAAAATCTGTAGTTAAAAAAAGTAGAGATGAAACAATAAATCAATTAATTAGTCGATCAACAGAAAACATGACTGGACTATTCTGATATCAAAACATTTGTTTGATTCATTTTTCAAGTAAAAAAACCTTCGGACTTGTGGTTGGACAAACACTGGGCTCTCAATTTTTTGACATTTCATTTATCAAACAACCTATCTATAACGAAAAATAAGCAATAGTTTTAGCCTTTAATCTAAGACCAAAATACTTCCCATTCTCAAAATAACAAGGGATATAGGATTGTGCTTGTGAGAAAGAATCAACCGATGTTGTCCGTACTGTCCTGTCCTTTTAACGCCAGCGGACCGTAGATCTTTCTCCTGTACCTGTTTGGGAGGTCGGTGGCGGTTGTACTCCTCTCCCCAGAGTTTGGCCTCCATTTGCAGCTTGACGTCCTCAAAGTAAACATTTCTGTCCACCATCTCCATGTAACGCTTGGTCACATAATTAGATGCTGACTTCCAGTTGCTGCAGTGTGAGAAATTCGACAACTTCTTCCTGGAGGGGAAATAAGAAATAGGATATTACAGTAGAGAGCAGCATTGCAGTTACATATAAATGTAGACTCAGAGATAAAAATAAAACAACTTTATAAATATACATAACTAAAGCCACTTTTTTTTTTAAGCATTAACCTGGGTCACAGAATAAAACTCCTTCAGACCAACAGTCTGACTGTAAGAATCCAACAGGTAGACATGTTCTTTTTGAACTTGTTTGGTCTTGTAAGAGCTGGGCGATTTATTTATTTAAGATCCTAGTTTTATCAGAGTGTTACATTTCTGTGGGATTCAGCTGAAGTCTATTTGACAATTCCCACATAACAGGAATAAACATAACAATTAGACTATTATACCTTTCACTCTGCAGTGTCATGCAGAAGCCAAAACACAGCAGAGCAGTGTTAAATCACCCAGGGACTCAATGGAGGCTAAGAAGCTGGTTTACTGTGATATTTTCAGTACCATCTTTGGCTCTAATTTGTCAGAGTTGGTGCAAGAAATGTGAAGAATGTGTCCTGCACCACTTCTACACTACCATAGACATAAACTGCTTTGTTTACTTTACTGAGACCACGGAAGCCTTCGTTTCTGCATCTCAAGGGCACTAACCCCTGTATGAGACTTGATAAATATAGAAAAATATTTCAACTTACGTTCGAAAGCACTCCCTCATGGCTCCTTTCCCAAACGGCTGAGATAAATAAACAGGACAAAGAAATTAGGAATTTTTTCTTTAAAAAAACTGGCAAAATGATCTGGTTTTAGGGAGCAGTAATACCTGGGCAGCCATCTTGATGTGGACCTGGTCTTTAGCCCACTCTTCTGTGATGGCATTGTACCTGCGAACAAGGGACAGCGACTTAAGTCCAAATAAGAGGGTTATATTGATTATGCTCACTCAAAGGTGGCTCAAAATGTTGAATTCTAAGGACAAATCTATCTAATCACATAGAAAGTTGGGTTTTTAGCCATGTTGCAGCGTGGCTCTAAAGACTGGAATGTCAGTTGTTGTGTCCAACATTTTGCTCCAAACTGACATTTCTCAACATCTATCTGATGGATTGCTAAGCAACTTGGTGCAGACTCCTTCAGGCTCAAGTGTAATCTTTGTGTTTTGGACTGCTGGCCGCACAAAACAAAGTAATCTGAAGACGTCAGCTTAGGCTGTGGATAGTATGTGATGCTAATTTTGAATGATTTTCTGACTTTATAAGATAAGAATATAGAAAAATCAAGAGATAAAACAAAAAATCAATAATTAAAATAATCTTAAAAATGGCAGCCCAATCTTTTTAGTTAATATTTTTGAAATTGTCGCTTTGTAAAACAGCATCTCCTTTCCAGCAGAACAGCTGTGAGACCGTCCATCTGGGGGTCAAGGTCCCCACAGAGCAGACCCAGTGACCCTGCTGCTCTGTGGGGACAAAGGGTACTTGTTTGTTTTTGCCACCTGTTACATTACAAATAACTCACACTGGATGGGCTCTAATACTGAGCTGAAATCCTTTATCTCTTTTGAATTTACTTCAGTTAAAAAAACATTTAAAAAAGAGAAGATTTGTGTGATTTTAATGTGTGTCCTCATTTCATTTCTTTTGGCTTTGGGGTTAAAGGAATTTGTGTAATCAGGGAAGAACTCATACAGTCAACATGACGATACATGTGTACACACTGTATGCCTGGGTCAGTGTGTCGGTTTGGCTTGGGGGGGGGCGTGTGTGCTGAGTTAATAAATCCTGGAAACTGTAGGTGCAGCAGCATGTCTTCACAGCTGAAACCTGAAGTGCCTTTAAACTACTGACTCATTGTTAAGCTTTCCTTCGCCACTCAAAGAAAAGCTCTATTCCCCGTCCAATATCTTTTCTGCCAACAAACCTTTTGGGCCTGGGAACACAGCGTTCCGTTACATTCATTCCATCTAGTTCATACTACAGGGGTGCTTCATGGAGGAAAGGAGGAGTGAGATTTTCTGATGTGGGTAAAAATAGCACATGAAAAGATAACATGAAGGCAAATCCCACCTCCTGTCAGTCGAATCCAAGTTCTGATATGTAATGTAACAGGCCTAACACACGCGCACGCGCACACGCACACGCACACACACACACACACACACACACACACGCACACACGCACACACGCACGCACGCACGCACGCACACGCACAGGAATTCATTACCATCCTTCTTCTCTGCCCACACCCATTCAAATATGTGTTGACACCTTGATTTAACGCTGCCTATGTCTGTGTAGCTGCCATGTTGACCATAATAACTGAGTGCACACTCCAATGTCAAACCTCCAGTACGAGATAACAAAAATGACTGAGTGAGAAAAGGGCGTCAATTTTCCCAGTCAAAAGTTCAGTAATGTTTGTCAACAGTTAACATCAGCACCATGTCCTGAGATATGAGCAACGTGGGAATCTCTTAGTGTCCACTTACACTGAAATATGTTGCCTCTTAAGCTACTTATCAATATTTTGGTCAGAAGACTGTCCATGATGTGAAAGTGGTCCCTCGTAGGGATGTAAAAGAGAATTATCAGCAGACTGTGCAGCTCCTCTCAGCTTTTTGGGCATTGTTAGGCCTTACTTAGACAGGACAGCTGAAGACATGAAAAGGGAGAGGGCGGGGGGGAATGACATGCAGCAAAGGGCCACAGGTTGGAGTCAAACCCGGACCCGCTGCCTCGTGGAATAGACCTCTATTTTTGGGTGCCCAGATAGCTCAGTTGGGATTCTCATGCTGCCCCATTGGCATGGCTTAGTGGGACACCTAACAAAATGTGTCTCACCTGTGCTTATCCTGCTAAACAAATCCAAATGTCTGCCATGAAAAAAGGTATATTACCGCTGTAGATTCCAACAACACAGAGTTATTGGTACCTGTAACGAATGCAAGGTTCCGTCTCGATGTCCTCCAGATGAAACTCCGCCCAGGGGTCTGGCCTGGCTTTGGCCTTTTCAATCGCATTTTTCCAATGATCCTGTTGCAATGAACAAACACGACTAATAAGCTGACAGAATGGGATTTTTTATGCAACAACAAAAAAATGAAAAATGTGTTTCACAAATAGGTTTGCTAAAAGGGTAAGCGGTTTGATGCAACAACAACAAAAAAGATATGTAATTTGTACATAGAAGGCAATTCAAATGCTTTTTTGTGCTCTCTCAGGAAAAACATTGTGCTCACTAAATGACCAAATTAAATGTCAGTTTTCTGCATTGTTCAATGCAGAAAGCTGACATGCTAGGGAAGCCTACAAGATGGATCATTTATCAACACAACAAGAGGGACACACCAATGTGATCTAGAGCCTGCTCTAAGGAGGAAATTTCTTTACTTTGTAACAGAGTGCAAACCAGGAACTAAAAAAGGAAGCCAGGATAAAAAAAACACAAATATCTTAAACACAAACCAGGATCAAGCACACAATCTTTAAAATGACAGATGGCCATCTGCAGTTGTGCCATCTAAAAAAAATAACTTTCCTGGTATGACTTACGGTTCAAGTGTCACTGGTAATTCAAATCTGCACAAGTAACCCACACCCCGACCTATCCTGCACGTCTCCCTCGTACCACCCTAGCAATTAGACATGTTTATATTTAGGAAGAGGAGATACATGAGGAGAATTATAACGGGAGTGTCACGTCTGGTTGTGACGAGGAGCAGAAGACACATCTACGTCAGACCTCGTTCAGCTGCAGAGGCGTGCACCTTCTCCACGCTGTCAGAGATATCACAGCCCGGTCACAAGACCTTAGGATCAAATGGTGCAGCCTGGTTTGGTACTTTAGTGCAGAGCCATGCTCAAAACATATGTTAAACTTAAATTTCTTTGTGGGATTCGTGTCCTTTTCTAAAACAATCATTTAGAGCAGCAGCACCTTTAATAAAAAATTAGCTTTCTGAAACCAAAAAGACAAAGAAAATTGCACGTTGAACCCAAAAAAATATATAATTTAGTTTTTCAGTGTAGCTGTCTAAAATGACAGCTCAACATTCCAGGTGCTTGTTAGTGTAAACTAATCTAATGAAGTACGGAAATACAGTGTGAAGGAAGGGAGGATGTAATGATTAGGAAACACATATCATCAGTCATTAACAGAGAGTAGATGGAAAGTATGTCACCACAAATGATTTTTTTTTAAGTGAAGGAAAAGGACAGTAAATTACAGAGTGATGTGGGGAGTAGGAAGGCGATATGGTCACTGGTGAAGAGGGAGAGGAGGAAGATAGAATTGAATCTGTAACATACCCGTGCGCTCTGAGACAAAACATTGTACGACTGAGGTTCTGCCATCGTTTCTGTTTCATTCTATGTAGAAAGGTAAAGAAAATGGATGACTTTTCATCAACAAACAAATGTCAAAAATATAAAATATTTAAAATAACATGAATTGCTTGTTGCTTTAAACAACACTAGGCCATTCATCCAAGCAGTTGGCTGGTGCCCAATGCCTCCGATGAGACCGAGTAGTAGCTCACTGCTCATGTGCAAAAGGCTTGAATCTGAGAAGACGTGAAAGTCATGTTTACAGGCAACTACTCTGGTACTTCCTGTTCTTTAGAGAGAGTGCAGTTAAGAGGTGTCTAACCAGCTGATACTGATACGTGTATGCAGGCACGTACAGATCATCTCTCCTTTTAAGGGAAAGAGGTGTGTCACAGAAAATTGACAAACTGAGTGTTTACAGTAGTGCACGAACACAAAAAAAAAACAAATAATATTTGTTTTTGAGCATGATTAAACAATCCTCCAGCTCTTTTTGCCGGAGCATTGGCTCACCCTGAACATAAAGTTGCTCTTCGGGAGAGAGTTTGACAGCTGCCGGTTGTAAACACGGTTCTTCAGGTAGTGACAGACTTCTTTGGCGGAGTCGTCCAGGATGGGGCAGATGAAGTGGTCGTCATCATCGTCGTCATCAGTGGCGTTGGCGTCACTAAGGGAGGAGGCCAGCTGGTTGGGGGCACCTCGTTGAACAGGGGGTCTCTTGGCGCTGCCCTCCTCCTCCATGCTGAACATCAGATCATCCTCCATGATGTCTGCTGTTGTACTGTAAAGAGAGGAGAGTGAGGAGTGTCAGTAGACAGAAAGCAGTGAATTGCTTTGAGTGGAAAGTAAAGCTACACAAAGGTTTAAAGGTACTCTGTGGCAGCCATGTTAGTACTTGTTGACAACAAACCTGCATCATGGCTGCACAACCATATGTATGCATCCAATGCCATATGTGAGAAAGTTGTCTGTGTTATCTTACATTTGGCTGCAAGGTGATAATCATTGGCATAAAAGTAAAGTCAATCAATGGTAAGCCATAAGCAACTAACATCTATGTTATTCAGTACTGTAAGAAAAACGTTTCACCGTAATCCAGGGCAATTGTGTTTCCGGATTTATAACAGCTGGCTGGTGGAGAGGAACGCAGAACCAAGCAAAATAAAGTCCCTGCACTCCTGCTGGCACAATGTGCTCCCATAGAACTCACGCAGCAGCAATCATGTTGTATATTATGTTACAGCTTGCTACAACGTTAATTTCCCCAAAGGGTTAACTTTGGTTTAGTCTATTGTTACCTGTGGTTAGATGCAAGTGGTATACAAACAACCTACCTTATATCCTGGAAACAAACACACCTTCAAATTCGTCAATCTAACAGACTGACAGACAGACTGTCTCGGTTAGAAGTTAGAGTTGACAGGGTTGCAGCTGATGCAGTTAAAATCTCCCCCTCAAGCCCCGACTAGGTTGGTCCTATTTCTCCAATGTATCCCGATGGCACGGGGTTCGCGGCTGCCGATAGCGGAGGGAGGATCGATCCACAATATCGATAATATCGATACCAACGTTGGTATTTTGGTATTTATACTGACCAATGTAATAAGATCGATCCTTAAGGTTTCATCAAAAAAGAGATTTGACTGTCTATGTAAGTGCTGCTGTTTTAAGTGGTCCTGTCACAGCGCGGAGCAGGCACGGAGCAGGCCCACTTTGCTCCTCCTCCCCCCTCTTGTGATTTGATGTTGTACCGTCACGTGACTCGGCTGAGCCAGGAAAACAAGCAAGTAAGCAGCCAGGCAGCCAAGCCCCAGCATAGACTGTATATTTTAATATTAACGATCTATGGGCCCCAGCAGCGGCCAGCAAAGCAGCACACACACAGAGAAGTGGGCACAGTACAGTACAGAGACGGAGCAGAAAAATGGTAGAGAGGAAGAGGAGTGGTGTGTGGCTAGCTTTTCAGGCCGAAAATAAAACAACAGCAAGCTCTATAATTTGTAAAAAAGGCTTTAAGATACAGTGGTAACACAACATATTTATACAGCATATGACATTTCTGTCCTTGGTTTTAACGTATAAATAATCTAAATGTAAAATTACAAAACATTTAGGTTAAAATTCATGCAAATTCATCCTCCTTAATTATTAAAAAAAAATACTGGTATCAGCGATATTGACCCTGTATTTACTTGGTATGTGATCTATACCAGATATTGCAGTGTATTGCACACCACTATAGCTGCTCGGCCTGAGAGGGGTGTTCCGCCCGCCACGGCACCGTGAGTCCTCCGCACGTACAACACTGGTTTCTGACAGCCCCGCGGCCCCCGCTCCAGCGTTCTGCTGCTTTCACGGCTATCGGAAATATAAGATAGACATTGACAGCTGACATAGGCAAAATGTAGAAGAATCTGTCGATCTGTAAATACTTTATCAAAAATTCAAAGCCAGCTGAGATTAAGTTAATTAAACTTATACTTGTATTTAAATTGTAATATTTAAAATACAAACGCTAACGCGTGAATATTGTAGTTACGACAACGGAAGATCATTTGAAAGCCGCACTGAACAAATTACCTTACGTTAAACCAGCGTAACGTAACGTTACTCCACCTCGTGAGGAAACTCGGAAAGCTAGCCAAAATTTCTAACTATGACTACACATAGTTATATATTAGGTAGAGTGCAACAGGTGACATGTCACAGAACAAAATGCAAGCTAGACGCTTTGCTAACTTATTTATGTGCAGGATGTTTACAAAATTGACTTTGGTAGTTAACGCTAGCTACTCCGTGTGGAATGGTCTGGCAAAGCGAGACTATTAGCTACCCCAGCTAACTTTACTAACTAGCAATGATACGTTAGTATTTCTGTGCAACCTTTGCCGTTCAATCTGTAACTTAAAACACAATTAAACAGTAGAGTAGGCTACACCTGCATTTGAAATAAATTCTTTAGTCTATCTCTGTTGGTTAACATGGTAGCGTGGCCGAGTGGTCTAAGGCGCTGGATTTAGGCTCCAGTCATTTCGATGGCGTGGGTTCGAATCCCACCGCT
>NC_048427.1:5166032-5214296 GCF_013103735.1 Etheostoma cragini | reverse complement strand
ATATATGTAGTCACCTGAAATGGTTTCCAAACAGTCTTGAAGGAGTTCCCAGAGATGCTTAGCACTGGGTCAAATAGCCCTTACACAGCCTGGAGGTGTGTTTGGGGTTAGTGTCCTGTTGAAAAATAAATGATGATCCAACTAAACACAAACTGGATGGGATGGAATGTCGCTGCAGGATGCTGTGGTAGCCATGCTGATTCAGTATGCCTTCAATTTTGAATAAATCCCTAACAGTGTCACCAGCAAAGCACCCCCACACTATCACACTTCCTCCTCCATGCTTCACGGTGGGAACCAGGCATGTAGAATCCATCTGGTCACCTTTTTTTTGTCGCACAAACACACAGCGGTTGGAACCAAAGACCTCAAATTTGGACTCATCAGACCAAAACCCAGATTTCCACTGGTCTAAGGTCCATTCTTTGTGTTTCTTGGCCCAAACAAATCTCTTCTGCTTTTTGCCTCTCCTTAGCAGTGGTTTGCTAGCTGCTATTTGACCATTAAGACCCTGATTCACCCAGTCTCCAGTTGCTAGAACAGTTGTTCTAGAAATGTGTCTGCTGCTAGAACTCTGTGTGGTATTCATCTGGTCTCTAATCTGAGCTGCTGTTAACTTGTGATTTCCGAGGCTGGTGACTCGGATGAACTTATCCTCAGCAACAGAGGTGACTCTTGGTCTTCCTTTCCTGGGGTGGTCCTCATGAGAGCTAGTTTTGTTGTAGCGCTTGATGGTTTGTGTGACTGTTCTCGGTGACTGTACAATTTTTCGGAACGACTGACCGTCATTTCTTAAAGTAATGATGGCCACTCATTTCTCTTTACTTAGCTGATTGGTTCTTGCCATAATATGAATTCTAACAGTTGTTTAATAGGGCTGTTGGCTGTGTATCAACCTGACTTCTGTACAACACAACTGATGGTCCCAACTCCATTAATAACGTAAGAAATGCCATTAATTAACCCAGACAAGGCTCCACTTGTGTTCCTACATAGTTTTAAGGCCTTCAGTGATAATCTACAGTGTAAATAGTAATGAAAATAAAGGAAAAGTATTAAATGAGAAGGTGTGTCCAAACTTTTGGCCTGTACAATATATCAGACATAAATAAACAATATCAGTCATACAATTGGGAATAGAAAGAAATGGACATGTTTTACTTTTGTCAGCTCAGTCACTACACGTATATCAGGGAATAATACACTAGTGCCATCTTGTGGCTGTATGGTTACTGCATTGTAAAAATACTGGACATGTCCATGACATAATTAGCAAGAATTAATATTGACATAATTGTCAACAGATGCAAATATGTCCTAATGCCAAATAGAAATGTGATATATCATCTTTTTGCAACATAGCCCAAACCAGAGTAAGACAAAATGATAAGAATAGAACATTAAAAAAAACAACTCTTTAATTGAAATATCAGTAACCAAAACTGTTTTAAGTAACTGTGTCTTGCTAATAAAAATAAAAAAGGACAGTGGTTTCATTATTTAATTTAAGGATTACAAAACTCTGAATTCAGTGAAATTAATAATGATATAAAGATATCCAAAGTGACTCCAGTTGATCAGTGTTTCATGTGTTATGTGTTGACATATTATAGTATTTTTCTAGATTCATATGTGAAAGTGTTCTATGAACAGTCCTAGTAATTAAACTACACCTCTTGAGAACCATCCGTTTCACTGGGCCCTGACTTTATCCTTCAAGAACTGAGAAGCCACAAATTGCAGTTTCTGGATGGCCAGCAGGGTATCTTCAGGGGAAATGCCAAGATGCCATACAGCCCGTACTGAATTTTCAAAATGGGGGTACATGAGAACTTGTATCCCCTGTCCCAGTGCTGCCTCCTCTCTCTCGCCAACCTCACTCATGCGGGCACAGAACTCAGAGGGGCTTAAACTGGTCTCCCGTAGACGGAAACGCAGAATGTTTGTCTCCACGGCAGCCATGTCTACAGCGAATAGAGGAGGGTCACAGTCGAGCAGAGCTGGGAGAGGTGAAGGAAAGAAACGAAGTTACGAGCAGGCAGTTCATGATTTCATTTTCGAAGACAGAAATATCTGCTGCTCACCTTGAGCAAACGTTTTTGCATTGTGGTGATCCTCCTCCAGTCGTCCTACCATCTTTAGTAAAGACAGTTGTCCAGCTGCTGCCAGTATACCAGCCTGCCGCATCCCCCCACCCAGGGCTTTACGGCACCGCACAGCCCGGTATATGAAGTCTTGGGGTCCAGCTAGCATGGTTCCCACAGGGGCACCCAAACCCTGTTACACACATGTGAATTTGACTTTGAGAAGTTTTATTTTGTTGGTTCTGACTCTGTTCACATGTTAATGTTACAATAAATGCAAATTAATTTGTATATTTGGGTCCATTCTGTGTGTGTGTGTGTGTGGGCGCATGCGTGCGTGCGTGCATGTGTGATGCTGTCCCACCTTGGAGAGGCACACACTCACAGTGTGTGTGTGCTGCAGTATGGTGGATGGAGGCACCCCCTGGGCCACAGCAGCGTTCATCACCCTGGCTCCATCCATGTGAACTGACAGACCATATCTATCTGCCAAAGCACGAACCTTGGAAATGGACACCAACCTGTGAGAGCTGCTGGATTCTCCCTTCTCTTATAGCAAGGCATGGATCACATGTTGACATATAAAAGATTTATACCACCATGAATTACACACACCTCCTGCAGGAAGGTCAGAGGTAGCACACGCCCTCCCTGTATGTTGTGTGTGTTTTCAACACATATGAGGCGTGAGCGGGGGTAGTGGGGGTCGGGGTAACCATGGCGGATCTTCGATTCTAGCTGCTCCAGGTCAAATGAGCCATCAGGGAGGGTGGTTACTGTGGTGGCATGGACACCGGCCAGCTGTGGCAACACACAAACACACTGAATGAATGCACTGAGGAAGGACAGGCGCATTGGGCCCGACCAACTGACCACAGGTGTCTGTTGCTTTGTTACACTCACCTGGGCGCTCCCTCCTTGCTCATAGATGTGTAAATGTGACAGATCACCGACAATCATCTCGTCGCCTCGCTCCCTGCAGTGCACCATCACTGCATAACAAGATGCATGCACAGTGATGAACAATCTGACCTTGTAAATTAGATTAAGACTTTGCCAATAAATGCAAAGTTTACCTGCGATGAGATTACTCATGGTTCCAGAGGGAACGAACAGAGCGGCCTCCATCCCGAACATATCAGCTGCAATTTTCTGTAACTCTGCAAAGATTTGTCAAAAAGGCAAGTTTAGGGAGCATGCAGGTGTGAGTGCATTTCTGAACCACCACACAGGAGAGTTTTCTTTTATGTGTATGCTATAGGCCTATATTAAAAAAAAATACCATAGCCTGTGTTTTGTATTTATAAAACATAGGCTCTGATATTATTGTATACAAAACATAGGCTGTGATATTATTTTTAACTATTTCTGATTTTGTCACGCCCTAATGGTGCGGCTGAATCGGCTCTAACCGTTTACACTCGGGTCTTCTCTCATCACGTCATCTCCGACCTCGGCCTCCGCCATGGCCTGCCTCATTGCCGGCCCGGGCTTGGTCACCGTGTCGCTGCGGAGGTCCACCACCCGGACGTGGGCCGCCCCGCCCGGTCCTGGGCACCTGGGTTTCCCGGTGTTGTTGTAGTAGCCGCGGGCGGAGCTCGCGATAGCTACTGCATCTCGTGCACTCAGCGGTTTGCTCAAAGCGACGAAACCACGGTTCACAAATTTAAACAGAGCTCTACAGGAAAAGGTTTTCAAAGACATAACGCTGCTCTTACAACTATGTTTATGAGATTTGTGTTGAACTTTGGATCGTTCACTTGTAATCGGTAATCATTGTCTGCAAGGAAACCCAATGGACGACCTATCAGCAGCCCATCGGCATGCACAGACCCGTGTGGGCCTCAAGGTGGAACCGTTCTCCCAACAAAGCTAATTATACTGAACATGAAGTCTGAGAAAATATCAAAACGCTTTGTTCCGATGTAAATCTGGAAACTTAATAGAAATTCGTGTCATTTTAAAACTGTAGCAATTTAACATGATGTAATGAATAAGAATTAGAATTTATTTAGATTTTTCCCTTATAGATTACAAACAAAATAAAAGTACAAGTAGTAGTAGTAGTATAAAAGTAGTAAAAAAACAAAGTAACTACAGTCTAATGCAATCCATTACAACATGCCTGCAATCTTAATCAAAATTAAAATGTTGTTCATATTATTTGTAGAGAAGAGTTGGTACATTATGAGGCTGGTTTTTTTTGTGGTAATGATGCACCAAACTGAATTACTTTTTAAAAGTTCCAGAGTTAGGTCAACTTCTCATGGACACATCATAGGCTTCACAAAAATGTGTTTTTGTACTGGATTATATTATACTGTATGGGTAATCATTTTATATTTATATATTTTATAAGAAAAAATGA
Organism: Etheostoma cragini; assembly: GCF_013103735.1. Lineage (NCBI taxonomy): Eukaryota > Metazoa > Chordata > Actinopteri > Perciformes > Percidae > Etheostoma > Etheostoma cragini. The sequence goes on along the minus strand of NC_048427.1, from coordinate 5,209,844 downwards.
CTTTATTAACTGATTAACCTGTTGGTTGTCTTCTCAATAATCGGTTATTGCTTTGTCTAAAAAACAAATTTTACTTTTAACGATACAATTTTTAACGACACAACTTTTAACGATAACAAATAATGACAAACTAATTCAAGTGGCAGACTCCTGCAAATGAAAATGAGGACTACAAGGTACAGCAAGTCTTTTGTGCCTACAACAATTAGACTGCACAACTGCACACAATGGACTTAAATACTCTGAGTCATTTTTAAACTATGAGAATGCTGTATGTAGCAGCACTCAACTCTTTTATTTATTCATACATGGTTGTCATGTTTCTTCAGTGTTTTTACTGCTTTGTCTGTCTTGTGCTTGTTTTTCTTTCTTTAAATGTTTTGTGTTTATGTTTTTAATGTTAATGCAGCGGGCTGTATAACAATGGAGCATGTAATGGTGACCACATGAATTTCCTACTTGTGGATAGTAAAGTTTACCTGGTCCTACCTCGACTAATAAGGATTATTTGACAATCCTAACAGGCGTTTCCTTTTCTTTACAGAAAACTAGGAAAATAGGAAAAATGTGTTGTTTTCCTACCAGTGTTGAATGCTGAACATATTCATATTCACTCAGATCATCTTGCTATTTTGATGACTCTTTTCCCTCAAAGTATTCTCAGACACATTCCTCTACTTTTCCACAATTGTCAATCCGAATATGTCATGGTTTATGTAGAATACGTTTTTAACTGTCACGAGTCCTACATTAATCAACCCCAGTGAGTGAGGCATGCATGTGCGTAAATGTGCATCTGTGTGTGTTTGTCTGTCCCTGTGCTAGTGTGTATGACGTGTTGTGGCCATGAATGCTCTGAAATAACAGTGACACCCTCAGATTCTTCAGGGGTCGCAAACCTGTTTTTGGCTTGACCTTTACACCCCTGTGCTGAGCTGTAAAGCTAATTCTACTTAGCTGTCACCTATCACCCGTTTATCTGACTGTAGGGAGTGAGAAAGGAGGTGAATGCATGCCCGCAACCCATGATGATAATATGATGGGGGTGTGGGCTCAAGCCCAAACTGAACTGCTTATGTCCCAGCTCCCTTATGTCAATATCTGGAGGTGAAGGCATGTGGAAATTTATCTACCATTGACTGAGATTAGGCACAAGGGAGGTGTACTCATTACAAAACACTTCCCTCCTCCCTTTTTTCATTTCTGGCTCACAAATGCTACAACTACACATCCACGTCTCTCTTCCCTCTCACACATTTCCAATTCACATGCATACTCTTGCTGTCTTGTCTGATGTTAATCACTCGATAAATGTCCTAGTGTGTGTTATCAAGACCGCACCACACTGTAGTTAAAGTTGATATTGCCAGTAACAGAGCCAGGTTTTATGAGCCATAACAAGTCGTCATTAAAAGTCATTAGCAAACATCAGCGTCGTAAAAAGGCCACAGTCGGTCCCCAGAGCCCCGCAAGAGCCGTGAAAAGAGAGAGATAAAGATCCATCTGTAAGCAACACAGAGCAGCGATGGGGAACTGTGATAAGCTGGAGAAAGTGGGAGACATCCTGAGAAGGAGGTTTTCCGGGATCACTGTTGGCTTTGGTAACATTACACTTTTTTCTGTGTGTGTGTGTGTGTGTGTGTGCGTACGCTTGTGTTTTGTTTCTCTCAAATGCCTTCCAGCATTCCTTGCCTGTGCGTGGAGAGGGGAGAGTGGTGTTTTGGAGAAAATATTGAATTAGAGAAAAAGAGGCAGAGAGGGAGAAATGAAGGAGAGGGAGAAATATTGACTCCTTCTGGGAAGTAGCGAGACGGCAACGCCTTTCCAATAACCATAAACCCACTGGGCTGAAAATAGATGGGCCGAATGAATAAACGAATGTGTTCATCTCACATGAGCTCTTCTCTTTCACAGAAGGAGGCGAATAGAGGTGACCCCCCCCCCCCCCCACCCTTCCCTTCTCTTTCGTTCTCTCCTCTTCACCGAGGCCATCATTTCTTCACCATGACGAGAGACGTTAACCGGAACAAAACAGGTGTTTATGGGAAGCCTCCCCTCAAATGAGGTTTCTCATACGCACACGCACACACACACACACACACACACACGTCCCTGTGCAGTGTAAAGGTGTTGACATCAGTGCCTGTGAAACTAGAGTAACATCTGTTTCACATTCCACATTATATCCCCCCCCCCAATGTGGCATGGGCCATGTGGACATGCTTTACTACACACGCAAACACGTCCATTTCTCTGAAAATGCAGGGGATTCTAAATTCCTTCTTTTCTTTTTTTCAAAACAGAATCAGGGTACTTCTCTGCCACTATATGACCAAATAAATGTGGACAACTGAGCATCAAGCAAAAGCAACTGATCATCTCTTTGGCTGTGGCTGCAGGGATTTGTTCTCATCTCGAGTCAAGACAATTTTATTTATATAGCTCAATATCACAATTCACAAATCTCCCTTTAAGGTAATATTCATTCATCCATTCTGATCTAGGATTTTAAAATTAAAGGCTTAAATGTCTAATTAAAGCTTCAAATATTTTTTAGGTCGTTAAAGCCATATTTTAACTCTTTTTCAGGCTATTCTAAAAAGGAACCCTCCTGTTGAGCCAGGTTCATTCATACTCAGAGTGAGATAACACATATCCAGTGTGTCACTCGGGTCATATTGGGCCATTGTGATGTAGGATTTTAAAATTAAAGGCTTTAGGGGCTTTTCAATCTGTGCAGCGTACGACACCCTCTGTTCTAAGACCTTCCATTTGCATATGGAAACTCGCTAAAAAAAAACTTCTAGCTGGATGGAAAGACATGCAGTAGATGCCGTGTATGCAGAATAGACCAACATAGTAAAATTACAGTATAGACAATCATGATGACAAAATTAGAGATTGAAAATGTTCCCATTCAGCCTCAAGAGCATTGTTGAGGCTGAGCATGGATGTCGCACACAAAGCTCCAGTTCATCCCAAAGGTGTTTGATGGGTTTTAGTTTAGAGAGCTCTGTGCATACCAGTGAAAATATCAGAAACACATTTCTTTATGTACCTGACTTTGAACAATATGGCCATTGTCACGCTGAAACAGGAAAGCGCCTTACACCAACTGTTGCAACAAAGATGGAAGTACCCTCTAAAGTGTTGTTTGCTGTAGCATTGAGAGTTCCCTTCAATGGACGCCTAAAACCCAAACCATGAACCCTAGACCAAAAGCATGCGTCCTTGTACTTTTGACCACATAGGGTACTCGCGGTTGTGTTAACAAAGCTTTTAGATATTCTTTTGTTTTCACCATAAATCTATGGAAGCCAATTATGTTTGTTAGTGCTCCTCCGAGTATTGGAAAAGTTCTATGGAACTCTCTGTGAACAGTTTTCATTGGAACCACTTTCTACCAATAAGCGAAAGTGCCAATGAAAACAAATGGCTTATAATAAGTCGAAAATTACTTCTGGAATGACAAAGGATTTTAAAATGCTTTGAGTGTTCAAACTAAATTTTACTTTTTCGGAACCTTTGCACATTAATTATTTACCAGTTTTTTGTAATTTGGGTAAAGTGTAAGCATTGGGGTTAAGATAGTTATTGTATGACAGTATGAGGCAGGGTTAACCAGACCATCAAGATTACCAACCGTAGTAATCAACTGCGACCACTATCGCCTTGTGCACTTATTCATTTCATCCTTCATTCATCAACTCGCTGACTTCTCCTCTCTCAGTCACTCATTTCTCATTTTGTTCATTCAGCTGTAATTATAGACCATCAACCGCCTGTACAATTTCACTTCCGAGAACCGTCGCATCTCTTTTTCTTTTACCTCCTTTCCCCTCCATTCATCTACCAGACCTTCGGTTCACCCCTCGCAGCGTTCCTGTCACCCTCCTGACCCCCTTTTTACTCTTCCCTCCTCCTTTCCTACATTACCTACTCCTCTCTCTCCTTCCCTCCTTTCCCCACTTTCCATCTCGCTTGCTCTTACACTCACTCTCTCTCTCTCTCTCTCTCTCTCTCCCTCCCTCCCTCTGGGAAGTCATGTGACTTCTCTGAAGCTGAGCCCTATAAACCAGCACTTGGGGGGCTCAGTGTCTATACAGCTTTCTGATTGGCTATTGCATTTAGATGCTGTTCACTGCTTGGCTACACACACACACACACACACACACACACACACACACACACACACAGCGGACCCCCTGTTTTCTTCTTTGAGGAACATTTAAAAAGAGATGGTGTGTGTGAGTGTGTGTGTGTGTGTGTGTGTGTGTGTGTGTGTGTGTGTGTGTATGTGTGTGTGTGTGTGTGTGTGTGTGTGTGTGTGTGTGTGTGTCAAAATGCCACCTATTGCAGTAAATGGATAATTTAAGTAGAGCAATGAACAGTTTTTATTCTCACAACCACTTACGTATGCACACACATACACACTGAGCCTGAGAAGTGCCATTTGTTTCATTTGGGGGGATTCATGCTGTGGCAGGTCCTTGGATGAATGGACTCGGAGCAGAGGGCTCAGCACTGAGGCTCGTTTAATCCAATCGGGTCCTTGTTGAGACGAAACAGAGCAGCCTGTCAGTTATTGTCAGAAAAGCACCGCTGTTCATATTCAAAATGTCCTGTTTGGATTGAAAGCTTCTGTAGGTTTTAATTTGCAGTGAAACCCTTTTAAAATCTAATGTGTAATTTTAAACAAAACTCAGAAAGCTGTTTTGGGTTGAACTTGTGAGATTTTGGAGCTCCCAGTTTTTTTTATCTGACTTTGGTCTTCAACCTGGTGCTTTATGTGTACCTTGAGGGAGGGGACAAGTCTGTTAATGATTTTATCAAATGTGGAAACCACTATGGAAGAGCATTGATAAAGAAACGCCAAAAGGCAGTGGAACCGCTTTGATCTTAACTCTTTTTTATATAACTGACTCACAGCCACAGACCAACACCCTCCCACACACTTTATCTACTAGTGTCAATTCATACTCGAAGATAATGTTGACTTAAATAGACAATGTGTGTTTGTGTGTGTGTGTGTGTGTGTGTGTGGGTGTGTGTGTGCGCGCTTGCGTGTTTGAGTAACTACAGCAGGTACATTTACCCATCTACATGTGCTTTAATTGAATTTTTACTTATTTAAAAGTGTTATAAATGTAGATGTCGGGTGCCTGGATAGCTCAGTTGGAAGAGTGGGCGCCCCTATAAAGAGGTTTACTCCTGTATGCAGCAGACCTGGGTTCGAAATGTAGTATCTCATCAACAGCAGAATTGATTATAATGCAATTTGGTGCTGACAATCAATGCTGTGTTGAAGGTTCCTCCTTATTTAATACATAGTGCATTATATTTACTATCCACTATTTTAATTCAGTGTCCATTTCTATCCACTAATCAGTGCCTTCAAAACGTCCCACAATGCTACAAAAAAACTGTTCATTTGAAGTGCTGGTAGGCAGTTTTTGTCACTTTTGGACAGAGCCAGAATAGATGTTTCTCCATTTCCAGTCTTTATGCTAAGCTAAGTTCACCATCAGCTGGCTACAGCTTCACATTTAGTGTACAGATATGGGAGTGTTATCAACCTTCTCTTCTAACTCTTTGCAATAAAAACAAAAAAGTACATTTCCCAAAATGTATATTTCAGTTACAAGGTTACCATAAATATATATGCATATATATATATTTATATACACTACCGGTTAAAAGTTTGGGGTCACTTAGAGATTTCCATTGCACTTCATTAGAGGCAGAATACAAGCTGAGATCAGTATTGTTTTTTTTAACCAGGGCAGCAGTTTTCAGATTACATCATGTGTTTACATGATTGCAGAAGGGTTCTCCAATGTTTTCTCAGTTATTTTTTTTTAAAATGATGTCAAATTAGTAAACAGAATGTGCCTTTGGAACATTGGATGAATGGTTGCTAATAATAGGCAATGTAGATATTGCATTAAAGATCAGCCCCCCACTCAGATCAACTGGTATTCTGTCTATAATGCAGTGGTATGGAAATTTGAAAGTGACCCCAAACTTTTGACCGGTAGTGTATATATTTATATAACTGTATATATTTCTTAATTGAGATGAGATTTGTGTTTATATATACTGTATATATCAACCACCTGCAACTGTAGTTTAATTCAACACTGAAATCTTTGAGCTGTGACACCTTGAAAGCCTAACGGATGGGTGTGCCTATATTGTTACTGGCTGGAAGAACAAAGACCTGGGATGACCGGAAAAGTGTCAAACAGGTTGTAAAAGGCAGTTGTAAGGCAAGTTGTAATAGACACGGTTGAATTGTTTGTAGATGGGTTTTGCTGCTGTATTCGTTCTCTATTCACAGCTGTGCTTCACAGAGATACTCGGATCCCAAATGACTTACTGTAACGGCATGGACTCAGACCAAACCCTCTAGTACTCTCAGGTGTCACTGTGTCCCCTAGGCCAGCAAACAGAACTGCATAGTATTTGAACGTTAGACTGCAGCAGCGCTACAATAAAAAACACTACATTCTCAATTTAACTGTTAGTAGGATTAGCACCATCATTAGAAGTAACATGTAGAAAGTAAAAGTACTCATGACTGAAGAATCAAGTTGATCTCCAGTCTGGGGGGATTTTCATTCTTTAAGATCAGCTGACAAAATAAATGTCAATCAAACAAAAAAGAAAGATATGAAAAGAGCAAGGAAGAAATTAAAGTGTAAAGGAAGGAATTGAGATAATTTTATTTGTGGACTCAATGTCCACTTACAAGCTTTATCTAGAGCTTACAACCTTGCAGGTTGCAGAAAATATTGTATTTAAATAGAGCAATAAATATTTGTGTGTGTGTGTGTGTGTGTGTTTGTAGGGGGGGATGATGCTGTAGTCAGCGTAGAAAAATAATGTGGTTTTTATGTGTCACAATGAGTGCAGGTCAAGAACAGTGTCTTAACAGGCTCACACACAAATACATGCAGGCATCTTTGAGTGCATCTGACTATCTGTATGCTTCCCATATGTTTTTTATTGATCCATGTCCCTGTTCTACCCCTCCTGCTCCCTCTTTTTCTCTCTGTGCACTGATGGTAGAGGAATGATGGAATGCTGGAGGGTAAATCTTTGGTTTCCTGGAAGCTGGTCTGGCTTTATCAGAAGCGGCTGTGACAATACTTGAGCTGATGGGCCAACCAAACATCTTTCCTATAAGCGCAGATCAGCCAACAAAAAGCCTTCCTGGAAGAAATAATCAGCAAACCGGAGCTCCTTCCTGGAACACCGCTGTGGATTGCTTGTTGCAGGGTATACTCCTAACCCTGTAATATTCTTTCCACCTTCTAGGCTAGACATCATTGACATTGGCATGAGGTCAACAATTTAATTAAAAAAGAAACTGTTATAATGTTACCAACTGTTTTAAAAACATTGTCCTTGTTTCTTAACTTCACATGTTCTCGTGTTGGTTTACAACACAGTGTTGAAGCTATTAGGGGCGGGGGCCAAACTTTAGTGTGAATGTTTTGATTGTTGAAATAAAAGATTCCAAACCAAGTTCAGTTGTTTGAGAGCCTGGGTGTTGCGCTTGGCCGAGGACACTGTTGACAACTGTTGAGCAGGACACGGAAAGTCATTACCCGAAAATGAATCATGGTGGAAAGACTATGAGTGTGTGAGATTCACAAGAGAAGTGAAGGATACAGGCAAAGTATTCCAGAGCCACTAACCAGGCAACTATGGGGAACATAATATGAGTCATAGTGAGCTGAGCTGGCTTATTTGGACAATGTGTGTGTGTGTGTGTGTGTAGATTATTATAGATGGATTTTGGGAAGAAGGCTCAATCGTTCCTGTTTGTTCCTTGAACTACGTCATTTTTGTCTATAATTGCAAACTCAGTCTTCCTCTCATAGACAAACACTGTCACATGCATGCGCACACACACGCACGCACAACTTGCGACATTTTTTTCCTGTAAATGTCATAACAAAATAAAGAACTATGGAACTGAGCTTTTGAATTATTGTTATTACCTGTACTGAGGTAAGCTTTAAAAACAGTTGTTAAACATTGTCCTCTCAATTCCTTTCCCAGAGGTCTGTTGCTCCCGACAGTGTGAGTGTGTGTGTGGGGTATATGGTAAATGGCATAGGGTGTGTATTTTTGTGTGTGTGTGTGTGTGTATATATATATATATACACACACACACACACACCTTAAAATGGTCAACAATTCAGTTTTATTTGTGAGCTAAACTTACTGCTCTTTCTGCATCAGGTGGAGTCCCCATTTCTCTCACACTCACAAACACACACAAACACACACACACACACAAAGACACCTAATTCGCTCTCACCAGTCAAGCCATAAAAAACTCAACTCAATTAAAGTGCCTCATTTCCTGGAAGCCAGCCTCAGACAGAACACTAGGTATGCAGGGAATGGGTACTGTGAGTGGGTGAGTGTGTGTGGGTTTGTGTGTGGAATATAAAAATGAAAAAACTCACCTCCTGCTTCATTTTACCAACAGCAATCTACACACACACAATGCATTGGATGCACACTTAAACCACAGACCATCATAAATCTCCTCCACGTGGACCCTTTCACCTATTTGACCTCACGCACACACACACACTCTCTCTCTCTCTCTAGAGGACACCGTCCTCACTCAGGCCCTCAGGCAGGATGTATAAAACCCCAGCTGCATTCCTTTCCAGTTAGGTCCAGCCCAAAGTGGGCTCTCTACACAGTAACTGCTGTGTCAAAGTGTGTGTGTGTGTGTGTGTGTGTGCGTCATGGTGTTAACATAACTACATGCTTCTGGGAACCCTTTCGTTACAATGTGTTGTGTACATCTGCAGGGCATGTCTGACAAAATCATGACCACACCCCTTCCTATATGTTGTCTGATGCCTATGGAATTTACCCACAATGCTCTAGCAGAGAAAACAAGAAGTGATGATTGCAGTCATTTTAAACTTATGATGAATGCTTGAGCTTGAGAGACAGTCCGGCTTTTTAAAGCCTGTTGACTGAATGAAAAGTGCTTTGTTTAACTTGGAAATCCCATTTGAAGGTAATAATGTGGTTGTGAGGCCAGGCATTGCTGGAATACAGACTCCCTAACAATACATTACAGTAAGTTAATATTGACTCAGTGAAGGAAGAGAGGCAAAAGAGGAGGCGGCAAAGAAACAGTGAAGTAACACACAGGGCAAATGCATTGACTTTTGTAAAAATAGTGCTCTTTAATATAAATTATTGAAATATTTTAGAAATATAAATATGTGCAATGTTTCCTTTTCATTTATTTTGTTGTAATGCTTGTCATTTCAGATATTACAGCTTGCGTTATGCCAGACTAGTGGCCAGCCTTTTGCGAGAGTCTTTACAAAAGACAAAATGATTCACATACATGTGTGGTCCAACACATGTAACAAAAAACTGTGTTGATGTTAGAAAATAAGACTGAGATTTGACCCGAAAGACTACTACTACTATTTTAGCGCTCGTCTCAAGTGGCCACATGAGATCACAATATTGTATGATGTGAAAAGGCTACCACTCCAATATGGATCACAGGTAAGTATGAGCACTAGTCAAACACAGACAAAAACAATTCTGATCAAATCTTGTTTTACAAAAGGCATTTTTTTCCTTTCTTCTTTTTTTTTTTTTATAATCGCTTTAAGGAAGTGTTTCCTTAAAATTCAGACAGACAAACCCAACTGTCCACTCCTGCTACAGAGGTAACAATGGAAGGTAAGATGGGGGCTAGAAACCTTTCTAAAGTTACAGGGATTAAAACTGTCCAGTTCCTTTTCCTCTCTCATGAACGGCAATGTAAGGAAATCAGGAGGGAGGGCAAAGATGCTCAAAGACACACGAAGAAATAAGCTCGAGATGATAATGTTGAAGACAATCACTGTTAGGAGGGTCTTAAAGACAGACTTAAGACTCAGCCCAAACTTTCTAATTCACATCTTCTTAGCGAACCTGGCTTTATAGTTACAGGAGCAGCTTCCTGTTGAGCCGGTTGGTCATTTCCTCTAAGCATGGGACATCCATCACATCAATGTTTTTGTTTAGCTGTATACCAGTATGTCTCCTCCCCCTTCTCCCCTACCCTTGCCCCCACCCCAGTTCTCTGTCCCGTTTAATTTCCCTTTCCTAATACCATTTCCTGCTCTTCTTTACCCTTCGTTAAATCTTCCACCTCCCCCCAATTTCTTGGATCATCATTGTCGTCATTCCCCAAGGAGCTTTTACAGTGTCGCTGACATTTTTCCAGCCTGTCTGGATAAAAATACGTTTGGTTGTTTTGTTTGGTGTTGTGCCAAGGCCTTTGTCTCAGTAACAAGCTTTTGTCTCTGCATCAGCAGTCTGTTTTCTGTTACTGTCAAAGCGCACATGCAACTCAGATGGTCACAGGAGAAGGTAATGTAGGAGAACCATGAGAGAAGGAGAAGATGCTTTGCAATGCTCCCCCACCCTCTCTTGTTCCCACACTAACAAAAACCTACATGCTGGCCTGTGCCTGTACCTGTGTGTGTGTGTGTGTGTGTGTGTGTGTGTGTGTGTGTGTGTGTGTGTGTGTGTGTGTGTGTGTGTGTGTGTGTGTGTGTGTGTGTGTGTGTGTGTGTGTGTGTGTGTGTGTGTGTGTGTGTGTGTGTGTGTGTGTGTGGAGCTAGCATGCATTACCGCCCCTCTCCCTCGCCTCTCTATGAGGCAACATTTGCGGGAAGCAGCAATGGAAATGTGTGTGCCACCACAACACATAAACTCAGACAAACAAATACTGTATGTTCTCTGTCTTGGGCCCCTTGTTTGGACTTTGCCTTTTCTTTTTTCCCCAGTAACGCCTCCTTCATTCACCCCCTCTGTTCTTTGTTGTCTTTCTTTCTGTCCTGTGATCCAAAGAGTTGTAAATGTCATGCTGACAGAGGGAGAGGTTTCTTCTTGAGCACATTAGAACCACAGGGATCAATGGTGGCCTATTGATCATGTCGTCACTGTCATCGTTATTATCGACCAATCAGGTTAATCTTCTACGAGGCTCTGCTCTGCGTCTGAATCAGTCATAGGAAACATTGACCTTTGACCTCTGGCTTTATTTGCCACTCACATTAGTGGTCATTTTTTTACAAGGCAGGACGGACGAGGTAATCATTGGCTACCTAAATCACACTCCTCATCCCAGACCCCAGGTCAGTGGGAGACCCTAGGTAGGTGGTGTCCGTCAGTGTTGAAGCAGATCTGGGTCACAATTATAAACTGAACGCACATTGGCATCTGAGGCTAACTCTGGTCAGTATTTGATAGGGCACATATTCACGTATGCGCTGAGAACTGGTCTGCAGTCCACCAGGCCCCTGGTCCGTGTAGCGGAACCTTTGCAGTTCCTGTCAGTCATATTGGAGCGTCGTACTCCTCCAGGAAGTCTCTAATTGTGTGTGGGAGCTGCTCGGTTTGCTCGGACCCCCCCAGATTGTTCAGGGTCCGTCTGCAAATGTGCTGCAGGGATGAGAGAGAACTTGAGAGGGGCCGGTGCAGTTCCAAGGGAATCCTCTCTCCGCCGGTGTGGATTAGATATACGTTGCACCCCTTCTTTTCTGCCTCTCTTGAATTGCCCCCACATGCCCCTTCTCTGCTCCTTCTAACATCTGTCCCTTTCCCCATGTAGTGCGTTATGAGTTTCAGCACGCAATCAAACTGTGGGGTCTCTTGGGTGTTTTGGGGGTCTGGCTGTAAGAAGAAGCCGCCTCCCTCACTGTGGATGCGCAGGTTTTTGGTTCCTCGAGCCGTCTGGACAGAGAGGGTAAAGAAGTGGTGGTGGTCTGAGGAATCGCGGATTAGGAAGGTGCCTGGCGGTTCAGAGCGCAGCAGGGAGCTGGCCTCCCGGCCCCCCACAGCCCCCCAGTAAAACCCACTCTCCTTTAACTTGCGCAATGCATGCATCACCTGAAATAGGTAGAAAAACATGCCTTTAATATGTGGTATCAGCCAGTGGGATTCTTTTTTAGACTTCAATAAAACACAGCTAATTCTCTGAACACTCAAATGTGACTGACCTGCTGGTAGTGTGCATGCGAGCTGAAGGGCTTGTAGTGGTGTGGGGTAAAGTTTGACCCCTGAACCCTGCCCTCCGGAGGGGTCACGCTGCTCATGGCGAGGAGGTTGGGACCGTTGAAGGCTACCATTGCGCCATGGCCCCCTGCCTCTGCCCGTTGGTTGAGAGGCAGGGGGCCCAGAACAGGAGTGCTGGGGTGAACAGGTGGAAGGGAGTTTAGGGCAGAGGGAAAGGAAAGAGAGGGGGAATGGGGTGAGGGTGGCGGGGTCACACACCGGGTCCAGGTCCCCGGGGCAGAGGAGTCTGACGCATCCAGAGAGGGGCTGGGAGAGAGCACCTAAACACAGCTGGGGACAGGGAGCACAGGTTATCCATCTATTTATAGACTGATGCACACATTTAGGCTACAGTCTCGTCATTCATGAGCATGAATAGATGACCACCTTTTCACACTGGAGCTCTCGGTTTACCCCCATCAAATGCAGTTAGGACTGTGACAAATGCATGAAGCAAGACTGGGCAGGCAGGTTATATTTAGTTTGAATGAATCCTCGCCTCCTCGCGCTGAGTGGGCTGCTGCTGCTGCGCCGTGCACCCAGACAGCAACGGGATCCTGATTGCTTTCAATTGTCTTCGATCGGGCGTACCGCAACAAGGGATTTCAAAAATGGGGTCACTGTGAAAGAGTCCGGCGCCCCTTTTCTCTCCCCCCTCTTTCACTGAATAACTCCTATTACTAGATGGTCGGTCGTACTACAGAGGACCCAATCTCCGGTTTCACTGTGACTAAAAAGGAGTCCCGTCTGGTCTAGTATGCTTTGCTCGGATCCCCTAAAGGGGAATTAAAGGCGGCTTCACCGTGCGGGACATATTGAGGCAGGAGGCGCCATAACAGTTCCGAACCGCTACAGAGCCTCTGCTTTGGAAAAGTCGGTCCACTAGATTCACAATATTGCAACAACCCAAAAATCCCACTTCCACCCCCCTCGGCTGCATTGCAACGAGAGTCCAAGCAGCTACAGACAACTGCTGTGCTTTAACCTGCATTACAACCTCCCTCTTTTCTGTAATTTTGCCTGCTTGAATGATGCAGAAAGACCCGCTTTAGATGTCTTTTCACTCTTTTAACTTACCTTGCGGATATGTTCAGCCCCGCACCGCAGCCACTCGTCGCCAAAGGAAAATATATGCAAACTACCCGAGAGTAGTGCTAAATTAATTATTAACTCAGGCATTAAAATCCAAAAAGAGGATCCAAAACGTGTGTGGGGTTCTATCGTGAGCGGAGGAATGTGGTGGCGGCGATATCTGCCGTAAAGACCGCGTCTGTGTGTGGAGGAAGGTTACCGGAGGTTGTTTCCAGTGAGTTAAGCCGATGTTCGTAAGACTCCACCTCCTCCGTTCAGAGGTTCTTCCCGTAAACACGCACGCTCGCGCACACACGCACGCACGCAAAGAACACACGCACGTGCTTGCGCGCTTTCTTGGCAGATTGCCAATAAATAATCAGCGTGACCTTTGTATTGTTGTTTCTTGATACTAGTGGTTTCCCTTCCGCTTAAAAGCTTCAGATATGGAACAATAGGCCTACAGAATAATATGTTACATCATGATGTGCATGTTAAAGACTTTACCGGCAGATATAGATAAGAGTCTAAATATTGTGCAACATTATAACCCCACATTACCCACACTGAGAAACGAGACCCTGTAATATTATTATTATTATTATTATTATTATTATGATATCATAGGCGACCATCTGACACTAAACTATACTAAGCAACAGACTCATTGTATTTGCACATGTTCATTCGCACAAATGTTCAAGGGGATAATATTGGTCTGATCTTGATTCCCTATTTAAGTAAAACCAGCAATACCAAAATGACAATATTACTAGCCAAATGCCTGTATTCAAAATTATACAGAAGTATTATCAGTAAAATGCACATTTGTATCAGGCATAAAAGTTGGCCTACACATAAGGCATTATGAGTGATATAATATAAATAAATTACTAAAGTTTAAGCGTTGCAAAAATAACGTGTAAGCAGCAATTTAATGTATTTAAATTTAATATTTATTTAATTTAATGTATTGATTTGGGTAGTTTAATCCATAACAATGCATCATATTTTAAAAAGAAGACCCTATGTTTAGTAAGTGTAGTGGAGTACAATGTTCAGTCTTTCCCCTGGTAAAGTAGGAAGATAAAACATTAAATGGAAGTACTCACGAAGAGCACAAGTAGGCTTCTTAAGCTTGCTGTTGTAATAGCTTTTGAATGCTATTCCGTCATTTATCTTATAGTTGATCCAGTTCCTTTGGTCTCTTGTCCTGCTGTAACATGTTGATTTGTCAGGATCACCATGTTACAGCAGGATCAATGAATAAAGCCTTACCTTAACATCAGGCTTTATAAGTACAATTCTTTTTCTTTCTTCATGACAGACGGTTGATGGTTAATGTCCCTCAGGCCCTCATGTCTTATCAGGAAGCAACTGACTTACCATAAGTGCTCTTGAGCAACAACCGGCTAAACAGCTGACATTAAGTACACTCTATTACAAGCAAAAGTCCAGCATTCAAAGTCTTAATTAAAAGTATGAATGTAATATCTGCTAAATGCACAAATACACTGAAGGTGTTGAAAGTAAAAGTACTCATTATGCAGAATGTTCTGTCAGCTTTTATATTATATATATATATATATATATATATATATATATATATATATATATATATATATATATATATATATATATATATATATATATTTTAAAAAAATAATATATTGCATTGCTTGATTCTTATTACTGGTACATTCATGTGTAGCAGTATTCTATAGACAGTGAGCTATAATTAGGTACTACTTCCAGTTATTGGGTTGAGGTTATTATTAATTTGACTTTTTACGCATGACTTTTATGACACCAAAACATTCCTGCACTATCAAAGAGGAAGATGTCATGAAAGTAAATATAAATGACAGCTATGTTGCTCTTACTCCTCTGTGCGGGAATCAATAAAACAGCACCATTGATCCTAGTAATTAATGCTCATACCATTAGTGTCATTATAAATAATGAGCATCACTGGGTGGAGAATGTTTAAAGTCCTTGCATTCTATCAGGAGGACTACCAGTCTCATTCCTGGCACAAACACCTGTACACTTTAAACTCTGAAAACAAATAGTTACAGCTGTGGTCACACCTTCAGTGGGTTATGTAAAGTGCAAAGATCAAGCAAGTGTTATCACAAACGCATTTGGAAGCCATGAATACATGCTGGTGCTCACTCTATGCTGGGTGCCTGTGAAGAGCTGTGCACCCATTTTTAGGTTAACTTCTGACTAACCAAACGTTAATGCTGAAGTTACAATGCAGTTAGCAGGTTGACCACTAGAGGCCATTTATAGGCATCACATACATACACATACAAACATCTAAACAACCTGTTATGTATTATTTCTCAAATTTATTTACTTGGTATTGCAGGTTAAACATACTACTTAATACGCTTCTCGGCGCTCATCACGTTCCTACACACAGCCTACCGCTAAAGCACAGTGTCCGCGAACTTGGTTGTGTCAATAAAGTTTATTTAAAATCTGTTTGCTGCAGCAATGGCGGCTCCCATGTCCTGGAGAAGGCTGCTGTACTCAGTGTACTCACCGGCCATCGCCGGGGTTTTCTCTCGAATATCTGACCGGGTCTTCCGCGCCCGAGACAGAAGAAGAGGGTAAGACACACGTCTCATCCACGGAGACACAGACACGAAGATAAAATTCTAGTTCGGTGCGAAGCGTTCTTATATTGAAGATGCTTTGCTAATGCGTCCATTATCGGACTTATTCTGGTGTTTCTTCTTTTTCTTTTCTTTACTCAACGGCTTTAGCTACCAACTCGTAGCTTATTTGTGGTAAAACTAACGTTTTCACAGCAAAGTGTAAAATCAGATTTAGCTCATTTCCTTCCAGTAATGTGCCTCAAAAGAGAAGCTAACCTTCAGGGAAAGTGGTTTGCATAACTGAAGGTGTGTACATGATGATGTTCTTGCTGTTTAGCCTCAACTTCACGTGACACTTCCAGTCGATAACTTCCGGAGATATCACTCCGGCTATAGATAGAGGAACTCATTTGTGTAAAAGTTAATCAGCAGGTGGAAAAAGATTGGGACTTGTATGAGCAAAAGAACCTGTGAAAGCCCAGTTCCGCCAATCTTATAAAAGAAAAATATTATTTTAGTAATTTATAAGGACTTTATCAGAATAATGACGTAGTATGTCAAAATAATGAGATGAGATAGTATCTCTATAAATGAGAAGCTTTCTTAAAGTGCCCATATTATGATATCCCTTTTGTGGGATATGGGGTTTTAGTTTGTGTCTCTGGTGTTTCCACACACATACAAACTTGGAAAAAGAACTATCCATACTGTTTTGAGTGAGATACGGTTTCTGAACGTCCTCTGTCTTCAGTCTCTGGGTGAGCTGTACAAAATCTCCACGGCTGTAACTAGCCGAGACGAGGTGGCTAACGGTAGCATGGTAGCGCTAGCATGCTAGCTCGTTGTCAATGGCAAAACACTGCTACAACACACACTAGTTCACCATCATCTCCAAAGAACTACTCACATGTCCATGTTGTGCAGGTATTCCACAAGTGCCCCTCGTCTAGAAGAAGTCTCCCAGCTAATCCTACCTTGTACTGACCAAAGTTAGAGAAAGTTATCTAGCTGATGTGCTCTTACTGCGCATGTCCGACTCCCATCAAGGATGGTATAGAAGTGTGATGTCTCACTCTGGAGCTAAAACAGACTCAAACACAGGGTGAAAAGAGGAGCTACAGCAATGCGCAGAACAACAAATATGTGGTGTTTTTTGAAAATGAAACCAAGTAAACCTCATGGTACAACCTCAAAATACAATTATGAACCTGAAAATGAGCATATAATGGGCGCTTAATATCTCACAAATACTATCTAAAAATAATGACTTTAATATTAAGATAGTATCCCAAAATAATGACTTAGTATCTTAATGAGATAGTATCTCAAAGTTAGAATGTCAAAATAATGACTCAGTATTTCAAATTAATAAGGATTTCTTAATTTAAGTTCAAATAGGTAGGACACAGCCATGAGTGTAGGTATTGCTTCTGTAATAGGAAGAAAGGATTTTCCCTATCTTCCAAAGGAGTACGAGGCAAACTTTGAAATTTGTCAACAAGTACGATTTGAAATAAGCATCACAGTTATTAAGTAATAAGACTGCTTTATATCACCACTATCAGGGTACGGTATATGTCCAAAAGTAGACCCACACCTTCATGTTTTTGTTTCATGGTTTTAGCAGCTTTGTTCTAAAAATATCAATTTTAATGCTTGAGCATTTTTGGACAATAGTTTGCTCCCAACTTTGTTGCAGGTGTTTGTGGACAAAGCCACTGTGCACAAAGCCAGTATGATGTGAGCTCTGATCTCACCTCCATTCAACACCTTTGGGACAAACTTAAGCGCCACGACCTCTTACCTAAAATCAGTGGTTACAAATGCTCTTGTGGCTAAATGGTAACAAATCTTTCCATCCTGGCTCAAAACTCTTATGAAAAGTCTCCCTAGAAGGGATGAAGCAATATATAGCATGGTTTTTAGGATGTAATATTTGGGTGTCCACATCCATTTACATCACTATTAAAATACGCTTGTAGCATTAGGATATCATTGTACCTCTGTGGGTTGTACTAATATTGAATTATTGCTTGAATCTACATGTTATGAACTATAAAAGAAGAAAAAGAGCCACTTTAACAATTTACTAACTGAATGTAGATCCATTGAGGTAAATGAGAATGCTAATCTATTAAGGAAGCAAAGTAATTTTTACTCGGGAATTGTGAGAATGACAAACCGCAATGTTTCCTATCACATGCTTCAAATCAAGAAATCAAGAGGGATGTGGTGCGGGCTCATACCAAAGTAAACAGCTCCTCTATTCACTGCAGTTATTATCTTAGCCTATTGCCTCATTAGATATAAGGAAGTTAAATTCTGTTCTTCGAAGTGAGCTCTACTGTTAAAAAAAACGGTCTTTATTTAGACCATATTACAGTATGTTGATAACTCTACCCTTCTTTGGGATTAAAAATCCTCTTTGACTCTGTTTTATGGAGGCTTTTAATTCACTGCAGTTATAGTTGATTCTTTTACATTGTTCCACTCAGTCCCGAAATTAAAAGCTGAAAAAGTCTTACATTATTTAAAAGTTTTTACCTCCTGTCACGCTATTATAAATAAATTATAAAAGGCTTTGGGAACAGCGGAATGGTCAATTGCATCACATAAGCCTACTTTAAGATAATGTTAGTAATTTAAACTGCTGTAAAAAAAAAGAAGAGAATTCAGCAAAAGCTGCATGGACACAAAGATGTTCTCTTCCATGAAATAGTGGTTTTATGGCTCTTTGAGTGATATGCGTGTTTATGATAGGACTCGAATCCCAAACCACGGGGAAATCCCCTCTCCGTGTTTGCTCCAGAAGTTCTTACTCAGCAAAGTGGCTATGGAAAGAAGCCCTGAGCTGTGCTTTTATTTGTATGTGACTTTTGTTTCCTGCGACTTCTCGTAGATGTTTTTTGTCGGTCAAATCCAAACCAAAATGTAAACTGTGTGTATGTGCCTGTGTGTTCTGTTTGGAATGAATATGAAGGAATCCAGTAGACTTCTGACATTCAGCCTCTGAGGGTCACAGTCAAGTCTGAGGTTCACACTCCACCCTGTCTTTATTTAATGTGGTTGCGTTGTCAGACCCAGATTTTGAGATTATATGGCAGAGACAAAGGGGATGCGGTGTTTGAGGGAATTTGAGGACACTGAGGAAGAAAATCCAGACACACTGTTACATCTTATAATGGATCTGTGTCTTTAAAGGTAAATGCGAACACTTAATCGATTAGTCGGCCAAAACACAACATTTGAAGACTTCACCTGGAACTGACAAATATTCATTGTTTACAAAACAATTAATCAAGAAAATAAAAATTCTTATCTTTCGCAGTAGTAGTTGAGTTTGAGGACCCTTAAATATCAACCAACCTTGTCAGGTGTCCCCTCGTATTGCAGAGCTTCGCTGTCATGGTTTGTGTTTGAGGCTGGTTCACCTTGGTAGTCCGCTGGCAGCTGAAGGATGGCACAAAAAGATGATACCCAGGAAACTATTTTCCTGTGATATATGGCATATATGAACCATATATGATGTTTGAAAAAGTCTCCTCGAGCAAGATATTTCTTTAGAGTCGTGATGTGTCTCATTTTCCACTGACAAGGTCTACTGTTTCTCATGAATTCTGGAAAGCCACACATTCAGCTGGATTTCCATACAGACTTAAAAAAAGGGAATAAATAAACACAAATAGTTAAAAAACCAAAAAAAACATCTATTTGAGAGGGAGCAAATCGATCCATTATCTTTAAGGGATGCATGGGCACATTCTCTCATGACTTCTTATTTGTCTTGACTGTTAAGTATGTCAAATCCAAGGACAGAATAGGAGGAACAATAAAAAGCTCAGTTACAAAAGCCAGACATAGTTTGCGTATTAACCTCCTTGACAGGTAGTTGCTGGTGCTTCAGGAATGGCTGAAAGCGTTACCACTATATTAATGGGAATACTTGTATGAGTATATCATGATCATGATGAAAAATTAGTGTAAAATAATCAGAATGATGAGATTCAAAGTTCATACTTTCACTTTGCAAACTGGAAAACACCATCCAGAGCAGCTACTAAATGAACCTTGTGGTGAGATTATTGTCAACCAATCACAAAGATGTTCAATCTGTAATACAAAACGCTTCACACATGTAAAACAAAAAATAAACAACACATTTTGTTAGGTTTTCATTCCAGTTTGCTTCTGTACTAAAATGTAATATAAATGCAGCTTTTAGCTGAACAAACACACAGACTTGTTGAAAACTTGTTTCCTCCAGGTCCTCGGTGCTGCTGCTGGCTCCCCTCCTGGCCAAAGCCGACCCAGCCCCCCCACATGTCTCTAGGCCCACCGGGTCGGCCGGAGCTCAGGGTACAGATGGCCTCTGCAGCCACTTCCGGTGGATGGCAGAGAACGTTCCCGCTTTCCGGGTGCCAGGCACCCACATCCACATCCTCACCTCACCTGACCAGTTCTACCAGACAATGAAGGTAGGTGTCACTGTGAAAAAAAAATTTGGTTTCTGCTGTAATGGAAAGTTTAATAAAACATCAGCCCCAGGGCTGACAACTGCCAATATTGTCTTTGCAAAGACAATCTATATCATTATGTATTGTGGCGTAATAAATGAGGCTGAAAAACTGCTTGAGGAATTTGAGGAAGTGTTTTTTTTTCCCGGCAGACGGTTTGCTTACTCCGCAACACCTGAGTTGGCAGAGAAGCTCACCGCAGCTGACAGGAGTCAATTGTTCAGCTCTAAAGTGATTCATCACCTCTACTTAATTGTGTTCCAACTAATCTGTGTAATCATCTTGAAAGTATAACTCAAAAAATGACCTTCCAGGAATGTTTTTTTACCCCAGGTGAAACAATCTTAGAACGCTGCATATTTCACCTAATTTGTGGAGCATTCAAGAACAAACTGGGTTATTTAATTTTTGGTTCTTTACGTAGTCCCCCAACTGCTGTGTCACCACATTGGAATCTTTTCATGTTTCCTCTAACGTTATCTTACTCAGCCACTCCAGGAGCAAATAATCCAGAATCTGCTGCAGTTTTTATGCTGCAGCTTCCCTCCATACAAAGACATTGTTTAGCTTTAAGAGTAAGAAATGGGCTCCTTAATGCTAATTTTGGAAGAATTTCTCCCCAAAGTTTTTACCCGATATATTTACGTCTAAAAATCCAGCATATTACACTCTTAATACGCCTTTGAATCATGTGATGTATAGAATTTTGTATTCAATGGGGTGTGATTCACAAAAACATGTCATGCGTTTTCTTTTTTATTGACACTTCCCTATGACATTGAGTGCTGGGAAGTCTCGATCTGTTTTGCATTGTTACATTGGTAGATCACTTTTTCACAACAAATACGTGCACACACCCTCTATTCTTTCTTGTTCGTCTTGTCATCAAGCTCTTTGGTGTTCTGTCTTTGACCCTTGCGTCTGCAGAACCAGATAAAACATTTGTAGCGCCCCGAGCAAAATGGAAAGCAAAGTACTGGTATTGAAACTACACAAAGAACGGGATGAAATCTAATTTGAAAAATGAAACAGCGCCTTTTCGATTTTGTTGCCGTCGGGTGAAAAGCTAGATTTCTAATATTGAGGATTTTATGCTTTCCATCAATGTGAAGGACATCGTACTCCTTCATGAAATAACACATGCTTTAATCACTTAAAAGGACACACTTTTCTTCATTATTTGTGGTTCATTCTATACACTTAAATGCCCAAAAACATCTATCATTTCACAAAAAAGCAAATTTTCTTAATTTTTGAAATGTAGATCTTTGACTTTTTTTCTGTTGTTGTTACTACTTGTGATTTTGGACGCTCTGGTGGCCACAGGAATCTAGGTAGTTTGTTGCAGTTTATCATTCATTGTCATCAGATATTTGTGGCTTCCTGACACCACCCACAAACACTTGTTTTTCTCTTTCCCATTAGGCTCGCATCAAGACTGCGAAGAGGCGAGTGGTGATGGCCTCGTTGTATTTAGGAACAGGTCAGATGGAGCAGGAGCTGGTGAGTAAAGTTGTGTGCGTGTGTGTGTGTGTGTGTGTGTGTGTGTGTGTGTGTGTGTGATGTTTTTCAAGGCTTGGAGTTTTGGGCAGGTGAGAACAACAAATCAAACACAGGCATGTGCCAAATGACTGGTCAGAGATGCCAGAAAATGTGAGTCAGAGTATTCTTCCAAACAAACCACAGTGTGGTTAGTTCAGGATGAAAATGTGCTCCAGGCCAGCTACAAGGAATGACCCCAAATTGCAAGGGTTTATGGTTATAAGGAGACCAGTGTTGGCATGTGATACCCTGCTGTTCTTCATGCTTGGAAGGCCTAGCATAACAACATTAACCCAGAACAAACCACAGTCTGGACTGATGCTGATATTCAGCTGTTTTTCATGAGGTTTTTTTCTAGCTGGTTCGAGCAGCAGAGCGGGTGAATTACAGAAAAAGGTAGAGACAAGTCCAACATGTTTTAATTAGAGTTACAAGCATTTGAATCAGTGGTGATTGCTGCCAAACTCTGGAACCTCACAGGATGATGGATTACTAGAAATGTTGAGTCAGTAAGGTACATTGAGTCCATGTGAGTTTTATTTCCAAGCCCAGGTTTGCTTGTAATTGGATACAAGGAGCTGAACTCAAAAATGTGAGTGTGGTTTAGACTGAAGAAAGCAAACTGCAGGTAAGTCTGGATCGGCAGTACTTACACAAGCTCGATCCCAGACTCAGCACTAAGGGTACTTGACTGATCCTGAGTATCCCGTGTGTGTGTGTGTGTGTGTGTGTGTGTGTGTGTGTGTGTGTGTGTGTGTGTGTGTGTGTGTGTGTGTGTGTGTGTGTGTGTGTGTGTGTGTGTGTGTGTGTGTGTGTGTGTGTGTGTGTGTGTGTGTGTGTGTGTGTGTGTGTGTGTGTGTGTGTGTGTGTGTGTGTGTGTGTGTGTGTGTGTGTGTGTGTGTGTGTGTGTGTGTGTGTAATTACTTAAGCGCAGGTGCACGCAGCAAGAATGATCAGAAAGAAATGTCTCTTTAGTACACCATATCCATTGGTTATTCAACTTTAATTTTTTTAAATAATTAGTTTTTAACCCTTAAACTGTCCATTGTGAGTCCTACATTGTTATATAAGTGCAGTGATAAATCAGCGGAGTGCTCTATAAAAGAAATTATTAACAAATACATTAAACACACACCATCTATGGATAAAAACAAATGCAAACAAGATGTAGATAATTACCAAGGAGCCACTGGCCATTTGAACACTTGGAAAAGCACATTTTTAAACGATAATTTATATTTCTTTTCCACTCCCTTGTACCTAGCGTACTTAGCTCTGCATGTTTAGTGGAGTAGGGCAGCTTGAGATTGTTTTCTTAGAGAAGGTCAGCTTTCTTCGTACAGATGAAACGGGAAGCAGTCACATCAAATTCCTTTAAAAGAAAAAAATCTAATGCCCACCTATCTTGAAACCATCTGTCCTGTGGGCCGGTTTTTGTGTCTGGAGTAAATCAAAGAGATGTTTGTTAGTAGCTAAAATGTTTTATAAGCAATGGAGAACAATATTTCCCCCTGTATTTTATAGGTGTTTCGAGCTGATTTTACATGACATAATAACTAATTTCTACTTCTTTGCTTTAAAGGATTAACATTTTTATAGTAAAATTATAGTGTCCAGAGCTCCAACTCATGATCACATTACTCTCCAGAGCTGAGCTGGAAGTGTTGCTGGTGCACATGTCCCCAAAGAGCTCTCTACTGGAAAGAAGAAATGTTTTACTGGCATGTCAACAGGCCCTCTGGAGTGACGTATAGCGAGATCATTTGGGCGGGATAAACTGTTGTCTTTCAAATTTCCTCTGCAAGCAACCAGCGCAATGCTAGTTGATAGATCAAACTTTCTCCGTATCCGGTTGTCAAAACTCTGAACACATCTTCATTTTTAAAGAATGACTTCAATCCTTGACTTCAGTGCTATAAGTCCAAGAATTTCAGAGTCGTGGCCAAAACTGATTTGAGAGACCACTGGTTGCCAGCAGCAGCAGGCCATCTTCTTTGTTTTCAAGTCGCACGGAGTTCACGTGGATCCGTCGCAACTCTGCCGTCCTTATGTTAAGCTCGCCCACCGACTCTATAGACAATGCAATTTGGTTTTTCCAGCTCGCAAGCCAACCGAGAGTTGCTAGACTAACCCTAGCTCCAAATTACATTTGTTGCTGCTAGAGTGCATCTAGATTTCTAGGCTACAAATTAGCCAAAGTGTAAAAAAACAAAAAAAGCTATTTTCTTTCTTCTTTTTTTCCCTTTTTTTCTAATCAGGTGAGGAACAAATGCCAAACTTGCCACAAATAATGACTTTACACTCAGTGGTGCCCTCTGAAGAGCAGCCATTTCCTCATTGTGCACGAGTCATTCGTGCTTTCCACTGGCTCAGTTAACAAATAAAAGGCTGCCAGTGTTTGATAAATGCTGTCTGCTGCAATTTAATCAATAATCATTCATCTACTCCTGTGTTTTGCGGCCACATCTTAGACATTCACAAATACACATGCAGTAGGACAAAGCGTAGAAACAAAGGATGCTAAGATCGGAGCTGTACATTCTACTTTGTGTGGTCTTACTTTGCTAAAACTGCTGTTCCAGAAAGAAATGTTAGACAGTTCTTCAAACTAAAGTTAGCTTTAATTCAACATGTATACCAGTCCAATGCAACTTATTTTAAGTGTAAAACTACGCGACCTAAGACTTAAAAAACGAAAAAAACAAGAGTAATGACAAATGGGACATGATGACAAAAAAGAGGAATACAGACCTCAGTTTGCTAAACAATAGCACGGATTGAGAAATGGGAACCTTACTACAGACAACAGGAAACCCTTTTTGTCGCCGGATTTATGAGTAAAATGTCCTTAACAGAAGTTTTTTGCTACAATGTAAAGAGCTGAGCAGCTTGAAGCTGTATCCCAGTTTCAGATGTTCTTCAGTTTGTTTAGAGTCTTAGTTTGTCCCAAATTCATAGAGAATGAAGAATGATTATTGTCATTATCAATTTAAATCATTTTCTTGATGAGTTCTTTAGTTTTTAAATGACAGAAAACAGTGAAAATATTTCTGTCACAAGTATATAGATTCCAATGTGACATCCGGCAAAACAGACCACAAGTCTATAGATATTCATTTTACAATCATATGAAACGGAGAAAAGCTGTCAATCGAGTTGTCAGTAAGATGCTGGAAACAATAAAGGTCAGGATTTTTGGTTACACTTTACTTGAAGGTAGCGACATAAGAGTGACATGACACTGTCATGAACGCGTCATAAACATTATAAACAGACATAAACGTTTATGACATAACACTTCTTCTAGTAAGTCTCTTTTGGTTTTGTCAAGTTAGGGTTAATGTTTCATGACTGTCATGTGTTCATGAAAGTGTCATGTCACGCTTATGTAGATACCTTCAAGTAAAGTGTTAGAGTTTTTTTTTTTTTTTATAAGAATTTCAGCTTTTCAAATGAGTCCTACTTAAGACAGCTTTGTGTAATGGATGCTTAAACACTTGCCTAAAGGAACTTTCCATCATGAGTCCAACAGTGCTGCCAACTGCAGCCAAATCAGTGCATTACACTGTGGTCCACTGCTTTCTTTGTTTTTTTGTTAAGGTGGACTGCATGGAGGAAGCTCTGCAGCGCTCACAGGAGAACAGGGATTCTCCTGACCTAAAAGTCTCCATATTGCTGGACTACACTCGCGGCTCACGAGGTTGTTGGCATTTTCCATGTGATCTCTTCTGCTTGCTGGTTAGCACAGAGCACTGATGCGGTCATGTTTCACGTGCAGGGCAGGTTAACTCGAGGACCATGCTGCTGCCGTTGTTGCAGCGCTTCACCTCTCAGATGAGGGTGTCTCTGTACCACACTCCAGACCTGAGGGGCCTGCTGCGGCTGCTGGTCCCTCAGCGCTTCAACGAGACCATCGGAGTCCAACACATCAAAGTCTACTTGTTTGACGACAGCATTATCATCAGTGGGTATGGTGATTCCCAACTGTTCACGTTTGTGTCAATATGTGTGTCCTTCTCCTGGAAGCCTTTTCTCTTGTAAAAGCAAAACATTATAAACAAATCATACCATTAATACTTTGGAATAAAGCAGCTTTCACATAAAAGCAAAACATTATAAACAAATCTTACCATTAATACTTCGGAATAAAGCAGATTTCACGTTAGTGTATCCCTTGTTAATTTTCAGCAGTAACCATTGGGACATTGAATTTCCTCTGTGGCAGGGAAACGCAGAATTTCCTGTAGCTTAAACTGGTCTGATGAAAGATTTTTTTAAACAGACTTAAATACACTTCATAGCACAGCAACATTAATGCTACAAATAATGCAACATCCTCCCACAGTAGGAAGCGCCGCTACACTCTTTGGTAAAAAAGACCATTTGGTGTGAACAGATATTTGCGTCGGGGTCCTTCATCAGCCTGTTGGGATTCTAATTTGCATTAATGACTGGCTTCCTGTATTCTTCTCTGATGTTGTGAACAGAGAAGAAACTTCTCATTTGATCCGTTACAGAATTCATTAGCTATGGCTGATCTAATATGACAATGAGAACCCTGCTTTCTTTATGTTTTCTAATGCTATTTTCTAATAAAAAGAGCTTAAAGAAACCGTGTTTTATAGACCTAGAACCGGTTCCAAAATGAGTTAGCCATTGGAACCTGTTCTTACAATGGGTTCATAAAAAGGTTCATTTGACTCTCTGGTTTTTCAGTGCCAACCTGAGCGACTCATACTTCAGCAACAGACAGGACCGCTACATCCTGCTGGAGAACTGCAGCGAGGTCGCCGACTTCTTCTCCGACTTGGTGGAAGCCGTGGGAGATGTTTCCCTGCAGCTGCAGCCCGATGACTCTGTCACCATGCTCGAGGGCATGGTCCACCCATACAAAGGTAGGTGTGTGTGCGTGCGTGTGCATGTCAAGGGGTGGTGTCAATAAAAAGGAAACGGATGAAAAAAAATGTATGTGTGTGCATGCAGTCACATGTTTATCCTCTAACATGTTTTGACACTGTTTGACACTTCATGCTCAGTTACGGTGGCAGCAGCCCGGCTGGGTTTCGCTAATGGAGCTTGAAAGCTTGGACAGGCGAATAGATGATTGTGTTTGTGTGTGCCTACATGTACAGTGAGAAAGATGGAGAGAGCTCTTGCGGTTGGGTAGCCATGCAGCCGGATGTAAAATTGTCAAGATTTTCTCTACACACACACACACACACACACACACACACACACACACACACACACACTGGAACTATGTTTCCGTAACTGAAGCGCAGACTGCCAGGATGTCAGTTTGAGGGATGAATGACATCATGTCTGCAGAACTGGGCCGCAGTGGTAACGAACACCAGGAATAGAGTTATGATATCATAGTGTTGCTGGAAGACGATATGGAGTTGTAACTGACACATATAGTTATTCAGAAACACACACACTGGTGAAATTCTAATGAAAAAACATTTGCCAACTGATATGGCACGAGTCCTGACGTACAAAAATAACAGACTAGGAAAAGTTTGACTGTAGTCAGTCAGGAAGTTACTGATTGCAGCAAAAACAACAGCAAAGTGTTATAAAAATATGTTGAATGAGAAATATGTTTTTTTTGTTGATACTTATTTTTTTTTATTCAGAAAACATGATCAAAGAAATATGTTGTGTAAGAGTTGGTGTTTCTCTGGGTGTTCTATGGACATTGTGTTTCACGTTGTTATAAACACAAACGGTCCAGCAGGAAAATTTGTGCAAATCACAAGACCCACAGAATGAGATTTAACACAAATGACGCCCCTAAATATTTTCTATGGGGCAGGCGTTAATCACTTCTCAAGGCATTACGGGATTTACGGTGATGTGGAACCGACAGGCAAAGTAGAAAATTTTGTTCAAGTTGAAAATGTTTATCATCAACCTGTTTAGTAAAAACAGTTCACCGACAAAGAAAAGTGACATAGTGACATAGCTCGCGAGCATTGACAAGATTTGTTCGCTCCCAATGGGTCTTCTTCGTTGTGCTGGGAGAAATTTTGCTTTGCTTTCTGTCTGAACACTTCTTTTAACCTGATGGTTGCTACACAATATACAATTTTAATGACCATCTGCCAGCCAATCAGAGACTAGCCTTTTCCAAAAATAGCAGCTCTTGAGCTGAGGTTGTGTTTTCATTCCCATCAACATCCTCCTCTCTGCTTCTTGCTCGTAAGTGGCTGTAAATTCTCTCCAACACTCTCCCAGCCCAGATCACCGTGACCCAGAGATCAGGTTGACCCGCCTCCCACTGCATTCACTTAGCTTTGTGTACGCTCACGTTTTGTATCCCCCGTGGTAACCAGGCAACAGGCAGGACTTCTCGGTGGCAGCGAGGAAGCGGATCATGGAGGTGGTGAACACAGCGCACATGAGGCAGCGACTGTTGAACGGGTCGGAGTTCTCTGAGGACGAGGGGATGAGCGAGGGGGAGGAGGACACCTGGGTGTTCCCTCTGGTCCAGATGAAACCTCTGGGGATCCAGGTGGACGAGCAAGTCACACAGGTGAGCCTCCACACGTGGTTGTATAATGACAGTGACCTCTTCTGATTGGTCACATTTGAACCCAGAATTTACACAAAGCACATTTGGCTGCTTGATGCCAATTAAAAAAAAAAAATATATATATATATATATATATATATATATATATAAAACTGACATAAAATTTAGGCCTCTAGCTCCTGCAGTAAGAGCATGCACCCCATGTAGGCTGAGTCCTGCAGCGGTCCTGGTTTGAGTCCAACCTGCGGCCCTCATCCTCCATCTCTCTCCCACCTTTACTGTTTATCTACTGTCACTTTATTATAAAGGGGGGAAAATGCCCCAAAAAATAATCTTCAAACAAACAACTAATATAAACTTTTACCATGCTGGTAGTTTCTTTTTATCTACTAATGTCTTCCATGCTTTGTAGAACTTTGTTTTTCTTCCTTAATAACATGTAATAAATATGATTTAGAAAGTGGTTCTCTGCAGTCATTATGTGATGTTGAGTGACTAATAAATTACCATGTGACTAACAGACCCTGAATAAACATTTATTCCGGCTTTATTAGTCACATCTTCTGGGAATGAAACCAATAAATTGATCATCAGAGTGATACACATTATATTTAATGAAACCACTAATACTGTTCATCCATAAAAAGTTGAATCAACACAGTCTCATTTAACATTTTGAATTTCACAAAGGAAGGACTTGTTGCAACAAGTTGTAGGTAGTACATTTATACATCATTTGATGTGGCTCTTGGGCAGGTTTACTTCTAGCAATGCATATAAAAGACTTTTTAAACTAAACTCAGTTTAGACTAATTCTTACAAAGAAATACTGGCCTTTCTTCATCCCTCGGATATTATGTCCTCACGCACCCTCAGCCTGTAAGGGCTCGTCTTATCTTAAATTCTTCTGTAAGAAGAAGCTGACAAGTGTAGTTAAAACAGTAAGCAAGGTTTTCTTGCATCAGCCACAGAAAAAGTTCAGAAAAATATGATAATTTTTTTAATGATGATAAATACCAATACATTCAGATTTGAATATAAGAAACAGAAATAATGAGATGAGGCTGGACATTAAACAAAATATAATTCCGGACGTAATGATTCTCTTACAGACCTAAATGTGCATTTGCAATAAATCCCGTTCAACAAGTAAACCTGCCCAAACTCCATTTTAAACTGGTCATACAGTAATTATTAAAGACAAAATCATGAGGAAGGAAATCCAATACACTGCATGGTATCATGTTGTCATATTTATGGTTATCAAGATAAATGTGACAAATATTGCTGACAGATTTTAGCTCTATAATGAGCCTTATGTGAATAACAGTAATAAAACACTAATAATGAGCTCTTTTAATAGCATAGCAACCAGTTTTATTTGTTCATAATGTGGGGAAATAGAAACATGTCGTTCTTCACTTTCCGTTTGTTACTAAACCTCCAGCGCCTGCTGACCGACGCCGGGCCAGACTCCACTGTGTTTCTAACCTCGGGTTACTTCAACCTGACCCGGGCGTACATGCAGCTGGTGCTCGGGGCCGGAGCCAGCTTCCGCATCCTCACCGCTTCCCCCGAGGTCAACGGGTTTTTCGGTGCCAAGGGCGTCGCCGGAGCGATCCCTGCAGCCTACATCCACATCGCCAGACAGTTTTACAACCAGGTGTGCCGGCTGGGCCAGCAGGAGAGAGTACATCTGCACGAATACCACAGATCACAGTGGACCTTCCACGCCAAAGGTGGGATGCAATAAAAGCACATGCACCTGTCTGTGTGCCATTAGGGCCGACACTGACAATCACATCCTTCTGTTGATTACTGTTTCAACAAGAAAAACACGGATAAAATCCCAAACGGGCGATAGCTAACATTATGTAGACCTGTTGGAAAGAAGGGGAAAACTAGCTTGTCAAAGCATTTGAAGGATACACGGCATTACAACCCATCAGGAAAGCATCATGGAAGGGGAAAGAATGTCTCCTAGCAACAGTGGCTCTTAGTTGGGAAACGCCCACTCAGACACCAGACTGCTTTAACAAATGTATAATTGTTGCTCACGTTTCTTACTAGGGCTAGAAAATCAATTATCACAATATTTTTGACCAAATACTTTGAAATCAATAAATAATCATCAGTAATCGGGATATTGTGACTTAGTGTGTAAAGACAAATTATAGAACAGTTACAGCAGTCTGGTAAGAAACTTTACTGTAATGCAGCCTTTAAAATCAGGACAATATCTAGTCTCATATCGCGATATTAATATAATATTTATATATTATTGATATATTGCCCGGCTCTACTTCTTACACAAAAATCTACAAGATTTAAAATGTCTGTTGTGTTTTGACTAACTCTCATATCAACATGGTTTAAAGGAGATTATGGTTTAATCCAGGGCTCAGCTAGTTTTGTTTGGCTGGGTGAAAATAATAAAACGCATTACTCTCCCTGTTCTGCTGTTCTTTTTGTGGTCACAGCGGTATGTAGCGTGAGAGAAGAGGTCTCGTACAGTCATTCTGCCGTAGCCTTGGGACATGGATGTACACTCACTGTCTGTCATGCTTTGGGGTTTTGGATCCACGCAGGGGATTTCTGCATGTGCTTCCCTTTTAGTTGTGGTTGCACCGACAGAAATCCTTGCTGTAAGCGGCTTTCTGAAGCATTACCTCCACGCTCGCTCACTTTACTTTCCCTCTCCTACCCAGGTCTGTGGTATTACCTCCAGGGGCAGGATCGGCCTTGCCTCACTCTAATTGGCTCCCCTAATTTCGGATACCGCTCAGTTCACCGTGACCTGGAGGCCCAAATCGCTATAGTTACAGAGAACGAGGAGCTGCAGAGCCAGCTGCAGGAGGTGAGTTAACCACAGCCAGGAATGGTGTTGAATGACTGTGTAACTCTTTACTGAAAACACACCTGTGCGTTGAACCGTGTGCCTCTCAGGAGCAGGAGATGTTGTACCAGCGGTCCACGGAGGTGTCCGACTCCACGTTTGAGCAGCCGGACCGATACGTCAAGCTGTGGGTGAAGCTAGTCACTCCCCTCATCAAGAATTTCTTCTGAGACGCCAGAAGGTGGTCCCACGCACACGTCTACACACTCATGACACATTCAATGTACTCATTTGTTTATTTTGTTAAAGGATCATTTCAGTTCACTACAACTTAGGCCTAATCCATATGTACAGCTATAGCTTTTTCTGTGTGATATGGCCTCTTGTCCACACAAACTGCATTTTAAGTCACTCACAACAAGGGTGAAGATTTTCAAAACTTTTTTTGGCCTGTAACATCAGAGTGTGCGCCATCACCGGTATCTGAGGCGTCCAAAATCAGGCGACATTTCGTGCAATGGTTGATGTGGCCATAATAGTACTGATTCTACCACTTTTTACATCAATCGATTCGCCATTGCAGCCATGTGACCTTCCAGTAACTTTTTTTTTTTTTTAGGCTTCTGATTGACCAACATAGCTTAATGGTAAGGGTTGTATTCTTGCCTGTTTGTTTGCCATGCTCTTAACAGAGATTGAACTGTGCTTTTGCCTTTTTATTTAGACACATTTTTTATATAAATGTTTTTTAAATGAAGATTAGAAAGACTTAATCTATGTTAATATCCGTCAACTAGGGTATCTCTTAAAACCCAGTGTACACTACCTGCTCAACAGCAAACAGACACAGTTAGTGATTACATGGTGAACATAGGGGAGCATTTAGAGTCAGATGTTTCCCTCAAGAGTTGAGAGAGACCAAAAACAGAGGTAATATTGGACTCACATTAAGATGGACAGAAACACTGCTTCTGTGCGGCGCGCTACGTGAGACATGCCACTACATCGCTGAGGACTGGCAGTTAAATCGGCCTTCCTACAGACACAGCATGCCCGGCAGACACAAAGCTGACAACCTCACAGATGGATGCGATGGAGATGGGCTCATACATAGGCTACACGCGGCTGTGGACACGCAAGCATTTCCAGAAAAGAGGCTGCATGTGTCCACAACAATGCACGGACCACCGTGGCTGTGCGACCGATACAGACATTACATAAACTAACACCGTTTAACGCAAAACACCTGCCTATGTGCATTTAGCCCTCGCTGGACTCGTTCATAATGAATCAGCCGTCACTCTGAGTAGAGAATCCAGTCTACAGTGTAATTCAGTTCAGTTTTTGTATAATTAACTTCTCTCTGCAAGAGACGCCTGCTTTTACAAGTAACGTACTAGTATTGAGTAACAAGTTACATTCCATAGGGGGTAACTAAGTAAAGTAACAGATTCGTTTTTAAGAAGTAACAAGCAAACACTACTTTTTTAAAGTAACTTTCCCAACACTGTGTATAAATAGCATAGCAAACAAAATACAGCCCTAAACAAACACACATGCATCCACGCACGCATGCACGCACGCACGCACGCACGCACGCACGCAGTCAAACAGGCTGTGGCTTCTTAGAAATGCCTGCAGTCATTGTGGCGTGTCCCAAATCGCAGGTCCCGTCCTCGTTTTCCCAGCAGCCCACATCACCAAAGTGAGAGTGGGGAAAGCGTGTCAGCTGATTCACTCCTGTCAAGAAGTGAGTCAGCCCTGTGTTATGGTGATGACCCGACAGTGTGGTGTGTGTGTGTGTGTGTTACCAAGAGTCCTGTCAGGACTTGGCGAGGTGAGGTCAGAGGGTTCTTTCCTGAGTCAACTGGGAACATTTTTAACCGATACTCGGAAAAAAGATATGTTCATTTCATAAACTCAAAGTTGAGCCCAAAGGAAACCTGTCAAGATCTCAGCACAAGATTGAGGTTGTTGTGGTGGTTCCCCAGAACAGGAAGTGTCACAGGCTAAATAATGACGGTAAATGGGTGGCACCTTGTTGCTACCTGGACAGAGACAAGAAAAAAAGTTTGTGTGATCTGCTGCCAAAAGGAAGCAGTCGTAAATAGATCATCTTGCAGTGCTCGAGTATTATTTACAAGTATGCACGCAGCAGATGTGGCCTGTTGTTGTAAAATGTTGGAAATCCTTGTTTTACTGGCACAGTGACACACAAACACACACACACACACAGAGGTTTGGCCTGCGAGTCTTTCGTGACCTCAGGCTAAAAGTCATGTTAAACTCTAACCATATTTAGATACCAACAAATAAAGGCTCTTCACTGTCATATGATACAAACAGTGAGCTGGAAATGCAAAACGCTGTGAGATAAGATCATAAATTTGATCAGAATCAGTCTGGACAAACAATTTATTATGTTGAAGCACAGTGATTTTCTTTATTCATATCCCACAAGGCACCAGAGTCTGTCTCCCAGTTTACTGTTTTCCCAGCTGCAGTTGCAGTATGCTGCAGCAAGATAACATAGTAGTTGAAGTTGGTGTATAACTTATTAGATAACTCATTAGTTTTTTTAATTGTTATCTTCTTCAGTGGCTTTCTGATAAATGGTCAATTAATCCACTTAATGATTGATGACGTATAGACTCTCATACGGAGTGGGGGAAGTCAGGAAGTATTCACAGACGGACTAAATTGTTTTTTTTCAAGAGATTTATTGACAATTGAAAAAAAAAAAAGCAGAATCATGCTTGCCTAATCCTTCATGGATCAGATCCAGCAGTTGAAGTGCATACTAAAATACATGTGTCTATGTCTCTAAACTTTGAGAAAGCACTTCTGAAAGGTTAACAGGTGACCTCGTATCTCCCCCCCCATCCCCTCCAGTTTTCAGAGGTCAACTGAGTTTTTCTGCCTGTAACATCAGAGTGTCGCCGTTGTCTCCTTATCAGGTCTTCTAAATAGAGATGAAAACAACTGAATACGATCCACACTTGGTTCAGTCCATTTAATAGAAAGGCAATAACGATCACTCAACACAATAGAAATAAAGCTTCTTTTTTTTGTCCCAGGTTTAATTACTGCCTGTAATTACCTAAATTCCGTTGTTTATTTTGGATCGTTTTTTTTTTTTACTTTTTTGTAACCGTCATGTAAAACGCACAAAATAACCACTGGCTTTATGTTTGTAGAACAGCTGTTCATGTTGTCAGTGTTATCTGTTTTAGCTGTATATCTTTTTTTTTTTTTTTCCATGACAGGAAAAAACTAAAGCCCTCCAACAATAGCTTTGCCGGCTTAAAGGTTAAAAAAGAAAAAAGATAAAGTCCTTATCGTCATCACAGGCTGTCTATTGTTAGAAACTAGTGACAACAAGTTGCCGCCTCACCAAGCATGTTAAATGGCCTCTTCTGACAGTCAGCAGGGTTATTATACAGTTGGTGGCCACATAGAGGCATGATGGATCCTTGTTGCGATGGAGCTGCCTGCCCTCTGGTGGGGGAACTTTGATTTCCCACTGTGGTTTCATTCATTGAACTAACCCCATTGTATGATATATATATATTATTTTTTTATAACATACACTATACTATGTTTTTTTCGACATACTATAGTTTTATGACCATTTTATTGCATCCTACACTCTAGACTATGGCAACCGCATCATTCATATTCCCATTGTAGGAACATTTATAAACTAAACTAAATGAAATACTGTTCTCTGTGTTGTGCGCAGGAAACTTTGGTTTTCTTCGTTCTTATGGTTCGAGGTCTTGTTGGAGGATGGTTGGCCCGTTCACACAGGACACTCGAGTATCACCTGCATGCTGAGAGTCTTGACTATAACCCTCATCAGTTTGTCCCAGGAAGTGACTCGCACAGGAAAGGATACATGTTGTAAACTCAGAGGCTAAATCCTGTTTCTGTTTTTTTGTATTAATCCAGAGATTCTGTGAATTACCTGCACAACTGTTACTCTTTAGATTGTTCACCTTTTAACAGCTGATTTCTTCATATTGTGGATTTTTTGTTTTGTTTTGTTTTTTAGCATAACAAGCTACATTTCAAAAAACTGCTTTGACTGCTGGACATACTCTACTTCTCAGAGAGACTGATGGTAAACAGATGGGAGTGGTGAAGTATTACAATCCCTTGAAGAGCCTTAATAACTGTTTTAAAAGAGTTTACAGACAAAGCTAACTGTACAGTGTGTGTTATCTTTGTAAATTAAAGGACTGTGTTTTTAAAATTACTTCATGTGTGACCTTTTTTGTTTGATGCAATTGCTGATTTTCACCTCCCGTCGTCATACGAAGATATTTTATTTAAAGGTGCTCTAAGCAATGTCACGTGTGTTTTAGGCTACATTTTTTGTCACATACATTTCCTCACTATCCGCAAGCTGCCTGTCCCCAAAACACACTGTAAAAAAAAAAAAGGTCTCGGTAGACAGCCCAGGGTCTGCAAACGGCAACAAAATCAAACTGTGCCCACCTGCACCACGAAGCATACACAAACAGTGTTCCAGCCAATAACCGACCAGAAGGATTTGGGGGTTGGGGGTTAGTGTGCAGAAGCTCCGAAGGGAGGGGACGGGATGAGGAGTAGGGTGGGGCAAGCTATTCTCCGTTGGCCAAGGTTACACCATAAGTGGAAGCAGGGACAAAAAAAAAGCTCTAAAAATATACTGTACCCACCACCAAACAGCTGACAGAACCAGTCACAGCAAACCGCTCATGGACATAGTGGAGCATCAAGCAGCTAAGGAGCTAGAGACCAAACCTAAAGGAGACGTTGATTCATCAGGTGCCTAGAAGCACCACACCAAAAATCCCTGAATGTGTAAATTACAAGTTTGCCTCAATAGCCTTATAAGGTGATATTATTTCAGTGTTTTCAGTATGTCTTTGCTGCTCACAAGTGGCCGATAAGTTGTTGCAGTAATTGCATGTTTAAGGAAATAATTAAGTTGGGTTTTAAAGTAAAATTTCTAATTTCAGGGGAACTTAAGTTATTTTTTACATCCTCCATCTATAATTGTTTCATACAAAGATATTAAAGTAGGTGAATAACTGTGAAAAAGAACTTACTAAAATACTAAAACGCATTTTTAAAAGGTAAATATTCGGTTTTCAAATTGGATATTACTATAAAAACAAAAAAGCCCCTACACTTTCAAATCTTTATACATTCATGACTAAGGAATAGAGCCCAACCGATATTAGGCATGTCCTGAACTATCAGTGTCGGCA
The DNA here is from genome assembly GCF_013103735.1 of Etheostoma cragini. Lineage (NCBI taxonomy): Eukaryota > Metazoa > Chordata > Actinopteri > Perciformes > Percidae > Etheostoma > Etheostoma cragini. Next base: position 5,173,374 of record NC_048427.1, on the reverse strand, counting down.
TTTATTTTAAAATTTTTATATTCAGTCATCCAAATAATTTAGATGACAAATAAATGATTCTGATAAAGGAATTAATGAATAAAAAATAACACAAAAACGGACTGTCAACCATGTTGTTTTGGCGTTGCATAGTTTGTCCACCAGAGGGTGCTCTACAACGTCCCTGTTGGGAACACTGATTATCTGGTCTTTTTATTGTGTTTTTGTTCACAGGACTTTAAGTGTCATATCTTAAGTTTGTATTTTTATAAATTTTATCTATCAGAACTTTAATATATTTGGATGTTCCTCTGTTCTGTTGTGACAATAAAACAAATGATTATATTATTTTAGTGAGAACACATATATAACTACAAATAACTAATGTTAGTTTGTATGTTTGTTTTCTCACGCGTTTATGGATGATTTTTGTTTTTAAATTTATATCGGCCGACATATTGGAATACTTTATTAAGCAAATATTTGTGTTGGTATCAGCTTTAAAGATCCTTTCTTGGTCGGGCTTTACTCAAAGCAAGAAGCTGACTAAAATATGTTTAAGTCTTTTATGAGATGCGACTTGATCTGATCTTGTTTGTTTTTGCATGGAAATATATCACTGGTTGGGACAAGTCTTAGCACGCGCTGTTTTTTGTTAAAATCACGTCGCCCCGCTCTGCCAACCGAGTGATTGCTACATGTGAGAAGATTAGATGTAGTTATGAAAAGCAGGAAATAACTGTGGCACAAGATTGATAGTGTGATGACATTTGGTGTACATAAGGAATTGGTTTTCCTAAATGAGGTCACTGATGGTTTTATCAACACAATGTGCTTGAGCTGTTGAAGCTCTACAGTCACATTCACACTTTTATACCCAATTTTATTGTAGTGTGGTCTTTATTGTAGTTGGCTGTGTTTTCTAGCTTTTTTATCAAAGCAGCATAAAAGCATCCATAAACAAAACAAATGTAATCTGGTTTACAAACACATTAACATTACAGGTTTTACTTATGATGCAGACGACTTGAAAGGGGAGAGAGAAGGGACTACATGCAGCAAAAGGGCCGCAGGTCGGAGTCAAACCTGGGCCCGCTGCGTCAAGGAGCAGATTCCTACACATGGGCGCCCGCTTTACCAACTGACCTTTCCGGGCGCCCCACTTCCTGTTTCTAAGATTTGAATCCTCAGCTCAATCACAACTGATTTAAAGACAGCACAGCCTGAGTGGAAAGGGAAACATGTGCCAAGTCTAACATGCCCGTTGAATTTCACTAAATTAACAAAGCAATCACAATCATTTTGACAAAACAAATACAGTAATTATGTATTCTCCAGTCTTTCTGGGTTTGAAATGCTACATTTTAATTTCATGATTAAGTGATGCGAAAAAGAAAGCTAAATGTTGGTTTGCAAGCCTTTAATGAGACAAAACTCAGAACAATAAATTACAAGATATCTGTATAAATAAATAATTAGCTATTTATGCATGACCTTCATTTTCATTAACAGTTTTTTGACAAAATACCAACAGCAGTAAGAAAACTGGCTTAGAAAGGCGTCATTTATGGCAAATCTGACTAAACAAAGTCCAGCATCCCAGACGAGATGACTAAATTTGGTTTCCATCCAATATCTTTATTAACAGCTATAATATAGGTTTAATCCATGTCTGAAAAACACCTTAACTGATCAAAATAAAGATTAAAGTGTCTTTCACAAAGTGAAGAAAGGCTTTTATCAAACAGCAGCAGGTGTTTTTCTCACCTTTTGTTCAAATGCAAACTTTTCAGTAAGTTTCATTCTGACTGATAACCTCTACTGCTTGAGTAGCTGTGTGAGGGGAATCACACTTACAGCAGATTGAAAGTGGAGTGGTAGTTTTAACCAGAGGGCACAGCATCGATACAGTACAGCAGAAGTAGAGTGTTCAAAAGAAGGATATAAAAACTGTTTTTATCTCTAGAAGGGAATATAACTGTAGAGAACAAGGTGTCTGTACTGAAGGTGCACTAGTTCAAAAAAGAAAAATCAGCTTCTTTTAAAGCTAAATCCTCTCTGTGAGGTCCAAGTGTCACTGCAGCAGCAGGAGTATCAGGTCAACATCCAGTCTGCTGCATTAAGTCAAGACTTTCAATGTTTGATCCTCAGCAGCTCTACAGCCCCTTCAGAGAGGAGACCTTCTTCTTCCGAGTAGCCAGCATCTCGTAGAACGGGTCTTTGCTGATGGCGGCTCTGCAGGTGGAAGATGAAGGAGGGTTAGATACGAGATTTCATGCTGAACATCTGCAGAACAGAGACAGTTTAAAGGTGGCTCACTTGATGCTGTTGATCCATTCATCCTTCTCCTCTGCGGTCGGGGCAGAGATTCTGTAAAAAGTGTGGTTTCCCTCAACAACGCGTCCGTCTGCCTCCGTCTTGCATGCTTTGATCACCTGATCTTTGTGGTCTGAGATGAAGAGCTCAAAGCAGTTCTGTGAGAGAGCACATGAAAACAAGATGACTATATTGTGACTTTTTCCCAACATACTATACTATGACTTTTTCTGAAATAAGATACAATTTGTCGTACTAAACAATGACTTCTTTCAACATACTATGCTATAACTTTTTTGACATACTATAGTATGACGTTTTCCAACTTTTTTTGCTGACATACCATACTGTGACTTTTTCATTACGTCATCCAATAAACTATACTATTCATGATATACATCCTATACTATGACTTTTTTTACCACTTTTTAGTACAAGATACTATGACTTTACTACTTTTATTCGACATACTATAACTTTTTTTTCGACATACAGTACTATTCTGACTTTTTTGACATACTAAACTGTGACTTTTCCGACTGTTTTTCCCGTCATACTATACTGACTTTTTCATTACTTTTTTCAACATCCTATATACTATGCCTTTTTTCAACGTACTATACTATGACTCTACTACTGACTTTATGATTTTTTTCCTGCTATACTATAAAAAAAATATTATAGTATGACTTTTTTTCAGACATGCATTTTTTTTCTAGGTTGTCTTTTTATGACATACTATGACTTTTCTTTCCCGCTATACTAGGACTCTTTTATGATTTTTTTTCAACATATTATACTATGACCTTTTTTACATCACAGATATGACTTTATATGACTTTTTTTGACATGCTATACTATAACTTTATGGTTTGAATTATGCATTGATACAGTGTTCCAAAGAGTGCCGCAAACTAAAACTATTTAGTGTTATCTTACAATCAATATGTAAATCAATGATGTAAATAGTTAAAATGTGTCGCTGATGTAACTAGTTAGAACTCAACGTGGAAATGAGGTCTTAAAAGATAGAAACGGTCAGTTAAATAACAAAATGTGGCAAAAAGTGAAGAAAGCGTTTACCGGTTTCTTGGCGTCATCAACTTCTCTGATACTCAGATTTTCCAGTGGAATAATTCCTCTGGGTTCTTTATCCTTGTAAAAAGCAGAGAAACAAGTCTAAGTACTTATTTTAGCCTACATATAGTATTTATCAGATATCTCTTCTTTTACATAGCCAAACAGTAATTACTTACAGTCGTGTATTCAAAGTAGTAGAGGCAGTTATCTGTAAGAATAAACCAGCGTCTCTTCCAGGTCTTAACTCGTCCACCTGAGAAGAGATTACAGGTGAGCTACCTTTTGCATAAAAGACACAAAACTTGAGTAATTGGAGCAGAGAGCTGGACGTTATATGATGACTCTGAAGCACAATGACTGCACAAATCCGCAGGTCAAAAATCGAGCCGACTGCATGGGGGGAAGCTGAGGTCTTGGGTCAGTAACCAGCAGTGAAAGATCTTTCTTTAATCTAAATCAAACTGTGATGTGAGGGTGAATGCACACAGCCAGTGAGAGTAGAAAGGCGGCGGGGGAGGGGGGGGGGCAGCCCAGAAGCAAAGCAGTGCAATAAAGCTGTGGAGTTCAAAGGTACATACCTCCTGGAGTCAAAAACCCATGAAACACAAACAAACAAGAAGAATGTCAACAAAAGAATATTACAAAAACACAATACTTTAAGTTTGTCCTCCTCATGTCAAAGGTGCGGTTACACATCCAGTCCACTAGAGGGCCTTCCAGCTCACAGTGACTAACAACAGGATCAACACTGAACAAGTTAAAACCACTTATTTCACCACAAGGATGCACATACCCAGTTTCAGCAGCCATCCTTCTCTGTCAGGGTTAAAGAAGGTGTGTGTGAGGTCATTTCCATCATCCTCTGGGATCTTAAAGGGTTCATTCTTGATGCTGTCGTACAGGTTCTACAGGATGTGATGGGATGCAACTAAGTACATTTACTCAAGTACTATAATTAAGTATAGTTTGGAGGTACTTCACTTGATTTCTTCCGTTTTACATTACTTTATACACCTACTCCACTACTTTTCAATGACAAATATTGTACATTTCACTCCACTAAATTTATTTTACAGCTTCACTTACTAGTTACTTTGCAGTGTTGGATTATTAATACAACATATGATAAACTAAAACATTATTATATATTTTCAGCATTACATAAAGTAATTAATATGAGCCCCACTTTCACCAGCTGCAATATGCTTAAATATTTTTACTTTTTGTAGTTTTAAAGTAAATATTTTAAAGTTTCTGTTGCTTTCTATGTCAGAAACAGGGAGGTTCTAGGAAAATGTACATCTCTCACCCTGAGCAGCTCCTCTGGCAGGTCCCCTCCATCGTTGATGCCTCTGTTCATCGCTGTGAATCTCTGAACGGAGGGTTTGTCCTTCACATTAGGGTTGTGTAGGCTGGTGTTCAACATGATCACAGCAAATGACAACACATAACAGGTATCTGTAAAAGAAGCCAAAGTGTGTGTGTACTTTTTCAGGACACAACCACTAAAAAACAACAGAATTTAAAATGTCATGTTTCTAAGTACTATTATGTAGCTTATGAGGATATTTCCACACATACACACGTACCTGTGCTCTGAAACACTCCGGGGTTACAGCGACAGTATCGCAGGGCAAACGCCTCCATCATGCGGTCAATCTTCTGAGCCTCACCCGGCAGCCTGAAGCTCCACAGGAACTGCCTGAGAGCCTGAACCAGGTTCAAGTCTGTGAACTCGTGTAACTCCAGGAAAGCATGCAGAACCTCAATGTTGAAGTCATCTCTGCACAACACACACACACACACACACACACACACACACACACAGGAGTAAACAGAATGACAACTGGATCAGGAACTGAATGCAGCTCTGTTTAGCTCCCCGAGTTGGCAGATAGTAGCGTTGGATGCAATGTAAAAACAGATAAAAACAGATGAATGGATTATCTTTTAGAACTGCCAATACACCATAAGTGCATATATGTAGTATAGTAATAATATATTGGTATGGCCTGATTTGTTCTCAGTAATGTTGGACATATACAAACATAAACAGCGCTGGAAAAAGTTTCCTTTTTTTTATTTTTTTTAAACGGGTAATGTGGGTCTGTTAATTTTTTTTTCGGTAATCCTCTTGAACATGTCAATTAATGATGGCTGAATTCCATTAAGCTGATTTAGTTTCAGGGTCATGATATTGTGCATGTTGTATCACTGTCATGATTACTGGGACGATTGAATAGAACAAAGCCATCTTTAATGTTTTTAGTGACGCTCAGTGATTTTTTTCTTCTATGACAAATCAAAATGTCTTATTTAGAAGGAGCGTCTTCAGTTGTACCTACCTCTCCCCTAGGTAGTCGCCAATAGCGGTTTTATTAAGCCCCTCACCCTTGTAGAGAAATTGGGCAATGTCATTGCTGGTGTTTTTCAGCAGGGAGCTGTCAATCAAGAAGCGAATGCCCTGACGGAGAAAATCAGAACACACAAAACAGTCTGAACATCTTTTACACAAAATACAAGCAGACTGAATATGAACTTCTTCCATATTAATCTTGTCCAATGAGGTGTAAACCCTTAGGGTTTTATATGTATCACATGTTATTATATTGAAAAAAGTCAGAGACTGCGTTTTAGTTTCTGTCTTAATATCGATCTAAAGCTGCAACCACAGTCAATTAATCGTTTTCAACCAGTTTTTCCAGCTTTTCCTTAGTGAGGATTTGCTTCTTTTTTCTGTCTATCATTGTAAACGGAATATCTTTGGGCTGTTGGTTGGACAAAAAAGAATAATCGATAAATCAATGAATCAAGACAAACAATAGAATTATTGACAATGAAAATATTGTTTAGTTGGAGTCCTACACTTATCTATCTTATCTTACATTAAGGAGGGGAAGAGCCTGGTTGGTTCTCACCTTCTTGGGGTCCATGTTGAACTTCTTTCGGCCCATGGCCATCTGTTTATTCCTCTGCATACTTTTCCTAAAAACAGATAAATAAACAGTACAGACACTTAAGACATGGATCTGCAAAATAGACAGAAAATTAATTAACCGCAATTTCAATAAACATAATTGTGCGTCGAGATTCTTCCTCAACCTTGGGGGCACATGTCCCACAGCCATATTCAGCATAAGAAGGTGAATCCTTCAATACGGTTGACAACTCCCAGAATAGCCAAGTAAGTGGAACTTGTGTTTAAAATATTTATCACTGAATATATTTGGGGTGTGAACTGACAAAAAAGCAATATCAAGACATCACCTATGGCTCTGGGGAAATGCGACGGCCATTTTACAGATTAAACAATCATTAGACAAAATATTCAACAGATGAAAAGATAATGTAATTATTTGCACCCCTAATTCCGCAAGGCAGTGGGCTCTGCTTTATGCGTATGGCATCTTTTCTGTCTTTCCACATGAGCACACTTCCACTAAAACAAAAGGTTGAGTGGACCATGGCTGCCCACACACAAGCACAGAAATGGTCGAGAGATACTTTACCTCTCTTCAGTTATGCCCAGGCTGTCAATCTCATTGGTCACCTCTGCTATCTCATTCTTCAGCCTCTGAGAGCAGACAGACAGAGAGGATGAGAGAGATGAAACAGAAAGCAGGAAACAACTACAGACATTCACAGTATACATGTGATATGTGTGTGATGTTTGACCCTGTCACACACACCTCTGGAGATGCTTTGATCTCACCGGCAGCCCAATCCATTACACATGGTTGTCTGTTCCAGCTACATCTCACTGACCAACGCATCCAGACAAGCACTTCTTAGAGAAGAGATGACCCATAAAAAAAACTAAAAGTGCAGACATGCTACACAAAATTATCTCTGGGAGCTGCAGCACCTGTTCTGTTGTCAGAGCCGACCACCCTTCCTGATTCCCTGTCCCTCCTCCTCTACCATGTGCTGACCCAGATTTATCAGTGTGCCTTCCCCCATGACGCCC
>NC_048427.1:5160114-5166002 GCF_013103735.1 Etheostoma cragini | reverse complement strand
CCCCCCCCCCCCCCCCCCGGTCTGTTTGAGTGCCACACTGGTGTGGAGACAGGAATATGCCGGATCAAAGACTTTGGCTGGCTTAGCGGAGCTGCCCGGAGCTAACCCGGAGCTAACCCAGGGAGCTCAGAGGTTACAGGAGGAAAGACGAGAGGAGACAACAGATGGAGGAACACTGAGCCCAGAAGAAAAGATAATGAACTAAGATTAGATCATTATAGAAGAGAAAGAGAAGTAGACAAGGCCGGTGTCTCAGATTAGAGCTACAATATGTGAGTGTGTGTAATATGTGTGAAAACCAGGTTAAATACCAAGGTAAATAACTTCACTTGTCGGAATTTCTCAATGGTTACACCCCCTATTAAACGAATAGCGTGCTTTGTCTCCATTGCTGGGATACTTCATGGCTCCTTACCCATCAGCCCACCAGGGCAACACAGCGCGGGGCTTAGAGGAGACAAGCGCAGAGCAAGAGTTGACATCTGTAATGAACTCCATCGATCTAATTGCACAGCGTCACTACGTCACTACCCAGAGGCAGTGTTTGTCTTTATCTTTGTGTGTGTGTTTTCTTTGTGTGTGCATGCATTTTTACTGACTGAGGACAAGGGACCAGTGAAGGGGTTAAATAGCATTTAAGAGAATCTTAATCCTGTTGTGAATCCTAGTAGATATTTCTTTTGTTTAATGGGTAATGACTGTTAGTTAAAAAAACACGTGCTTCAGCTGAAGAAATAACATCATGGTGGAAAGAATATTATTTCTACTTTCGTGTGGCAAAAACAGCAATATATTTTCAGGTTACAGGTTTTTTGTCACTGTAATATCTTGAGTTTTGCATTTGGTTTAACAAAATGAGCAATTTATGGACAATTAATCATAAAATAATTGACAGATAAACCAGACATTTATTTCCTCGATTCATATTTTAGATGTTTTGTCTTTAAAATGTCAAAAAATTGTAAAAGAAAATGTTCAACACAAGTTTCCTAAACTCATGTTGATGTCATGAGATTGCTCTACCAACAGTCCAAAACCCAGATAAAGAGTTGACACAACAATCTCCCTAATTTATATAAAGGTTGAAGGGGGACTGAAGCAGGGGTCCAGACTGTCCCTCCATACAGAGAGAGCGTGAGGACACGCGCACGTGTGTGACGCAAACGTCTAGACACGGAGGTGCAGATCTACCCAAGGAGACAGGGAGAAGAAAGACCCAGAACAATGGGTGTTCAGTCAAAGAGACAGAAATGGAAAGCAAACAATGCACTGTGGGATTCTGTCATCCCTACAATTCTCTGAAATAATTCAAATGGTTTAGGATAGGGTTACTCTTTAAAGTGACTTTAAACTTTTCAAGTCTGTCATTAAAACCGTTTTCTCTTGCTGTAATCATTCCTTCTGTTCATACAGACCGCTAAAAGGTCCCTCCCTAAATCCAGTTTTTGTTCTGTGCAAAAATGTATTCAAATGTTTTACTGAAGTTGACAGACAAATTAGGGGATATCTTCCAAAATGAGAGTTGTCTACCAAACTCCCTCTTTGAGATATTTTCCTTCCACTGCAGCTCAACAGAGAAACACTAACAACACGTGTTTTCACAGAAAGGTCCAAAAAGTTGAACTCCGGTTAAAAAAATATTTCAAAGAAATAAAAGGTGCAAGAGAGTAGAGTGTGTGTTATTACTTGTATGTCCTGCAGTAGCTCTTGTTTCCTGCGGCGGATGCTTTCCAGCTCCTGTCTCTCCTCTGGACTGAGGTCATCAGGCACTGAGGAGACAAGTACAGATAGCACTCAAATACAAAGATCAAATATATTTTTACATCTACAACACAGATCTACTACACACACTTTTTCTCTCTCACATGCACACACACACACACATTGGTTCTGTTGCTTGATCTTGAAAAAAAAGCATCAAAAGAGGGAAGTTGTTTCCGTCCATGAAAATAAAGTAGGTACATACTGGCCATTTAAATACAGTAGGCTACCAAAAATAGTGACATATAACACATTTAATTAAATATGGCCCTGACACAGGCTCTATCTGAACTCCTTGAACATGTCTTTAAAAACATGTCAATCAACATGCTGCAGCTACAGCTTCAGTCTCTAGAGAAACGGAGTTTGTTAATTGTCAATTAAAGTACAGTATCAAAAACAGAAGGATTTCTTAGCACACTCTTTAACTGCTTGCCTTTCATGTATTCAGCTGCCCTATCAAAATAAAAGCCGAAAATGCCACAAAAAAATTTGAAAAAATCCTAGTCATTTAAAAATTAAATCATGAACAGGGGTGAATGGAGATTGCGATTTAATATCTATTGATCGTGCAAGCCTGGTGTGTACTCTGTTCAGACACACTTGGTTTCTGCAGAGGAACGATAAGGTAATGAGGGAAACGTGGAGCTGTCATTCACTGACTGGTGGTCACACCTCTGCACTGTCAGCTATAACTGTGGTTTCTCTCCACTGGGTGCCTCATAATTAACCTTCCACTATAGCAGTGACAAAAGGTGAAGAAAAGGCATAATTAGCACAGAGTAACAAGAAAACACAGAGGACATAATCAGATAATACTCAATGATCTGATATGATCTAGCTATTTCCATGATCAATTAACCTTGACAAATACTGTAATACGTTTCATAATTTTTATATATAAATGTAAATCTATATGTGTGATTATTCTATATATTACAGTGTTTTGTTGATTTTTGATTAACTCATTCATTTATTTATAGGTCTCCAAAGTATCACACAATAATGAACAATCATAACCTCCCCCAGGCTAAGTTGACAAAAAATATGTTTCATTCAACTAAGAAAACTCAAAAGTATATCTTAATAGAAGACAAATAAAGCAAATATTCACATTTGAGTGCCTTCTGATTTGGGCTTAAAGTGCTCATATTACGCTTTTTTGCTTTCCCCCGTTCCTTTATTGTGTTGTATATTTATTTTTTTTGTGTGCGTGTTATACAAAAAGTTATTTACAAATTGAAAAAACCCAAAGCCTACCAACGCTGCATCTAAATAACTAGCAGTCCTTACCTAGGTACTGCGCATGTGCGACTCCCAACAAATGGAAGAATGGAAGTGAGATGCCTCAATTGGTAGCTTAAACAGAGAGTTCAACACAAGGTGAAAAGAGGAGCTATTGCAATGTGCAGTTCAACTAAAATATAGTGTTTGTTGAAAATTAAACCTATTCTGGTGCAACCTGTAAATACAATTATGAACCTGAAAATAAGCATAGTATGAGCACTTTAAAGCGTAACTTAAACTTTTATCCAATGTTATAAATTGTTGCAGAGGAATAGTGTCCATCAACTAATACATTTACATTGATTGATTAATTGTTCAACTACGAATGATAATATTATAATTAATATTGTGAATATGTTGAACTGCATTTCAGGAGATGCAGACACCTCTGACTATGATTGAGGCAAATTAAGTAAAGCTCAACAAGCTGTAATGATTGTTTACATACTGCAAACATACAGACAGTGAGGCATTAGCTCATTACATATACATACCCTTCGCCCACAGAGAAAGGTTTAAGTAGGCTAGATCAGCTTTTATTATAAACCTGAGGACAAAAGTAACGCACAATTGTGAGCGGAGAGAGGCAGTGAAACTGACATTCATCCTCACTTCCTCTCTCTGGCTTTTCATTGAGAGGAAATAAGCAAGTGGATTCATAACGACTTATGAAACTGTCATCTCCTTCTCCTCTTAAGCAAAAAAACTCACACATTGTGACGTAAATAACAATATGCGTCTTCAACCAGCTGCTCTGCATAGTCTGAAGGTCACGAGTGTGTGTTTGTGTTGACAAGTAATAGGACACCTTCTCTTAGCAATGCTGCTAACGATCAGCTGCTGGGGACAACCAACATAGCCAGGCCTAAAGTTCATTCTCTACCCTTCTTTCACCCTCGTTTGTAAATAATACAACACATCACATCCTCTGAAGACACAATGGCAATCTAAAACCACATGCATATTCTGGCTTGGTTTCCGGCTCTCATGACATTTTCTGAGGAAGACATGACAACACACATGCACGCACACACTCATTCAGATAAGTGTCTGCAAAAAAACTGTAATGCAGAAGTTATGACGCACTTGAACACCTACGCATATGTGTCATAATCCTGAGGTTCATACCAGAGAAAGCGTCTGTCTGCTGCTGAGTGGCTTCACCACCAGTCTCAAATGGTCCCAGTACTCCCAGTGTGGCTAAAAACAAGCTTTGATTCTCATCCCAGGTTTTTTCATAGAGTCCACAAGTCTAACTGAGTCACCAATCCCAGTAGAAAACAGCCTGTTTCCTGCAGTCCAATTTGGTTTCTCCAACAATAATCCAGTACAGCCAGAGCCCTTCAATCCCAATCCTGTGAGGAGGGGAGCAAGCCTGCAGCTAAATGAGGATGAGGACAAGTGTGTATCTGAGTGTGTGGGGGGGGGGACCCTTGAACTCTCATCTCTCTCTCCCCCACCTCCCTCTGTCAATCTTGACTCCTCCCCCCCACCTCAGTGAGCAAAGCATCAAACACAGGCTCCCCCACGTGGACACCGGTGTCCCAGAAAGGGAGAAGGGATGTGCTTTTTCCCATCTTCAAAACAGTGTTTGGTAAAGAAATAAGGACAGTGCAGACATGACTCACATCTCCTGGACATCAGCAAGAACCAAAATGACAACAAATTACCAACAGCTCACTGTGCTGGCAGAATCAAATCATTCTCTGCTTATCACATGTGTTTGCTCATATAGAACAACACACACATCCACCAACAACAGCTCCCTCATCAGTTTGTTTCACCCACTGGATTGCAGCTGACCCAGGACCTAAGGCAAAGCAGTTAGGACTAGACAATTATCTGTTTTGAGAGGGATATTTTTAGTGTCTAGCAGTGTTCACAAGGCAATAATGGTCCATTTCCGTGTTCACCAGGAAATAATTGTACACTTTAACGTTCAATGTTCTCTGTCTCAGAGGGCAACAAGTTCAACAGTTTACCATAATCCTGCGGTTATGGTAAAATCTCTGGTGACCGATCGCATTCACACAGTCCAGTAAAGTCCAATAAGGACGCAGAAACAAATTCAAGCTGCAAGGGAACACCAGGGGAGAGAAACTGTGCCTTGACACAGAAAAGGAAAAACATCCTTGTACGTGACAAAGAGAGGAAGTGAAGAAAATTATTAAAATATCAGCTGCTATCTCAGGGTGGTAAAGTACTTTAAAGTGAAGTATTTGACAGGTGGGAAAACACTTAACCGCTAATGGACCAACAGTATTATAACAATGCTTAAAAACAAGGTATGGCTCACAAGTGTAAAAAAAAAAAACTACAATAAGTTCCCTGGACTACTGGTTCTGATATTTTCTACTTGAGAGCAGCAGCTACAGATTAGTCAATTTTGATAGCATTTACTCAACTGACAGAATGAGTCATCTTATTTCAAAGCACATTTTGGGAATTTTTTTTTGACCGTTTTTTTTTCCCGAACTGTAAAATACCTCATTGTATGGCACATCCTGTTAGAGTGTCTCAAACTTTTAGAGGAAACACTAGTGCAGTTGCGAGGAAGCTGATGTACTTCATTGTTATGTTTTTTTGTGGCAAGTTCTCCCTCTCTGTACTGACCTTTTGCAGTCTCTCCACATCGCTTACAGTGTCCAACACTTTGGTCACAAGTTGGGAAATAAGCAGAGAAGTGCATGCAGCCAAGTCAACTAAAAATCCTAAGTATTTTTGAGGAAATTTCCCGAATTTGCAACCGATAAAAGGGGGCATTGTCAGAGATGGACATTTGAGTTTCAGGTGGATTTGAACGTGCCTACAATTGACAAACATACAAGGCGTGTATTTTG
>NC_048427.1:5142868-5160014 GCF_013103735.1 Etheostoma cragini | reverse complement strand
CGTAACTACGACAACAACAGACGCTTTATGCTGACGGTCGCCAGTTAACATGGACTCTCGTTAAACCGGAACACCGGTTTACGTTAGCCCCTAGGTTAGCTAGCTCACATTAACTAAAGCGGGGTAAGGCCAACTTACCAACTCCGTCTTCCGACTTTAATACCATGTTTGTGCTGTAGGTCTACGCTGGCTTAGAAAACTGCGTTAAATATGTCAATTTAAAGTAACTTTAAAGATCGAAAGGTGAAGCTATGTATTTCCTCCAAGTTACCGTTAGACTTGCAGTTAATGACAACTGTCTGGTGCAGAGAGACAGCCGGTGTTGGGGCAGGATGACGTATGCGTGGCTTCAACGGCAGCAGCCAATCAGAGAGCGGATAAGAACAAACAAACATCTATCTATCTATCTATACAGCTATCTATCTATTTATCTATCCATCTGTCTATCCATCTATCTGTCAAAAGACATTTGTAGGTTTGAATTCTGAAAGACAATCAATTTTTACTTACTAAGTCAAGATGATAAAATACAAATTGTGACTTTTGAAGTTAAGTTTATGACATTTTAAGTCATAATTGTGACATATTAAAAAAATTGAACTGACTTGAATCAGTAACTTACTGTTCTTTTGACTCTAAGTTATTGTAGAGTGGAAGCCTGTATTGTTTGTTTTTCCTATTTTTTTTTTTTTTATTTCACCTATTTATATTCTGTGGTGGAAGCTTATGTGTGTAGAGAGAAAAAGAGAAATGAAAAAACGAATGTGTTTGCATGCTAACGTCTATGTGTATTTATAGATGTGTGTTAATATTGTGTATCTCTGGTAGCAGCAGCATGGTCACAACATCAATTGTGTATGTCTTTTTGCCGAGAGACACTGTATGTGTAAATGTTCCACTTCATTCAATTTTATCACTCCACCCTGTTGTGTACAAGGTGAGGAAGTGCATTTATGCAAGCAGGAAGAGGATCCACGAATCAACAAGTCAAAAGCAAAAAAATAGATAAATAAAATAATATCCACCCACCTGCTGAAGAAAAGAGAATTATTTATATAAATGGGTGTGAAGACAGTGGGTGAAGGAAGCGGGACTGATATCAGAGGATGGGTGCACGGCTTGTGTGTGAGGAAAGAGGAAGGGAGAAGAGAGAATGTAGGAAAGGATAGAGGAACGATTTGCAGCTGTGCGCTTGAATCAGTGCTTTATTCAGAGTTTGGACACACCAAAAACAGGATATGCTGAGGCGGGGCGGGGAAGAACTGCTGCAATTTAACAGTTTAAAGGGTCAGCTCATGGAAAGATAATTTGAGGTGGAGTCAAATATCTCTTAAACAGATTCTGCTTCCCAAAATTTTGGATAAGTTAAACCAAAACTATCAGCATGACTAGAGATGAGTGAGAAAATGAACGTTTTATAGTAAATGTAAAAGATATGAATCATTTTGTGTTTCTTTTCTTTCTGAATGTTTCTGGGGAAGTCTTTTACATATGGCATGTGTTTTTGACTATGATTGTATGGGTCTGAAGAAAGAAAACATCAAAGAAAGAACAAAAAAAACAGAAGAAAAAAATAATTTAAAAATGATAATGGGGGATAGTATGTAGAATATACAGGTCATAAAAAAGTAAGACAGTTGTTAAAATACAAGTAGGCATATATACTAATAATAATAATAGTGATGATGATAGAGAATAATAAAACATAATTCCTCAATGTACCAATTCATTCTATATTTAACCATCATTATAATCACCACCATACAACAGCTATCACACATTAAAAAGATAAAAGAAAGAAAATAAAAAATACCTAGTAATAGATAATTGTTAAAAGAAGCTATAGCTTGTTGAGTAAATCTGCCTCCCAGTTAAAGGGTTTATTTGTGAAATTAACACTGTTTCAGAGTTTCTTGATGATGAGAAAGATGAAGATGGGAAAATTAAAAAGAAGAAAGCAGATGAAATGACAACAAAAGAAAAGGGCAAGTCCAGAAACAAAGCTCACAAAAGCTGTACAGTGAGTGGAAATAACCTGCTTCAGCCCCATGCTGCTTTCATTGCGTAAGAATGACTTTCAAATGAACACATTGATACAGTGTGAAAGCACCTGAACAGAGGGAGATCAGTGGGCAGCGATTGAGATTATGTCACTCGAGCACCCACTGTAGAGGAGGATCCTGGACCAGAGGAGGATGTCTGTGCGTCATGTTGTCAAATCAACCCACAAACACACACACACACAAACACACGCACACAACAGAACATCACCACGGCAACTGAACACTGATGGCATTTTGTTCCAGTCTTGCTCCACATGTTTGTCATTTGTTTCTAGGCTATCAACGGTCGCACAAAACCTACAAAAGACAAGTAATAAGGATGTCCACTGATTCACAAAGCACTTTTAAACTCGTGAAAAATGAGAAAAGAGAAAGCAACTCAAACTGAAGGTTTACTCATCAAGGCACACGCACGTTTTTCACACAAAAACTGAACAACACATTTCTATTTTCTAAGATAACAGAAACAAGGTTTTATTTTTGCAACACTCACCTGTGGCTGTAGCAGGTGCCCCTGGACGCACCGTAGCACAGAGAAATGCCTGAAAACTGGAGGCACACAGCTCACTTACAGTCCCCATGACAACACAGTGAGTAATTAGGAGTTTGGGACAAAACTGCGTTCGAGGCTAACGGTATCCTCTCAGCATCTCTGTGCAGGCAACTCCCCTCTTAAGCCGGCTTCATGCTCGACTAAAATGCTCAAGCTGGCCTTGGCAGGAAGCTAAGCTTCTTTAAAAAGCTGGGCTTTTGGTGTTTTCCCTCCCGACTGCCACCAGACTCTGACAGACTCTCGGAAAAAAACACTCTCCACTCTCACTTTCTCTCCTCCCTCTTCCCTCGTGTTCATGCACTTGACCTCACTCCTGAATTCCGCCTCACACACAACACACTTTTACCACACACAAAAACCTGTCAACCTTATAATACATGTTATATATAATACATCCTTCACATGAAAATGAGACATATACTGTATTTATAGACAGCCACCCACTGCTTTGGTTGACTTTGCTTGTGTCACTTTGAACAGTTGTTAATGTATTCCTGGGAGTGATGACAAATGGAATGGACACACACAATCCTCCTGTCTCCTCCCCCCCCCCCAAAAAAAAAAAACACACACACACACAAAAGAGGACCTATTAGTTTAATCAGAGCTGAGCTAACACACATGTACATATCTCATGTTATGTTGCATATCAGTGGTGAAAGATATATTAATACCTTGTAATTGAGTATAGTAAGTATATAAAAAGTACTTTCATGTGAAAATGTTTCATGCTCTTGTTTCTTTGGAGGTTTAAGGTTATCTGTTTTGGCTGCTAAATGGATTTCACGTGGCAGTGGCACGCAGTAGTCATACTTGTAGAGTTTTGGCAGAAGTGACAGTATTAGTTGTTGTATGTGAAAAAAAACAAAGTTAAAACGGTCTAAGCAGAAGCGGTAAATGTAGACTTCATTGTAGTGGAAGAGGTAGCAACTATTAATCAAAACCTGATTGATCATTTAGCTGATTAAGTATCAGCACACATGTGGTTATAGCAGCATTAATACAAATGTAACTATTTATGTACTAGTATTAGTAGAAGTAGTAGTATCACTACAACTGATTAGAATGACTTCATTAAAGGATTAAAATGTTCCTATAATGCACATGTCTTATAATAATTCACTGTGACAATGTGTGCATTTTGTTACAGCAAGTGTTTCAGCTGCTGCTCTATGTTCCCCTACATACATGAACTCTGGCTATTTATATGCTGCATCTGCTGTTAAGGACCAGGGCCATTTCAGGTGTCAGTGTGATATCATTGCCGCTTCAGGCTGCCTTTGAATTTGATTTCGCACGTCTGATATACAATATCGTTCCTTATTATTCGATGTTCTCCATACTTTCACTTGCACTACATTTCCTATCCATCACTCCATGTATCTCATTCACTCATTAAATCTATTTGAGTCTTTGATTATCTCCTTTCCTCTCTGTAGAGCTGACCTCTTTCTGTTGACCTCACATTCCTGACAAACAGGAATATCATGTTCAACTTTGACATCTTTTTGTGGCTTCATAAGATTTAGGATTCACAAAATACAGTAAGTTTGTATGAATACATTTATTTATACAATTATTTCCTGAAACCAGATGTCCCCGGAGGCAGTTGGTACTGAAAAATAAAGAGGAGTAGGTGGTGCAATGTAAATTATCCTTTGTGTGATTTGCATATAAAATGAAAACAATGAGAGAGAAAAACTTTCCACAGTGTCCAAATGGATCATATATTCATAATATATATATATATTCATATATTCATGGATCATAATGGAAATATATTCACTTGGATTTAGTTTCTTGTGTTGGACTGCCTGCTCAGACCATGTGAACACAAAATCAACATCATCTTGTCTATCAGTGAAAATACACTGGAAGTCACTAAGAATCACATTACGGTGTCATTAACACTAAAAGGAGCCTTTTAATGTTGAATATACTGTTATTCCATGAGAAACTGATCATATTTTTAACATATGTAAAATATATAACTTGAATATGACTGGAATAAAAACTACAATACTTCCAACTGAATTGCAGTAAAAGGGTTAATGGAAATACTCAGTAAAACCATAAATATGAGTACTTGAGTGAATGTACCACTAAGTGAAAATAACAGCATTGGGTTGAAAGCCGCCAACAGTCACCTTCCTGTTGTTTGACTCACATGTAGGGTGATTAATGTTTTTGGCAAGTCAGAAAAAGCTTGAAATAAAATCACAACACAGAAATCTCAATACTTTCAGATGCTTGTTTACATTATTTTCATATTTTATGTCTCTGTGTCTTCTGAAGGAAAAATAAAATAGAGTCTCATACATCCGGTGTGCTCAACCTTATTTTTACTTCATTTTAGAAAAGCTCACTCCTAACTCAAATGCATCTGGTTGTCATGACAACTACAAAAAGTGTAAGAAAAAAAGAAAGTGTAATAACTATGGTGATAACCAAGAAACCTCATTAACCTTTTTCTTGCTCATTAAAAAGCTTGTGGGGCAGATTTTTGTTTGCGTCTTTTCTTTTTTCTCCCTTTAATAAAAATTATTGAAATAACATTTTTTGTATTTAACATCATATTTACTCCCCAAACTGAATAAATTATAATATATTTAAAGCAAACATGGTGTCACTGTTTGACCTGATAATGGGGCTAGATTAAATGTTAAGGGACCACAAAAGGCGGATACAAGTTATTCTGAGGAGAACAAAAATATCTGCATAAGGAAATCCATCTAATAGTTTTAGAAACAGTCACTGTCAGTTTAAGCTGCTAGCGTTAATAAAGGAAGGCGTGGGGGAGGTTGTTTGTCATAAAGTCTGTTGAGGGGAATTCAGAGTTAAAAGACAAGGTCAAAAACTAGTACGTAGACTCTAAAAGAATGCTAAACATGATCTGAATTTTATCAGGTGTAAGGTAGCAGATTAGCCTGAACTGCTGTCCACCTATTGACATTTTTCAGTGATTGAAAGACATTCAATTAGAATAGTTTGTGTGGGGGCGCAGCTTACTTTCACCTTGGACAATCTGCACATCTACAATATGTAGCATTTATTTAAGTATTTATGTTTAAGTAATTATTTAGTATTTTTTTAAATCCTACATACACAACAAAGGGAATTCTGACCGTCAGGTTTATGACCATTTGGGTCAATGTCATGATATTTTATAGATAATTTTGCTTTAAATATGTGAGATCTTAATATCTTTAATTGATGAACTCCAGAAGTGAGTGTTACAGGGAGCACAGTTCGGACACAGTGCTCATAGAAAGACCTGAATAAGTATCTAATGAAATGAGCCTATGGCAGATATAACATCCCAGACAATTAAACAAAAGCTGCAAAGCAATCTTTGAAATGGCAGTATGATAGACAGTAGACGAGATAAAAAAAAAGGATTGGAGGCATAGGACCTTGGAAAAGATGAAACCCTCATAGTACAGAGAGAGACATGTTTGGAGAATAATTCAGCTCCATTGCAACACATTAGAAGGAAGTACAACAAGATCTGACTTATGTCTTCTGGTGCAAATTATTCAGATGATGTGAGTGTGAATGATGTCACCTTGAACTATTATTGCATACAGACTCACATTATTAAAAGTATAACACAGTTTATCAGAAAACTTCAAACAATTTTTGGGAAGTTTGTTATGGATTCAGATTTGTAGCATCTCACAAGAATGTCTGTCTTCCTTATCTAATCCTCTGAAAGCCGGGTGGTATACTATAGATGAACTACATGTTATTTTAATGCCAGTAAAATATTTCCACACCCTCATTAGCAACATAGTCAAGAATATTCTTTTTGTGCTTTAAGTTGCTTCTCAGGCTTGTTATAAGTTAGTATGTGTGTATTTAAGTTACATAAATCAGAGTTGTAGAAGTAGACTTTTTTTTTTAAATGTATTTAAAAACTTTACTTTTGCAGAATTCTGATTGATGAAAAAGTAAATCAACAACTAAATGATGCTGTATTATTACATATGAAGATAAGACTGTATTGATCACTTGGTGAATTTACACACATGCTACCTGGCAGTAAATACGTTTACCAGTTGCAACATTATAGTGATGTACACATCCATGCATCAATGATTATTAATAAATTATATAATACAAAACTATTCTAAAATGGGTCATTTTGCATGAAGGGCACTTTAAGTATATTTTGATGCTAAATCTTTGTTACTTTAGTAAAGATGTTGAATGAAGAACTTAACCTGTGGCTTTGCTACTATTACTTTAAATATCGGAGTACTTCTTCCACTATTGTGTATTTGTGTGTGTCTCTTTAATGTGATGGTAGGCTGGTATTTTCCCCCTTGATTGTTACATGTTATATTCTTCACTACATATATTTTAATGCAAAACACACTGAGTGTACTTGTGACCCAATGAGACATATAAATCAGAGTAGAAGTACATTTGGCTTGTTGATGTCTGTGGTGAGGTGTGAAGAGGCTGCTGTGTCCTCTGGGGGCCACCGGGTGGCATCACAACTACAAGGGAGTCAGGACAGTGGTTGTGCTAAATGCAAGAAATATTTACTCCAGCTACCTGCAGCTTTGATAGACATAATTAAATCATTTTATTTTATCAGGTAAAGTCATTTGCATCCTTTACATGCATCTATTGCATAACTGTCAAATTATGTTTTGTTTTTACGTGGAGAAATGCTGATTAATGTCTTTACTCAAGGGAATATTTCCAATGTTTTATAAGATTGGGGCCTTTTGATAATGTATTAATCTAAAACGATGCATCATACTCCCTCACTGTCACTGTCCACCAGTGTTGGAAGAAGTATTCAGATACTTTCACACTGTAAAATACTCAAGTAAAAGTCTTGCATTCAAAATTTTACTTGATTAAAAGTATAAAAGCATTAGGGAAAAAGTACCTCATTATTGTAATGTTACCATGTCACATACTGTATCATCTGATTATTATTACCATAACATTACTGGTAATGTTGAAGCCGGTCAACGCATGGCTAATTTTAACTGCCATACTTTATACACATTTAACCCTTATCTATACCTTAGTAATAGTTTTACAAACTGATGACAGGTTTAATATTTATTTGAATCTGAAAGCAACGGTCTTATGTAGTATAATAATATACAATATCTATTCCCTTTTTTAATTTAGAAGTATGAAGCTGTTCAAGATGGAAAGTAAAGCAAAGTATCAAACCTAATGGAGTTTATTATTGAACATGGCAGGCTTGACATTGTCACAATTAAGGAATATATAAGTATATATATGGGAAAAAATGGAACTATCAATTATGTTTCTTTAGAGATTCATGAAAATGCCATTTTTCCAACAAGTTATCTTGATTTAAATGTGTAAAATAGTGACATTAATGTTACCTTATTCATGTGTTTCTGCCCAAAGCGCGACATAAAACTCTCTTCAGCTCATCATTTGATCCAATTGAAAGATACTACCAGATATAACAATGAGTAAAAAGTTAAATATTTATGAGTGGGAGCTGTGGGGAGTCAAAAGACTTCTTGTTGCCTTAGGCCAACAGTGTCAAGGTTTAAGTGTTTCTTTAATTCATAATTCATTTCCTCACATTTATTTATGTGTGTTTTCTAAGTATTACAATTACATTCTGTGTCCCTTCCTCTCTGTCCTCACTGTCTTGGGTAAGCGTGATTGCAAATCAGAGGTTGCATCAACAAATTACCGACTTTACCCAACTGGGTTTCAAACAAAAAAAGGGAAATCAAAAGCAACTGTTGATTTAAGAGAAGTGACCGAGGACAGTCATGTACACACCTCACATCAGTCCATTTTATCTAAATACACTTATACCTGAATTCACACTCTCGCTCAGACAAAATGACCTCTGAGTTCAGGAAGAAGTGAAATCCGCTCTGACACTGGATGATTATTACAATCCTGTTTGACATCGAGGAGAGAATGAACAGAGATGACAAAACTGCTTGGTCTGGGCTCTGCCTGCACATTTCTCAAATATTTTCCTAGTTGAGTCAATTAGCCTACCACATCTCTTCAAGAATATTGGCCTGCCCTTTTCCCAGCACATCCTCTCCACTATACATACACGTCCCTCACAGTGGGAAATAACAGCCGCCAAATCAAGGCCCGGTTTGACTGCTAAAAACAGCAACATTATACTGTAAATGCTTTGAGGTTAAATCTAGAATTTAAAAGCAACTCATTATAGAAACTAATTCAGAAGTTCTACAGATGAAACATTTTTAAATTAGACATTATGAAATATATAATCATGAATAAAATGACGTAACAGTGGTCATTTTTAGACAGTCTGTCCACCCTTTTGAAATATCTTAAATATTGGATGTATTGCTATGAAATAGGGTTCAGACATTCATGTTCCCCTCAAGATGAATTCTAATATCTTTGGTAATCTTTAACCTTTCCTCTAACGCTATCACCAGATACATTGACACAGCTGTGTTTAGGGCTAATTAACTAAGGTCAGCATGCTAACATGCTAAACAAGGTAAACATTATATACCTGCTAAACATCAACAACATGTTAGCCTTGTCTTTGTGAGTGTGTTATCATGTTGATTTAAGCATTTAGCTCAAAGCACCACCGGGCCAAAGAACGGCCTCACAAAGCAGACCGGTCTCATTAATTAATTTTACCAGTTCTTCCTTAAAAGTGTCTGTTTTCATTTCAACACACCATTGTCCAAGACTATTTTCTTTCATCATGTCCCGTTTGTCAATCGTGATAAACAGCATGGAGCCGGTGATGTGATTGGCTGTTCCACAAACAGTTCAGACCAAAGCTAAAGCCAATTACATAACTGTCTCTGCACTGTTTGCCTTGAATGACAAATGGACTTTTAATGATGAGTGTAATGGTAAGAAATAAAACGGTTACTAGAAAAGGTAGCTTTGCAAAATTAAAATTAAAAAACATTTTGAAACCAAACTGCTCAAATATCAAGACTACTCTGTTCAGTAATACTTTAGGGATGCCTAAATAAATACAATATGACAATATGAAACAACCCTTTGCTTTGTGCAAACATCAACAATTAGCATAAAGCAAAGGTTTGCTTCAAAAAGTATCACGGTGTTCATTTACTCATTTTTGAAAACTTTGGGCCTCCATACCTTTAGCCGGCATAACGTCACTGAAATTGCATCAGCAAAGGTCCAAAAAGACACAAAGGCAGTGTTTCTTTTTTTTCAAACGTGTTTTTTATTTGATAATACTGAATATTTTGTCCTTCGCTCGGACTTACACAAAGCATCAAACACATGCACAGTCCTCTATTCACACAAGGAACCCAATTCTCATTTCTCAACACCTCTCCAAAAAGGATTAAACTCTCTCACTCTCACGTTACTCCAGCGCAAGAGGACCTTCTCACCTCGACACTACAGCTAAAGACATTGTAGACAAAGAGCGAAAACACGCAAAAATCATGACAGGTATAATAATAACACTGAAAAAATACAAAGTAATGGGAAATGGAAAGAGTTTACTTTTAAATTATGCCTCTAATACTCCATCATATATATATTTTTTTGTTAATGTAGCTTGAGGTGTATAAAACAGCACTGTAAACTTCAATTAAGTAACTTGCTTTCTATGACAGCGATGATGCTTTCATTAATAACTGGAAGGAGCAGGAAAGACGAGTCAAAGCTAACATTGAGCATGTAAAGACCTAATTACTCATGAAATGAACCGTCTGCGAGAATATATTGGCAAATCCTGAAACTGCTGTTGGCATTTACAATCAACAGGTAATACAAAGACACTGAAATAACACCCGACAAAGCTCTTTTTGTTTTTGTCTTTCACACATAAAATCTGCAAAGAAATCCCTTATATCCCGACCTCTCACACGCTACTTTTTTTGTTTTTCTTCGATTGCAAGTAAGTTACTATTTTATCTGTTATGACAAAGATTGCGAGAATAAGTTTGTGAATATGGATCACCAAAAGCACTCAAAATTTGAGAAATATGCACCTGAGGTGGATCTGTCGGTCTCAGAGAACTATAATCACTGTCACATCAGAGTGTTCAGGCTCTTGTCATTACTGGAACTCATCCTCAAAAAGTGCAAATCTAGTTCTAAAGCAGTAAATAATAATCATCAAGTAACAACAAAAGTATATGCATAGGTACTGTACAGCTACATAGTGGGGATAACAAAGAGGGATGAAGACGAGATGAGAGACATTTTGGATATTTCTGATTGGACTGTGGGGCGGTGAGTTGGTGTTTTACCTCATGAGCAGGTTTAAATTTAGAGCGCTCTTCTTTACGCAGCATAGACTGGTCCAGTGAGGCTTGTGACGGCCACAGAAATCTCCACAAGAAAAGATTTTCCCCCTAATCCAACCAGGAAAGATCATGTTCTTTTTTTTAACAAAATAGCTACGCATGCAGCGGGCGTCTGACGTCACCAGTAGCCAAACGGCTCCCAGCAGAGAAGATGAGGGAAGCAGTTACGGATAGTGTTCGGAGAGAGCTTGACAATCATTTAAAAAAGGCAACTTGGAATTTGGCTTTGGAATAAAATGGAGAATGAGGTAATAAAAGTAGAAACACGATGGGTAACGAATGATCGTCTGTAGAACGGGATTGACTTGTGAAGTTGGAGAGCAGAGCGGTTAAAGCACTTTGCGGGGCAGGAAATGCTCTGTCTCACAGAGAATTTATATCCTCCTGACGCCAGCCTCAGGAGGAAGTAACATCATCACTTGACCAGTCTATGTCTCATGATGCTAGGTTTGTTTTTAGAGAGAACAACCTGAGTCTGAGAACAACCTCCAAGCCTCCTCAGTTAAATTTGAGCAATGCTGAGGTTTGAAGCGGCCTCGTGTTTCTTTGTCTAACTGAAATGCTAACGGACAACAAATACAAAGAGAAGCTGAAGGTTGTTTTCGGACCAGCAGGTAATTTTAGTCACATTAGCTTTGCCTTTAAAAAAAATTTAAAAAATTAAAAAATAAAATCACATTGCCTGATGTTGTTATCTTAAGTTTCAATGGAATCGTTTACATTAATTTTCCAGCCAGGCTGTGCAGTGGGCAGTCAGGCGAGCCACTTGATTAAGGGTCATCGGCGTCCAGGAACTCCTTCTTGGGCGACGCAATGCCGCGGTACCAGGAGCAGGAGCCGTCCGCCCTCTTGACGCAGGCGTAGTGGCTGGCCTGGCGTCCGTGAACCTGCTTCTCGATCATCATGTCCGTCCACAGACACTCCTCAGGAGCAGAGATCTCACAGGGCAGAGAGGGACAGCGCACAATCTGCAGAGACACACAGAACCATCTTCTTATACTGTGTGGACAAACTGCGGCGTCACGTAAAGACAAGTTATGATATTAGGTGAAACAATGATAACTTATAATACTGTTTTATTACAGTACATACAATATCATATTACTATTATATTTCTATATTAATATCCAGACAAACACTAAGCATCAATACTTTATATACACTATACATTTATATTATTTGCCATTTACATAAAATAGACTTGCTGACTCTGCGTTTATTAATCACATCACTGTCACTTTTGCCTACCAATTTTGTCTTTGATTACTCTTGTATTTGTTATTTTTTACTATCTACTTATTTACAAATTTCTCTTCTTGGGATCAGATTTTTTCTTAAACTTATCTGAATATATATTACCAGTTTTGGTAAAAATATCAAAAAAACATACTGATTAACATATAGAGTATATACAGCATATACATTATATAACATTATATTTTGTTTATTCAATTCCTACAAAAACAGAAAACAAGAAGAAGAAAAAAAAACGCAAATCCTCTCATTTAAGAAGCTGAAACCAAAAACTAATTGGCTTATCAAACTGCATTTTCTGTCAACTAATTCATATCAGATAAGCCATGCATACACAGACAGTCCTTTACTCCCTTACCTTGCATTCACAGCCCATCT
The DNA here is from genome assembly GCF_013103735.1 of Etheostoma cragini. Lineage (NCBI taxonomy): Eukaryota > Metazoa > Chordata > Actinopteri > Perciformes > Percidae > Etheostoma > Etheostoma cragini. Next base: position 5,147,451 of record NC_048427.1, on the reverse strand, counting down.
CGTAGCGTTGACTAAGGCCCTTCTTCTGGGTGTTGCTCAAGGAGTCCCAGGGCATGATGTAATCACACAGGGTCACATGCATGCGCCCGTCGGCCTCGGCCTTGCCTGCAAAAGAACGAGACAGCGATAAAAGCTTCACGAGCTTTCATCAATATAAATCCTCATATTAGACTATTTATTACAAAAGGTCAAACTATGAGCGTCATACAACAGATTCACAGGTAAAACTGATCAAATCGATTACTTTTCAAACGGGTGCCTGCAGGCATCAACACAGACCACGTGTCCTCTGTGTGAAAAAGCTGGTGCTTATGTTTCATGCATGAGTGGCACCAGTCAAAACAAGGAGATATTTCAACTTGAGTTTACAGATCTGCTCAGGTCACGTCCACCTCACTTTACCGTTATCGGTCTTTCAGAGCAACTCTCAACATGTTGAAGTCTTTATAGCATGTCCTCGGAGACGGGACTGACTCACGTTTCACTGGAACTTTCCCAAAGGTTAACCCTTTAAACTAAAGAAAGGATGAATGGTTTTAAAAGATGCTCCGGTCTGCAGAAAGTTAACTGCCTTTCCCACTGCTCAAGTCCTGCAGTCTGAGGGAGAGGAAACGCTGGCTTCAGCAGTTCCTCCTCGTACAACTCTCTGTAATTAGGGCCGAGTGTTTGCGGGTGCATCTCTGTCTGCGATGGGGAAACCAGAGCATGAATTACATCATGATCCTTTATGTCTCCTCTACTCACTGCACTATGTCTCATTCTGCTGCTTTAAGTCACAATAAAACCAGATTTAGCATACAAAACATGAAGTATGGTTTGACATTTTGGGAAATATGCTTATTCACTCTCAGGTGGAGAGTTAAATAAAAGACTGATACCACTCTCATCTCTATGTTGAACAGAAGTCTCCAGCATGTCCAGCGAACAAAACCGAGGTGTTTGGTTTTAAACAAGTTAAAGAAACACAATACAATGTGTTAATAAGTGTGCTTTAAAAGTGATGGTAGGTGGATTTTGTTGCCTTTGGACAGAGTCATGTTAGCATTTTTGTTCTTCCTGTTATCAGTCTTTATGCTAAGCTAAGCTAACATCTCCTGGTTGCAACTTCATATTTAGCAAACAGACATGACAGTGGAAGCAAACTACTCATCCCACTCTCTGCAAAAAAGTGAAGTCTTGCTTTTGCTTTAATGTCGCAAAATCTAAACATTTTCTTGCAGCCTTATCTGTGATAGGAGATTTGAATCCAAGGACATGGACAGTCACTGAGTCACAGTATATCCAGCTCCCATCAGCCTGGTATCTTTTTTCTTTTATCATTTTATTTTCGTCTCATGGTCATCATCACCTTGAGCAGGGTGAACGAGATATATACAGTATGTACATTTACAACTCTCAGGAGCTCAAGCTGTAGCACGCCAGACAAAGTCACTCCCAGTCTCCACAGGGTTTAGTCTGCAGTGTATCATTAGTCATAATAACATAAACAGTTCCTCCTCCAACACACAAAAAGGCCAGCTAGTCTTTATCCAATCTCATGTTTGTCTGCCTGGATGTTTCCACTTGGAGGTTGATATCTGATTATCTGTCTGTTTTGTCTTTTTATTCTTTCGCTGTTTGTTTGTACATTTACATCTTAGTATTACAATTTTATTTATTTATTATATAATAATATTTGCCCATTAGAAGTTACCAGGAATCAAAGTTTATCTTTTTATATTTCAACAATAAAATAGTATTTACAAAGATATAAAACAGAGAAAGATTGGAGCAAATAAACTTATATTTGGTATTTTTCTGGATAAATTACTATCTAGTGTTAAAATGTAATGGCAATCTGCCAAAGAAGTAATGGACTAAATGTCCCTAAACATAGTGTATGCCTAAAGTAACTGTTCAACATTTTGGAAAAATACGGTCGTTCACCATCTTGCCAGAAGTTAGATGAAAAGATCGATGTTGGTCTCACTGTAGGCTGAGAATGGAGCTAAAACCAGGAGACGGTTAGCTTGGCTTAGCACGAAGACTGTAAACAGGGGGAAACAGCTAACGGAGGTAGCGGAATCTGCCTAGCAGCACCTCTACAGCTCACTAATTAACATGCTATTTTTTGTGGATTTAATCCCTCCAAAAAGTGAAGAGTAACAATGTCAAGTTGAGAAATATTTCCACAACATGTCATTTTTACGTTTCTGTTTTGTGTGTGGGTTGGAGAAATAAACAAAGCAGACATAAAATCTCACCTGAGATCAAGTACTCCTTCTTGCCGTTGACATCAAGGGTAACGCCACAGACAGCGGACACAGGAGCCGTGAAGACAGCCTCAATGTCCTGGTTAGGGCCCTTGAACATCTGGAACAAAAACCACAGCGAGCAGGTCAAAAGGTCAGACTGAAAGACTCAAAGTCTGAGCATCATAATAGTGGGAGGCATCTGGTGGATATTCTATCAAGTTAAGGATTCAAATTTGATCAGTGATTTCTTACCTTGATCTGTTTGACCTCATACTGGATCCTCTTGATGGGATTCCCATAGACATCATTCCCAGAATGCACCTCTCTCTCTCCCACCACCTTCGCTCGAATGACTGTTGAGGAGACAGAGGACCACAGCGATACATGATCCCATCATCAAAAGACAGAAAGTACCTGGCAGAGGGCTTTGCCCATCCATCCTATCCGGACGTCATTTACTGTGCAGCCTAAAACCTGTGGTATGGTGCCCAGGCTTTATCAGTTCTTGGTGATATCTGGCCACACTGCCCTTCTTATTGAGAGGATCTGGTTCCGCGATTTCCCAGGCCTAAGTATTGAACTCGACTGGTTTGATGTATGGTCTAACAGATATATCACGCAATCCAGAGCATCAGCTGATTAACTACAATTTCAAGATTCTTCATATGTTCTCTCCGGTTTGTCAGTTCTGGAATAATATTGCAACCAAAATCTCCACTTCGATTAAGTTTACTGTGCCTGTTACTGTCAATTTTTTGATGTGAATGATTTGTCAGCCCTTCAGCTCTCTAAAGCTCAAAAACGTGCTGACTTTTCTGGTCTTACAGCTGCTAAAAGAATGATTGCAACCTGTTGGAACCTCACGACTTGTCCGCTCATACATTGATCCGTTCTTTTTTGGATGTCACTCTCTGCGGCTCGTGTGGGTGGAGCCCCGGGGAAGACTTTGGACACTTGGGACAGCATTGCAAAGTCCTTAAAGTCAATGCTGTAGCCTTTTCTTTTGTTTGCGTGTGTGATTGGTCCCTTTCTTGTGTCTGTCTGTGTGTCTGATTCTGTATGCGTTGTTTTGTCTCCCTTTCTCCCGTTTTTCCTCTGTGTTTTTGTAGACCTAGGACATGTCCCTATGTCCCATTGTGTTGTTTGTAACTCTTTGGGAATATTATGTTTTTGGATATTATCTTTTAAGATTATAAAAAAAAAAAAAAATGATGACAAAACCTTTGTCAATATAAAAAATAAAATAAAAAATAAAAATAAAAAAGGATGCAAAAAGATGCTCCACACAACCAGATAATGGAACAAGGTGTTCACAATGAGTTTTTTCCAGATAAATCAATTAATTGTTTTGGTCTACAACATATTAGATATTATTAAAAAATGCCCACCACAATTTCAAAAATCCCAAGGTGACCTTACAATTATAAAAAGCAGCAAGTTCTCACATTGGAGAATCTGACAGCAGAGAAAATTTGGCATTTTTGAAATAACAGACACAACCTCGAGAGCTGCCTGAAGTCTCAAGTCAATGAAAACACAACAAGGGTTCTCATTTGGTCCCAAACTGCATGAGGCCCAGACACATAAACTGACTTGGCCTGCAGCACAAAGCTTCCTGCTTCCAAACATGAACAGGAAACCGTCAAAAGAGCAGAATTAATAAATACAACTGGAAAGCTAATATGCAGAGAGAGAGAGAGAGAGAGAGAGAGAGAGAGAGAGAGAGAGAGCCAAAGGCATGTTTCTCGACGTGTGTGTGTGTGTGTGTGTGTGTGTGTGTTTTTAATGGCCTTACTGACTACATCAAGCTTCAGCTATGCTTCGGGCATTTATTCAAAATGGAAAATATGAGCATTAGAAAGAGAGCGAGAGAGAGAAAGAGAAAGAGAGAGAGAAAAGAACAAAAACATAAAATAAACACACACACACACACACACAGACACACACACACCTGGCTGGCACTCCCTCCCGCATTCCTCTCAGTTTTTCCGCTCTCATTTCCTGACCTCATTCTGAGCCACAAACTAATGAGCAAAGAAATCAGCAGCAGGACCCAATACTGAGGGGAAGTTACCCTGTTGTTCACAATGCATTGCTATTATGGGAGCTTATCTGTCTACCTTGGTGTTGCAGACATGTTTACTTCTCAGTATCCCCCCCTGCAATAAAGCCAGACAGATCATCCTGTGCAGTCTAAACAGTGTGTTGCAGAGGCAGCAGACTACACAGCGTGATGCCTAAATAGCACGACTACCAAGCTTCACCGCAGATTGATCCTAAAGTCATCTGATCATCAGCAGTCAATCAGCAGCCAGGAGCCCCGCCTCCATAGACCACCAACTGACCCAC
>NC_048427.1:5119998-5142858 GCF_013103735.1 Etheostoma cragini | reverse complement strand
CCCCCCCCCCCCCCCCCCAAACAGGACACTATTGTAATGACTTTTACATGAGTATCAGTTGCACTACACAATGTTTTCCATGCAACCCCTTGTATGAAAACACACACATGCACCAATCCTAAGTGTCCCGCATTCAATCCCACCGCATGACAGTCCATTTCTTTTTTCATACTCCAGTAACCACAGAATCATCCCTGACATTCCTGATGTGGTTTTTCTAGCTCCAGACGTATGTGGGCCTTCTGTTTAACCTGTCATTTGACCAGAGAAGAACCGCCCTCAAACACACAGCTGGCTTGATGACCTCCAACAACATCTGTGTGAAGATCTATGCAGCACAGACAAAAGCTCTGGTTTCCTTTGAGAGGTCTTCATGATGACAGCATCCAGTCAGATAAATACTTAATTTGTTCAACAAACAATCCAAAACACAAAAGTATTCAATTTGCAATGATATAAAAACAGAGAAAAGCAGCAAATCCTCACATTTGAGAAACTGGCCTTTTTGATCATCCAAGTGGTTTAGCACCAATGTTTAAAGCAACATTAATTATATATTGTTTGGCCACTTGTGGGCAGTGGAACATCCATATCCAGCCGATAAGGAGCACAATTATCATTCATTTGGAGTCAAGTGTCAGGTTGCATGATAAATGGAAGTTCAATATTTACTGTCTTTTAGCTCTTAGGTCTAGATCAACACTGCTGAGGAAAAGATCTCTCTTTATCTGCTAAATGCTGCTCACTGTTCCCCAGGTAGTCTCTAACTGTGTCTGTCTGCCATTTGTTAGGATTTCTTTTAGCTTATCACTGACAAATACCTACTGCTGCTGGAAATAATGTGAATTAAGAGCAGTGATACTGAATCAAAATGTAAGCCAGAAAACCAAAACAATGAGCCGAAATGTCCATTAGTGCACCTTTAACTTCCAGTGAAGCTTATTTCCCCTCTTGTCTCTACTAATTAACTGGATTGCTTAACTGTACAACATATGTTGGTCTTGTAAAAGAATGTATATGTAAACATAAATATTGTATATGTTATCTAAATTGTTTCTACTTTAAAATGTATTTCAACAAAGCAACTTGTGTGGATGTTAAGTACAATTCATGAAGAAAATGTTTCTATGACATGAGACATGCAGTCAGTTTGAATGTGTTGCTGCAGGTCCACTCCAGTGGACAACGCCCAGCCTCCAGCCAGTCTAACTGGGCAGGGCAGCCAGGGAAGTTCCCCCTTGTGGGCTACAGATTTATATGAAAAGGGGATGTTGTGTCTGCACATGTGAGTGTGATTGTATATCACACTCACTAGGTGTATAACACAGCTACACTGCTTCAACCTAGAGCATAATTTAGCAACACACACATACACACACATGCCCAAGTGGGTTCCAATGTCACCACAGTTAATATTGAATTGTCAAACCACATAACTGTTGACAAAGTCCCTTACAAGCCTACAAGCCTGCAAAACCCATTAGACCTCCATCTACAGTCCTGACTGTGCAGTGTCTGATCTGGGTGTTTCTCCCAGCAGATTTCATCTTCATGTTAACTGTAAAAACCATTGCCGGACAATGACATTGACCATTCCACATTTTGTGTGCATCTTCCTGTCTCATATGACAAAAGCTATATTGACTCATACACCCATTAAAGACCACATGAGCACACCAAACACAAATAGGCTTCTGCTGTAAGACAGGTCTCTAAGACCTGTAGGTGAGAGATTGAGTCACACCTGAAAATAGAGATGTCATTTTGCAATATAGAAACACACAGTTACACATCTTATCCACAAACACACAATCATGCATGTGTGGAAGTGTATGTATGTGTGTGTGTGAATAAGTCAAAGGAAGGAAGAAATGCAAAAGTAGTGCTCCCTTAAATTTTCTCAATCTCAAGAATACCATTCATATTTTAACTTGGACTGTGACTTTTATTGTTTTTTCCTACTAAAAAAACACCTCGAACTATGTCAACTGTAGCCGGTGTGTGAGTGTGTGTGGGGGTTTGTGTGTGTATGTGTGTGTGTCCCTGCGTTACACCGGAGCAAAGTTGGGAAAATCCCAGCAACATTCCTGTAATTCCTCCCAGCACCACCCCTCAAAAGGAAGAAAAGGGGCAGGAATGGAAAGACGAAGAAGAAGAAGAAGAAGAAGAAGAAGGCGTGTGGTGTGACATATTCTGTGGTTTAGATTCAACCACCCACCCCCCAAACAAATTTTCTTCACATTCTCCATCCCTTGTCCTCCTCTCTGCTCTTTCCCTCCTTGTCTCTTTTGCCTCTCTTGTGCCACGTTGCCCTGTAAAAGCCAGGCGACACAGCTTCTACCCTGAGCAGCTGAGGGATGAAGCCACACTCTGCTCCAGACCTAAGACATTATGTACAGTGATGGTCCCAGACTCCTTCCTGAGTATTACAATGACCTGCACAAAAACAGTGCACTTACAACAATATAGTCTTCTTATTGAAGGTGTTGTATACTGACAAAATCTTAATAAAAAATTAGCATAAAGTTAATTATCATTAATTATCATTTTAACAGGTGCACTTTCAACTTCTTATGGTGGTGTAAAATAAATGATAAAGGGACATTATTTTAAAATGAGCTTGTGTGTGTTTGTGGGTGGGTGTCCCCTTCAAAACATGCCTCCATGACACCTAAAGAACTTTCTTTCCCCCTGTGCTTCCCAAATGAATAATGGGCTATTTCAGAGGCGTACTGTTGTCAACATGACCAAATATGACAATGGGATTTGCGTGTGTGCGTGTGTGTGTGTGTGTGCGTGTGCGTGTGTGTGTGTGTGTAATCTGGATGCATCCATGGCCTTGAGGACCCCCCACCTTCAGGCTTTCCAGCGGTTTCCAGAAGCAGAGTAGCCTATACTCAGTGCGCACCGGAGGCGGGCAGAGGAGCTGAAACCCTCCGCTGTAGCTTCCGGTGTCTGCGCAAGAGCCTGGTGCAACATGGTCTAGGTAAACAACAACAACAGTCCCTGGAGCCGTACTCACCTACATCGGCGTTGCAGAACGCCTGTTGCGGATGTACCGGAGCGCAGCTGCACGCTTCCGCGAGCTCCTCCGCCCGCCACAAGACTAGAAGCGCGAGCGTGCAAAGGATGCCGTTAATGGAAAACGGCATTTTCATAAACACTGATGCGTAGTTTTTTCAGCCTCTTCGTTGCTGTGTGTGCTGCGCAGATGCGTCGCAGTGTAGCTAGATCCAGCGGCAGGCAGCGGCGTGCCCCTCCGCTTCTTATTGTTTTAACCGACAAAAACCTGGTTAACAGTACCGGGCGGTCTGCTCGCTCAGCTCCGGTGTAAAGGTGAGGTTTCACTGTGTGCTCGGTGGCTCTCGGAGATGTGTTGGCTGGTGTCAGCAGCTGTCTGTCTTTAGGGAGTGTTTCCGTTTCTAGGATCAAGGCGGTTTTATAAAGCAGCTCGTGCGGCTCCTCCTTCCGGCAGTACCGGTTGAACCGGCAGGGGGCGCTGCCTGATCCGGCTGGATTAACCGGCGTCGTTGCTCCTTCGAAAAGGTCTCTGAGATCATAGCCATGAAATTAAAATATGAAATTTAAAATTTTTTTAAATGTATGTTTATAGTTCATGTGTATTGAAACAGGAAGACGTTTAATGAAAATTACTGCACATAAATATGTCCCTGAAGAGTTTCTTTAGTCTATCTGCAGTGGTTGAATGTTTACTTCAGTTAAATTTTGAGGTAGCATTTCAATTGAGCATTTCCATTTTATGCAAATTTTTATTTCTACACCACTACATTTAAGAGGGTAATATTGTACTTCACTGCACTACATTTACTGGACAGCTGGAGTTAGTGGTTACTTTACAGGTTATTGTTTTCTACATAAAGCTTATAAAATACAACCCTTTATTAAAAATTAAACCAGTGGTTCCCAACATGTTTGACTTGTGACTCCTTACAAAGATGTGAATTTTGATATCCACCAAAGATTTTCCCACTAAACTTCTCAGATGGTTTAACTAACTGGCAGAGGCCCAAAGAGGTCAAAATATCTAAAATGTCATATTAAAAACACAGAATAAAGGAAATTCTAAAGAAATGAATACATTTATGTGCAACCTTTTAGTTGTCCGTTTCCTCTCCCATTAATCCTCAACCCCTCAGATTTATCTAGTGACCCTTTGGATGGGCCCGACCCCTAGGTTGGAATCAACTGGACTGAAGTAAGAGCTTGTGCCCCATGCAGCTTGAGGCCTTTGCAGCGCCTGGGTTCAAATACAACCTGCAGCCCTTTGCTGTGTGTCATCCCCCATCTCTCTGCCACCGTTCCGGTCTATCCACTGTCATTCTAAAATAAAGGGGAAAAAGCCCCCCAAAAACGTAGATTTTTTACAGTGTGGTACTGGCCTTTTTACTTAAGTAACATATCTGAGTACTTCTACCACCACTGTGTCCAGTGTGTCCCTGAGATGACATAAAAATAAACACTACAGGGCACTACATTTTAAATATTTCTGTGGTTTTATTCCAGCCTACACTGAGGATCGTGTTACCGCTAACACAGCAACATGATCCAACTGACAAACTTTTAGATAAATCTGGCAATCAAGTCATACATCTACCTCCATTCTGGCAGAAGAGGGCAGTATCCTCCACTTTTATCACACAAAACTTCCATTCACAGAATGGCCGTTTTAGATGTTTAAATCCATGCATAGAAGTATTTACTGCTTTTGAAGTAAAGCCAATTTTGGTTTAAAAAAAATATATATATATATCCAGCTCCTCCCGTTTTATCGAAGGCACAGATTGTAAGGCAGCTTGGCAAACAGAGGGAGAATGACGCTATTTAAAAGGCATTGAGACACAAACAAACAGCCAATGAAAACAATACTGACAAGTCACACCATGAAGGACAAACTAACAGAGCTTTAATCTGACAAAGTAATGCACTGTTCCTGAGAGAAGATCATTGGGTTTCTCAACAGGAGTACCCGTGCCCCTTGTATCTGTTTAATGTAAGAAAACAGACACATTTTGAACCAAAGAAAGAAAAACGGATACAACAAAATAGTGACATGATTGATCAAAATCCTCCCCCCGATAATGACTAACAATTTGAAAATGCAAACTATTACATTAACACATATGTATTCAGGCTTGTGTGGTGGACAGATAATGCTAATCAGCCCTCTTAGCCTCAGAGGCCTTTGTTGAAGTAGACACGTTGTACACCGTCTCCATACTGAGACATGATGGAGTCTCTCAGCTCGGGCTCCAGCTTCGACACAGCCATAGAGCTGATGTAGACGGACAGAGGGAGATTTTAGGAAGAGGGAGGGATATGTGGACAAAAGGGAATGAGGGAGAAAAAAGAGAAATGTTTGATTAAACAAGCTAATGCAGAACACTTCTGACTAAATAAATTGTCTGAAACATCACTAATGAGAACACGAGTAGGAGAGAACACAACTGTTTCAATAAAAAAGTAACTAAATCTACTTATATATTTAGGAAAGTAAGACTTTATTATTCCACCTTCTTAACATGAGTAACGTAAGTATAATTACATTCATTTGCACGCCTGTATTCCTAAGCTTAAAAAGGGCATACTTTTTTGTTATGTTTTTGCGCTATTCTTTGTTTCTTTGTCCATGTACTGCTGCTGTGACATGGATGGATGGATAAATAAAGTAAGTAACTATTTGCAACATAGTATGGCAAAGTACATTTTCTACAACACTTTGCAAAATATACATTATTGTCGGTACACATTAAGAAGACTGCCAGTGGTCCAGTTGCAATTGTTGATTGTTAATAATAATAATATGTGGAACAAAAACAGATGACATCTGTGGTTCTACTGCAACAGTTTGACAATGTTACAGAAGTGCAATGATAAATCAATGGAGTACTATATCTATAAGCTACATGTGTCAGCAGGGGAAAGTACAGAAATAAGTTTGTTACCATCTCTGAGGGAACAGGGAGCAGGCAGCAGGCACCATGAAGACCAAACTTTAAAAAAAATATGGAAAAGTTAGTTATTTTTGCCATAATAAAAAAACAGTCCTCAGCACATTAACATTCCTGTGAGCCTGTAAAGCCTCTGTACTTACAACACTCCCACCATCATCACTTGAATTGGTCCGTGGAGATACGTAATTCTCTGTGAAAAGACAGAAAAAGTTTGATGACGGGCGCACACCTTGGCAGGTTGGTGATGATGGTAATGAAGGTCTAACCTGCATAAACTTGTATTTTTCCACCCTCTGCATGATGATGGGGAGGATGACTGACAGAGGAAAAGAAAAGAGGTTAAGAGAGGAAGAGGAAAACTTCAATAATTCCACATATGTTTCTAGTATTGAACTTCTTTGTGCATACTCATTCCTGGTGCAGCCATGGTGATCCGAGAGATGACCACTTGAGTGATGCCTTTTACGGCTGCTTTCTACAGGGGGACATGAAACAAGATTTGAAGACACTTTTTAAATTGTAAAAGGAAAGCTATTGTACGTTCATTTTTATATGAACTAATCATAAATTGTCTAAAAGTTTGTCCAGAGTGCAGACCTTAGAGTGGCCCAGTTTGTTGCCATTTTCATCTGTGACAGCAATACCATTAAGAATTTCCCTGAAAAGCAAGAGAGGCTAAATGAAGGTGAAGTAAAAACAGCTTAGACTTGAAATGGGAGACAGGGAGGAATGACATGCAGCAAATGTGATGATTTCTTGCCCACCTTGCCATTAAAAATCTGCACAATACAACCCAATGCATCCATGTGCAATTTGAAGCAGTAACACAGCAGGACTTACTGTTGCCTCATCATAGGAATGTTAACACAGTTGGCTGCGGCCACTGCGGCAAAGGGGACCCAGCGAGCCACGAGAGGAGGAGCTTTCTGCAGGAGAAAGTCAAGACAAAAAAATATATATACACATTTTTACTTTATGATGGCCAGCTTTATTATAAAAACATTTAAATTGGAGAGATAAGGACATGAAGTGACAACTCTTTCAAGAGATCTCTCATATTTTCCCAGAGCGTTTAGCCTCATCTGCTTGTGTGCGACTGTGTTTTATCATCTGTGATTTTTTTCTATGCTGTGCTCTGGGCCCATACAGTATTTAGAAAGCGTCTAAGAGTAGAAAAGAACTCCTAACAGGCAAAAACTTCTCTAGAGTGATGCATTTTTGATCCCACTATTAGGACTTGTAGTAAATGCCTTTTATAAAATGTTCTTACTAAAGAAATCACTTCAATTTCGTCCAAAATTCAAGAGGGCTCCGGAAGTTTCCTAAAGTTCCCAGAAGATGGCGTTAAAGCAGAGGTGTTCCACAAGAAGAGAGCTGTTTTGGGAATGCTAGATGACAATAACCTTCAAAAGCAATCGGTTTTTAGAATGAGTATGTGCAGATGCAGAGGAGAACACAAGCCTTCTCTGCAGAAACTGATGTCACTTTGCAACGAAGGATATAGGAACTTGAATACAACAGGTCAAATTTAATATTTGTATAATTTTACAGAATTCAAATTCACAATTCTTTTGGTCATGATCTAGTCTTGTTTTAGCAATACACCCTCGTTGCTAACATAAGGCAGGAAACACGTCAGACCGATTCATTGTTTCAAGTTATTAAGATAAGTTTGGTGACAAATTGAGCACAATCCAACAAGCTAACCTTGTGCAGGAATTGTAAACAGTCATTGTTGTACGAATAAATATCTGTTTTTAAGAAACGTACCTTTGTGTAGAGATTAAGGCCAACTGCTGTTGCTAACGCTGTACTGGTTGCTGTGATGTAGGCAACTCCAATCTGCCTGAGAGACAAAAAGAAAGTCTTTATTTAGACATGGAATATGTAACATAGCTGGCTTTATCTATCTGTTAATGTGATGGCTTTTTGTCATTTAGACATACAGTAGGTGTCTGTTACATAAGTGTCACGGCACCTGGTTTCCTCAAGGGAGTGGTGTCAATGCTGGAGAATAGGGGTGGGAACAAAAACTGATTCTCAGATGCATCGCAATTCTCTCTAGAACAATTAGATGCTCGATTCAGATAAGTTAATAATCATTTATTTGAAGAAAAAAAAAAAAAGTGTCTCCAGACATGTACAAATCAGAAAACAGAGTTACTGAAATAGGATAGGATAATGGAAAAAAAACTTAATAGTGCAGAAAAAAAAAGTTTTGTATACTAACACATATATCTAATAATACATGCATAAAATAATGAGGCAAAACACAAAAAGACTGTTCATCTACTTTATCACATTACATCTGACCACCTCCTGTTTCATGTTCTAACAAGCCAATTCTCCACCTTGACTGAGTCTCTGACATGGAAGATCACTGTGAGAAAAGGTGATTTTCACAAGCGTCTTTAAAAGGCCATAAGCATCGAATGACTGCAAAAAAAACAAAAAACTGTAAATACTGTATATCAAAAGCTATTTTTATTAAATTATACATGAAAATTTGTATTAAAAAAAAGCGTTGCATCGTTAATCGGTTTAGAATCCAATTGTTGGCCTCTGAATCATAATCAAATCGAAAGGTGCCCAGAGAGGCCCACCCGTACTGGAGAACAGAAGCGAGTTGAAAGGTTTAACAATATAAAGGCAGAAGAGGGTTTTTGTTATCTCCGAGTCTGCACTAGTGACTATTTTGCACTGAAGCTTTAAAAGTAATGTTGCTCGACCCCTCTTCTCACAATTAACTAATATGATCAATTCATCACAGGCAACAAGCGCTGAATGTCAGGATGACTTTTAACAGTTACATTCCTGCCAAAAATATAAAGGGAGTGGTGGTGTGATTATTATCGTGGTTGTGAAGGTTTTATTATTTCCTCCCCCCCTTTATTATTTATTTTTGTAAGAGTGTTCTGGTCAAGACAGGCAGCAGTAGAACCACAAATACAGTACATGCAAACACAAAATACAAAACATAAAACATCTGAAACAGCAAATCCTTCAAAGTCAACCATATGGGGACAACTTGAGATTATTATATAGTTTAATAAACTGATTGGATTTTCTTTGTTGGTAAACAATATGTGCTTTTAATCCTCAATGCTGCAGTTACCTTTACGGTACAGGGATAGCATGGCTATTTAACATGTTGGTCTTACATCCCTTTTACGTAAGTGACAACAGTAATCATACTTGGTTAGAGGTAGTTACATTTACACAACTCTTCCAACAAGTCTGAATTCAATGCTGTCCCTGTACCGTAATGGTAACAGCAGCACTGAGGAAGATTAAAAGCACATATTCACTTACCTTTATGCATATATTCACTACTACATTCTTTTTTACATTTAGCCTTATTCATTTGGAATACTGCACACAGAAATGTATTAACATAATGATATTTCTTCAATTATATTGTATTTGTGTACATATATTTTAGCCCTATAACTTAACTTGAACTTGCTTTTACTTGTGTGGTTTGAGTTTTGGGTTATTTAATGAGAATTGTTGGGCCTAAGAGTTTCATTGACATTGACTACTTCTGTAATTGTTGTGCACATGGCAATAGAGAACCTTGTTTCATGTCTGAAAGAGGCTGGAAACCCTACGCAGCAGGATTATAGTTCCTTTAAAAAACAGTCCGCATCCACTGAAAGCTTACAGGAAATTCTTACTTGGTAGTGATGGGGGAGGCAGCGTTACGGTTTGTGTAGTTGACAAGAGCATTGAAGGACTGATTCACCCACTGCCAGAACACCACAGCAGGAACTGTCCTAGAAAACACACAGTTATGAAACTTCTATAGCTTACTCTGTGAAACTGTAGAATGTGGTAGAGCGCAGCTCATCCTGTTTGAGCTTCGGTACCTGTAGAACTGCAGCATACAGCCGGTGATGGCCATGCCTCCAGGGACCTGGAAGGACATGCGGCCAATAAGGTTCATACGGTCTCCGGTGTCTGGGTGGAAGGCTGAGTCGTACAGCTTCTTAGCGTAGTGGAGCTGCTCCTCTGTGGTTCCGGGAGGGGTGGATCCTGCCCTACAGAGGGCCAAAAACACACAAACACATTTTCACATGCAGAGAAGTTCTTGCATTTTTCATGTAGAAACTTGCAGATGGCAGTTAAAATGCATACCCCAGGGTATGAGCCAAAATCCACCTAGAAAATAGATCTCACATCATGTATGCTATATCTACACTTATGTTAAATACATTACTTTGATTCAAACTAATTTAATATTTAAAAATCTGTATTGGATTAAGAAGTCAATCAATTTGTCTGTGTTTTTGCACCAAACCAACAAATTGTTAGCCCAAAAACTTAAGATTCAGTTCATAATATAAACATTAACAAAGATATTGACTTGAATGTTTGAGATCATTGCAAAAGCCCAACATATATAATGTTCATGTTACGTTTGTTTGAGTTACAATACAACATGTGCCTGAGAATTGTCAAACTATCAACAATTAGTCTCTGTGAGGCAGTTCACATGCATCCTCTTACCTGCAGCTTTCCACTAAAGCTTTGGCCTCATCCAAGCGTGAGTCAGGTAAGAGCGCCGTTCGCCAGTCTGTGATGTTGAAGAAGTGTTTCAGTCGGCCCATAAACGTAGACTGATCCCATCGTGGCGCATCGATGTCGAATGAGCTCAAAGCCATTGTGGTGGTTAAAAGCAGTCCCAACTCAATGCATTAAAAAGTCCAAGTCTGTGGACAACCTCTGCTTACTCTGCAGCAGATGCAGTCAAAACCTGCAGAAAAAGAGGAGAATCATAATATAATTATCTAAATGTGCTGGTGATAATATATAAATGTTAAACATAAAAGTACAGGTGATTGACCGGGCTGTAACTACAATATTGTTGATTCATAGTTATTGAATTCATTACAGGCACGTCTCTTGTCTGTTTATCACAACCTGGTTTGTGTTTGTTGTCAAACCAGACAGACCTGGATTAAGTTGATGTAACATTAACATATTTTTAGCTAAGTGGGTCAGACTATTTTACTCCAACTCCCATTCCCACATGGTTTCACAAAGACGTGTGCAAAGCTTCAACGCTTAGTCGATTGGAAAAATTACTGTTTGGCAACTTTTTAGATAATATATTAATCATTTCAGGTATAATTCATATTTGTTCTTTCTTTTTGTTTTAATGTTGTTGTTTTTTTCCCATAGCATTTCTATGTAGCACTTTGAGATTTGCATTAATATAAGGTGCGTTATGGGCACCCGGATACTCAGTTGGTAGAGTGGGCGCCCATAGGAGGTTCCCTCCTCGACGCAGCAAGCCAGGGTTTGACTCCAACCAGCGGCCCTTTGGTGCATGTCATTCCCCCCCTCTCGCCCCTTCATATATTCAGCTGTCCTGTTAAACAAATCATTTGCTGGGTTCAGCTTCTCAAATGTGAGGATTTGCTGCTTTTCTTTGTCTTATATATTAGTCAATGAAATATTGTTGGGTTTTGGAGTGTTGGTTGGTCAAAACAAGCGTTTTCACAGGATCAAACAGATCAAAGAAAACAATCAATGGATTAAACAATAAAGAAATTGTTAGTTGCAGCCCTAACATGTTGGTATTGAACCTTGGCAGGTCTGGCCTGCTCTAGCCCCCTCCCAAGCTATTGAACTTACTGCTGGCATGTGCATTTGGGTTCAAACCCAGAACAAACACAAACTCTTGTTTCTACCTAAAGACCTATCTAAAGGGCTAAACTTACCCTAGAAATCATTGACCAACTCGTGGTAAATGGTTCCATAGGTTGTCATTTTGGGTTTTTGTAGCTGCAGCATTGTGCTTCCTAATACACAAACCAGAGGAACCAGAACCTGCTGACTTCAGCTCATACTATCTAAACATCCCACTGTGTGTATTCACTGTTAAATTAGCAGTATTACTGTAGGTATTCCCTGAAATCTCACAACAGAAACCTGCCTTGTGAGAGTTTAAGCTTTTGTAAATGAAGGGCAAATGATGAGAAGTGTACTGTATATCAGTGCTGTTTGAAGGCTCTATGTGGCTGTAACTGGTTTGTTTCTGCAGCCGTTTGTTTTGAAAATAGGGTGAAGGCTTGCAGAACCTTATGGGGAACACTGAACATAAGCTAAAAGTCAACGTGACCCTACATCCCAAGACATATCAAAAGGAATATACAAACAAAGACATGTTGTAAAGCAAACGATTCATTGAGGAATTAATTACAAGTGTAATCGATCATGAGAACAACAGTGAGCTGCAGCCTATTAGATGCAGGGGAAGGTAGAGTTAATAAACAGGGCTTCAGTACATGCTGCATGACAATTTGTCTTGATAAACTGGATCTGCAGGCAAGAGCACAGCCTGCATCTGAATACATCTAGATAACTAGCGAACACCTCATCAGTAAACTGAACGATCTCAGCAGTTTGAAGCTTAAACGTGCATGACATGTGTTGAATTCTACATCTGATCATCTGACAAAGACATAAACTCGATATGGAGACAGAGTGGTTAGTCTTGTGTTAAGTCTGGTGACTGAACTGCAGAGAAAAGAGTTAAAATATGTCAGTCGGAAGTCTGAGTGATGCAACTCATAAATCGAGTTACAGTACTTCTGCAGGCCGCAAGAAACTAACAAAACACGAACACGAGCATCTACAGCGCTGCAATCTTTAGAGACAAAAACAAAATGCATACCTTTGAGAGATTTATCCTCAACGGCCCTACGAAGCAACCTGTAAAGGTAATCAAATGTGCTCGTGTAGCATAGTAAAGACACGTGGCATTCCGTCCTCCAATCACGGATTGGGGCAGCTCCCTACGTGAAAACCTGGGGTTTTATTATTTTATTTTTTTACTGACTAAAATAGAAATACCTAAGGGACGCTGTCAATATCTTAGCTGAGTTTAAAGCAACTACTGAACTCATGTAAAAATACGACAAAGTTACGTGCTGTAACCAATTTAACGTCAGTTGGTAATAACCGTCCGCTAAATTAAACATGTGTAACTAATCTTGGCCTTGACTTGAGACTCTTAGCTAGCTGTATGCTGTTAGCAGGCAGCTAACTGGGTCAGGGGGGCCATTTTCTTTTCCTAGGATGGCAAAGGCATAACCCGCCCGACTCTGCTTCTTATTGGCTACCACTCGCTGCCTGCACTAGTTGAGTTGGTTAGCTAGGATTAGACAAGAGAAGTGGGATTGGCTAGGTCAGGATAAGAATGTCAGAATCAGCCAATTAGACGTAGAGTAAGGCAGAGTAGGGCGGGAGATATCTTCGCCATCCTGCCTTTGGGGGTTGCGCCGGAGTTTTCTACGTAACTGTGCCTCTGACGTCACCCGCCTTAGTAACCCTCGGCGGCGTCTCTAGGAGAGAAGGCAACAAGATGGTGAGTTTAATTTTGTCGTAATAATTCGCTATTAACTGTTAACAGCAAGCTACATTTGGAAAATATTCACATTAAGTAGAGCTCATTGTATACATTTGAACTTGAAGAGCTGTTGCCCGCTGCCGAGAAAAACATTCAATTGCAAAAGTGCCTTGTTATTTCGGTCAGTTATCAGGGGAGATTAGCTAGCTTAGCACGTTAGCTAGGTTTAGCTCCTGTTTGCGTGCCGTTAACTTACCCTGCCTTGAAAAAGACTATCCCTTAGGGCACAACAAAACAAAAAAGATGATGTGACGAGCTAACGTTACTCACTGGACTTGTTGTCTTCATATATTGGTAACGTTACCGTTAGGAGAGTGTTTACCAATCTTTAAAAGCCATCGTGGGGACTAGTAATGCACTTGCACGGCCTGTAAGTGAGGAGTCCGGGAGGATGGAAGAGACAAATGCATTTCTACAATGGTGGTTAGCAGCAACAGTGCTCCCCCTGTTCCACTGGCAAAGTAACATCAAATGGTTTCTTTTTTTAACTGGTTGTTGCAGGGATTGCTGTCCATCCTACGTAAGCTAAAGAGCACACCAGACCAGGAGGTCAGGATACTGCTGCTGGGTCTGGACAACGGCGGGAAGACCACCTTGCTAAAACAGCTGGCATCTGAAGATATCAGTCATATCACCCCCACACAGGTATGGAGAAAAGTTATATACACGCACCACCTGTTATTGAAGCAAACAGAAATAATACAACAGGAATGTATACATTTTAGGGACCAGGATTTACATCTTCTACCCCTTTGTAACCTGTTTATGTTCACTCCAGGGATTCAACATTAAGAGTGTCCAGTCTCAGGGGTTTAAACTGAATGTTTGGGACATTGGAGGCCAGAGGAAGATCAGGCCGTACTGGAGAAACTACTTTGAAAACACAGATGTGCTGGTGAGTGGAGCTTGATTCACCAAACACAGCTTTGTTTATTAAAATAAAAGTCTACATTACTGTTTTAAATCTGTTCACCCTCAGTGAAGTCACAGTTTAATACACATGCTCTGAGGATGTGCTGCAAATGCTAACGTGGGAAACTTCCATTTTATTTCAGATATATGTAATTGACAGCGCTGACAGAAAGAGATTTGAGGAGACTGGTCAGGTATGTCAACGTCAATCAATGTGTTGCCACTGTGATACTGTAGGGCACAAGGTGATGTTGTCACATTCCTTGTTTTGTCTGACCGACCCAAAAACATTTAATTTACTATTATAGATGAATAGAAAAAACTGTAAATTAATCTAATTGTAATGAAATATTTAAGGTTTAAGGTTGCTGTCTTCGTGTCTTTTTCTGCTTCATTTTAGCAACTCAAAACAGGAATTGAATGTTTCAGCCTTTAAGACCCAGTTAAGTCTCACAGGAGTCAATTCTAAATTTCTGTGACTTAACTATCATTGGGGTCTAAGTTTTTAAGTCTACAGCTCTGTTTTTTACTAACATGAAACACAGTGTCTTTTTTTCTGTGACAATGTAATTGACAGATGTTTGTGTGTGTTGCAGGAGCTGGCGGAGTTGTTAGATGAAGAGAAGCTGAGTGGCGTTCCCGTGCTGATCTTTGCAAACAAGCAGGACCTGCTGACAGCCGCCCCGGCCTCCGAGATCGCAGAGGGTCTCAATCTGCACACTATACGGGATCGCATGTGGCAGATCCAGTCCTGCTCTGCCCTCACTGGGGAGGGGATTCAGGTAAGCGTAGGAGCTGTGCTTTTCTTTTTTTGCATTTACTCTATGTGTCTTTATTTTATTTTTCTCACCGTGCTGCTATTTCACTCTCAGGAGGGCATGAATTGGGTGTGCAAGAGCGTCAACTCCAAGAAAAAATAGCTTCACTTCTAGTCTTCTGCTACTCAGGAGGAACAGCAGCAGCACCTACACTGACACACATTTCACCCTCCGGAGCCTTAGTACGATGGGATATACCTGTGAATGTAAACACACTACTAATCCAACATGGACCTGGAGTATTTAACCCCCTGCATTCCTGCATTGCTGATGTTTACTAATCTCAACACATCTTCCTACGTTGCCCTCTACAAAGAGGAGGGCAGGTTGACTTCAAAGGGATCCCATGCCAGGAAATCGACCTTCTCCACCCAGATTACCCACGTCACCTTCACTGTCCCAGCCAATCCCAGCCACCATCCACGGCCTGTCACAACCTCAAACATTCCCATTAAAGTGTGGTCTTTCATTGGAATTCCAGCTTGTTCTTTAAACTCTTGCACACACTGTCTGGGAACACCTTTCTCCTCCATCTTAGTCTTACAGGTTTGTTTTTTATCATTCCACAATGGCTGTGAGCTCTTTTACTGCTATGGCTATGTTTGAAGTGAGGTATATTTTTGTAATTGTTTTATTTATGGTAAAGTAGAGTGTAGAGCGCTTTCAAACAACAACAGGTATGATTTAAAGGATGTTGGAGAAACAATTCCAGCTCCCCCCACTAAAGAATAATATACATGTTCATATGTATAAAAAAGAGGAAATTACATGGTTAAGAGAAAGTACATTTTGGATTAAATGTAAATAGCTCGGCCCTGTGATCATATGTTACGTTATGCACATGTTATAGAGTATATGTTACCCTGCTGTACTTTGTAGTCTTTAATGTTTGCATATCTAATATTTTCAGATTTTTATCAGAGGCATACGTACTGTACGTCCCAATGCATTTCTTTGTGCTCTTTGGGTTTGTGAGGGAATTCACTCTTGCATTTCCTTTTGATATTCTTGAATGTAATCTGTCCAGAATTGAAGGTACTGTATGTGAATAAAAGACAAGAAATTCTGAAATCATTGAGTTATTATTGTTGAGTTACTTCCTGCACTAACATACTTTAGTTCTCTCATATCTCTCCAGGGTCTAGTGGTCACACAACAGCAGCAGGTGGAGTCAGCTGTTCGTGACAGCATTAAAGCCTCTGTGGGAGACAGCCGCGGGGGTAGAGGGCCTTTTATTAAACTGAAGTCAGTATGTACTGGGAGGGATATAGCACTATGATATCCTACTCATGTAGGCATATTACTTGCTTATAGATAAATAATATTTGTCTCAAAACTATACATTTTAAGTTTTGAATGTAGCTCTTTTGACAAGTGCTTTGAGAAATGGTTATGTAATTGTACGTAGTCAAAGTGAAGAAAAAAACAATACTCCATCACATAATTCAGAGACCATTTTCAAGGGTAGTAAAGATAAAAATGTCTCCCCAAATCTGGCTTATTTTCCTGACTTTACCCTAATCTTTGCCCTTTTTTGTAACAACATACTGTAAGTGATCCTCGTGAGAGAGATTAGACTATTCTTAGACGTGCACGCTGAGACAGTAGGACACATCGCTTGAAGTTTTTAATGCAGTTGAAAAGTTTGACTTCACGACTGAAAATAAAAGCCTGTGTTGTTCCCTACAGTTATGGATGCAGTCAAACATTTAACTGCCTCAGAAACGATTAATAACTATGAACTACAACTAACTACTACAAGAATTAGATTTAATTGTTGTCTAGTTAGTCCCCGGTTGTAACAGAGTAAAGGCTGCAAAATATGAAAAAATATAAAATAAAGTATGTTTTGCCAAACAGGCAGGAGTTTTGGACAGATGGTGCTATATCCACCTGGTTGTGTACGTGCCTCATGGCCTGGGGGCTGAGCAGGAGAAGCTATGCAGCTTGTATCTTCAACTCCAGCCAAACTGACAACTATCTGCCGTGCACAAACCTAATCCATCTCCAAGGCACAAAAGGTTGCAGGTATAATAATATAATTATAATAATCTTCATTTATAGAGCACATTTCAAACTCCATGTTACAAAGTGCTTCACAAAACAAACAAAACAAGCATGGACAGTAACAACAAAGAAAAAATATTGGATGTATAAAAATGGTTTTAAAAGATTAAAAGATGGTTCAATGAGGTTTAAGCTCAAATAAAATCAGGAAAAACTCTCCAATAAAGTATGTTTTAAGAAGGGACTTAAAAGAGATCACTGACTCAGCTGACCTGAAATCCTCTGGTAAAGGCACAGAGGCAACCTCGGGACCTTGACTTCAAATGCTATATCCCCTTTAGTTTTTAGCCAGGTCTCTGGAACAGACAAAAGACCTCTACCGGCATGTATGTTACCAGGAGGTCTGAGATATGCATAGGTTCAAGGCCATGAACCTTCAGGTACACAAGAGACCACCAGCACATGTTGCCTGCATGTTAGAGGGGAGTTGGTGTTAAAGACATCACCAGGTGGTGTAACCTAACTAAAGTTCTGTATTAAATTTCAATTTGTACATACTTGTACTTTCCAAACAATGTCACTTCATACTTCTACTTCACTATATTTCACAGGGACATATTTTATTTTTTATTCCACTACATTTTATCTGACAGCTATAGTTACTTTGATTAAAAAGAAAACATATGATCAGCATAAAAATAGTATGGATGAAAGGCCCTGCATACCTACTCAGGTGTAATGTGACGGATTAGACCCACTAAGGTCACCACTAGGAACAATAAAATTGTAACTTGTCCTGCAAAAAAACTACCAGGAGAGTCCCCTAAGGGTTCTGAAAAATATTGTTTATTTTGTTGCTCAAGATAATTTACTTTTGCACACACATTATTATTGATTACAGATAAGACTGAAAAGAAAAAAACATCTTTCATGACTTTGGGAGCTCCATGATGTCACAATGTACTTTTACTCAAGTAGAAGTTGTAATGCATGGACTTTAACTTGCAAGAGTCTTTTAACATTGGGGTATTGATACTTGATACTGTTACATCGGTGCTGCTTTTGACTTTTTTTTGAATTACCGGTTGGTGTGGTTGGACAGTGAGAGCCCCTCGTGAGCAGTGGTCTGTTCACCTTCCTGCCCAGTCAGGAGCTGGCTTGGATCCATTTATTGCTTATTCAGGCAAAGCCGGGAGCACATCCCATCTCTATCGGCCTTTGTCTCTGGTATTAACCACACTAAAGTGTGTTAGAAAGTAAAAAGGGAGAACAAAAAATAACAAATATATACATTACTTGAATGTAACTCATCCAGTGTTTGAATCTCAGGAAGGATTTCTTTCAAAACTGCCTAGAAGTGACACATGAAGTACACCAGAATAAACTACACCAGCCATGTTTATAGTAATGAAGTAATACGTCCCCTGAATGCATTGCTAGGATTCTCTCATGGTGGTTTTAACAGTTTTTAGTTAGGTAGCTAAGGATTTAATCATCTCTACAAACATTGGACGGATTGCGGTCAAATTCTGTACAGACATTCGTGGTCTTTAGAGGCTGGATCTTAAGGATTTTGGTGATTTAAATGGGCTGAAAAATAACATTAAGTTCATCCAAAGAAGGCATATTTACTAATTATAAAACACTTAGAGCACTAGGACTACTTCTCCAATTACTTACTTTCCACCCTTTGTCCTATTTGTTCGTGTTAAACACTTAAAAACTGAAAGAAAAGAAGCTTCTAGAGACAGAAAGTTGTCACCTAGAGGCTTATTGCTGAATTCCAAACTACATTCATGTCATACATACAGTAAGTGCCTAAAGACAGTGTGTCCCTGCTGTAGTAACAGTATGCCATGTGTTTTATTTGGTGTAACATTGTATGTGATTGATCCAGAGGGCCTCAGAGACATGCAAAGAGCCTCTTCTTCTCTCACAAAGATTCTCATTGTCCAGTCTTTCTCTCTTCTCACACAGACAGAATGCACCAGCATTGTTCCTCATTTCAGTTTTTTTACTCCCTGGTACATTAAATTCTCACAAAGCATCATGGGAACTACCCGGGAAGTTACATTTAGAAGACATTTAAAGGAATAGTTAGTGGTTTGGGGAAATGTGCTTATTTGCTTAAAGGTGCTCTAAGCATGGGCGTCAGTTTGGTTTGAAATGTTCTGGCTACAACGAAGCATTCTTCTTTTTCTCTTTCGTGCAGGTCATGTTTTGAAAGATGAAAAAAATACATTTGACATGTGACCCACTATGTTCTGCTTCATGTATCCATATAACATGTTGACAATGTGACATGACGTGACATCAGACTCAGAGAGAGGCGCTACAAAAGGAGAGAAGGTTGTAGCCAGCGCAGCAACAAAACGGGTGTGTCTGCGCCTGCCCTGTGGTGATGGAGATGGCATCTGTCGCTCAAGAATTGTGTTATGATTTTTTTACTGAATTTGTCTCAAGGTAGTCAAAAAAATAGGTACGCGTACCCCCCTGTCCCCACCAGAGTCAACGCCTATGGCTCTAAGCAATGTTGCGTGACGTTACTTCTTGTTGACGTTCAAAGTATTTTTTTAAACAAAACAAGACTAGCTTGCCCCTCCCTCCTCTTCATCCCCTCCACCTCCCTTCTGTGCTTCCACGCACCCCCCCCCCCCCCCCTCCAACCCTCACTCCAAATCCTTTGTGTCGGTTTTTGGCTGGAACACTGTTTGTGTATTTGCTGGTCGTGCAGGATCGTGGTGCAGGTGGGCACAGTTTGTTTTTGTTGCTGTTTGTAGACCCTGGGCTGTCTACAGAGGACGTGTTTTTAACAGTGTGTTCTGGGGACAGAAAGCTCGCGGATAGTGAGATGTTTGCTGTGTGACAACAAATGTAGCCTGAAAACACGTGTGACATTGCTTCGAGCACATTTAAAGAGTTTGATGAGAACATCTCATACTGCCCTCATATCGGTAGTATGGTAAATATGAAGCTAAAGCTAGCAGCCAGCTAGCTAGGCTTAGCATGAAGACTGGAAACAGCTAGCTTGTCTGCCAACAGAACCTCTAAAGCTCACAAATGAACATGTTACAGTTTGTTAGTCAGTTAGTGTAAAAAACCAAAACAAACCCAATAAAAGCAGCAAGCAGCGAGGGAATGGGCCCTCATTCTTAGGTGCGTAGCACAAAATTCCGGGTCCTGTACAAAGGTAGATTCCATGGGCCCTACACCATATCCACGGCTATTCACTCTAGGATACTGGGTCACAGGTATCTAACAAACACGATAAAACATGTAAATCTGTGAGTTTTAGATGCTTTTCTTTAGAAAAGCCAGGTTGGCTGCGCTGTTTCTAAAACACTTTTTTGTTAGCCTTTTGGGTGCTGTATCTACTTGTGCTTTAAATAAAATCTCTAAATGAGAGAAGAATGGCTTCCATGGGTGTTTTTTATCAATGTATACCATCTTTTTACCCTCAGTTTGAGTGTGTGGGTAATTTAAAGTAGCCAGACAGAGATTTTTTTTATGTGTGTGTGTGTGTGTGTGTATGTGTGTATGTGTGTGTGTGTGTGTCAGAGATACATATCAAAGACGTAGGCGACCGGATTGCTGCCTTTCTCCTCATGGATCAGACAGCTGTGCAGCAGCTGTGTGCGAGAGTGTGAGAAAACGTGTGTATCTGGAGAGCGAGAGAGCAGGAGTGTTTGTTAGTGTGTGTGTGTGTGTGTGTGTGTGCGTGCGTGTGTGTCTGAGAGTGAAACATAGAAATGCAGCGCTGTAATTTATGCTGCACCTCCGACCCCAAAGTTCTTGGCTGCCTGTGTCTCTGCTGAGGTTTGCTGACATGAGAAAAAAAAGGAAGCACATCAGACCTCGAGACGGAAAAGAGGTGGGAGGAAGACGAGGGTGGAGCATGAAGAAGCAATATGAATAAAATGCGTGTTTTTACGTGTTCTTTAACCACTGATTGGCGTTGGAAGAAAAGCAATGGCGTGCAGAGTGACGTTTTGAATGAATGAAAGTTCATTTTTGACTTTGGAAAGAGTAATTTAACAAAACCCCAAGCCCGGTTAAAAGTAACAAAAGGAATAGTTTGACATTCTAGGAAATGCTCTCATTTGCTTTCTTGCTGAGGTAGAGAAAAAGATTGATACCACTCTCCAAAAAGAGTGGTATCAAAGAAAGTGAATAAGCATACGTATTCATCCACAAGCATTCTCCTTTCTCCTAAAATCTGTTTTTATTTCAATTCCCTGTTCACTGACTCATAACACACTGTACATCACGAGTGGATCATTCCTGCTGTCTGAATGGGATTGAGGCTCAAAGTGCCGGGTAGGGGGGAGCATTAATGTAACAGCTAAAGTAGGCTGAGGGGAACAAACACTCTGATTGACTACTCATCTGAAGAATTTTTCTCTCCATCCTGTTTTCTCTCTGCAGGCCTCAACCCACACATACCCATGAGCCCTTGGGTGTACTGGTTGAACACAGAGATATTCAAAGTTTTGTTTAAGTATCCATCTGTTAACACGTCTTTTAAGTTAAACCAACACATAAATAGCCAGGCAGATGATTTGCGTGTTTAGGAACAGCAGAGGATGTGCAGTTGTTCGGGTACAAGTGGGAGGATGATGTCACTTTTCAAAGTCATATAAAGAGTAAGCAGATGACTGGGTAGAGATGATTTAATGAACTGGAAAAAACAACACTGAGCACGAAACAAATGCTGAGATTCTGTGGTTGTACAAATGTGAACTACAGTATATAAAATAAGGCTGGTAGTATTTTATATATTTCTTATTTTCAATAAATCCTGTGACAAGACCAAAACCAACAATTTCCAAGTAACAGGTCTGATATAACCTATTCCTCTGTACCGTAGGGCTCTATTGTTGTTCAACAAGACTTTCCGAGGCTCTGTGCGGCTGTATTAATCGATGTATTGACAACACTACATACATTTAGCCTATTAACATCCAACAATGAGCTCTAAATCGACGCTAGGTATCCATGTTTGCTGGTTTCCAAGTTAGATGTCATATCAGAAACAGAGCTTTCAGCTAAGTCAGTTTCCCAGTTGCAATTCTGAGTTTGATTTAGGCATGAACACTATTTACATATGGGCAAAGGCAATAACCCACACCTAACACGGATGCAACATTAACGTACGATTATATAACATTTTCGGCCTATGAAACGGCCCTGCACTCCACCCCTGAAAAAAGAGGTCATGTCATGTTTCTGATGCGGGTAATCAAAATTACGTCACTATGTTGGTGGAGCGGGCGCCCATATGTATAGAGGTTTACTCCTCGATGCAGCGGGCCGCGGTTACGGCCCTTTGCTGCATGTCATTCCCCCTCTCACTTCTTCAGCTGTCCAGTCATTAAAAGGCCTACATGCAAAAAAAAAAAGAAAAGAAAAAGAAGCTAGAATAATAACTTCTCCTTTCCCAAACACAGAGAACATGAGAAAACACAACGTGCACATACAGACTTGACAGCAGAGACCGGTTTTAATTTGTTCGTTTATTTGGAATCCTCCAAATCACTTCTGTAATTTTTCCATTTCCCAAAATATTTACAAAAAAAGATACTTTTATGTTGTTGTTTTTTTTTTTCTGTATGGTGACTGTTGTAACAGCTCCTTTTTAGGACGATGACAATTGCTTACATCTCGCAGTCTGGTCTTGTTCTTTTAGAAAAAGTTCATGAAAAAAAAAAAAAAAAAATCATCCCACCCTTCTTAT
>NC_048427.1:5102881-5119988 GCF_013103735.1 Etheostoma cragini | reverse complement strand
CCCCCCCCCGCCCCCATTGTTCTTATTTGAGTGCTTTAAAAAAAACTCTTCCTTGCATGCTTTCAGCTGCAAACAGGAAGCCAAGAGCTTGTGTGCTTATTGAGAGGAAGTGACATCTTTGCCCTGCAGGAAGTACAATTAACAGCATCATCAGATCCTCCAGATGCTTGATTGGTTCGGTCTGTCCGGTCTTGCCCTTTTCTCTTGAATCAGAGTCTCTCTAGACAAGCATGAAACCTACAGATGTACCAATTAACACAAAGTCGTAGTAATTACTAAATGGAAACAGTCTTTGTCAGAAGTATTTTCTGTCCTGTGGGAAGCCTGATAGCAGGAAGGGAGTGCTAGTTATAAGGAGAAAATTCCTCAAACTCTTTGGGCCTGGGTCAACCGGCCCTTCAGATGCAGCTCTTGTGTCCCTCTGTGGGTCACCATCTGTAGTCCAGGCATTACAAGGCATCCACAAGTGCATTGTGGGTGTTCCATGGAAGAGCGTTTTGTGTTCAAGCCGTACGATCCATCCCTGAACTCAGCAAAAAAAGGAAGAGGTGCCACGATGATGGAAATCAAGGAGACACAAAGGGGTCGCAGTCCCTCTTTTAAAGGATCTACCAAACAAAATGAACTGAAGCTAATAACATAAGGCAATTCACCTCAGTACAACTAGAGGGGTGATTATATCAGAGAAACATGAGGCGCTAAACTAGAAAAACCCAACACTGGAAGGTTTTTATTTCTTTTCCCCTAAGCATCAATGAGAAGCCATAAAGAGGCGTTTTCTAATAAAAGTTTATTTCCGTCAGTTTTTCAATCCATCTCCTGCTCTATAAATAAAAAAAAAAACGCATGTCTCACTCTCCTCTTAGGCCTCTCGTTTCTTGTTTATGTGTTAAATGCTGAGCTATGTTGTGCCAGAGTGAGCGTGTTGGCTTGTTTATGCATTTTACGTATAATACAATACATGAAACACTGACTGAAAATAAAGAAAAAAATAAGAAAATAAAAGCACAAAGAGATCAACCCTGCCCCCGAATGTGTTTACTTGTTCTAGATCTGTGTGTGTGGATATAAATCTTAATATTTGAATGTGTGTATATTATAACTGTCTTTCCGGTTAATAAGACGGTAAAAGTGTGCTATTTTGGTGCCTGTCTCTATATCCTAGTGTGTGTGTGCGTGTGTGTGTGTGTGTGTGTGCGTGTTTGTGTCTACTTTGTTAACTGGTGACGTAGTGCTTTGTAGAGGGCTGCCCATACAGCCCGTAAAAATCTGCATGTCTATGTGTCTGCGAGGCGTCTATCCAGTCCCTCACTGCCAAGCCCTGCATGGACGGACCTCCAGAGGCCAGGCCGGGAGGAGGGGGGTAGTCTTGGGCGCTGACCCAGGGGAAAGAGCCAGAGCGCGGGTACGGGGGATGGCTGCGGTGGCCCGACACCGAGGGCACTCCGGAGCAGTAGCAGTTATCCATTGTACACACAAGGATCTTACGGCCACCATACTGAGGCAGCACGGCCTGCTGGGAGGAGTGTGAGGAGCTGCTGCCTCCAGGAGGAAAGTGCGAGGAGCTGAACACGGAGCCAGAATGGTGGTTGGTCAGAGAACCGCTTCCACTTCCTGTTCCGCCACTTTCGTTGATGTGAGGTGGGCCGCAGGGGCCGAGAGGCTGCTGATTGGTAGACTGACCTTCTCCAGAGGCAGAGCCGGAGCCCAAGTAGGGTTGTTTGGCCAACGATGAGGATGAAGATGAGGAAGAGGAGGAGGACTCCTTAAAACCCGGAGCGGTGTTTTTTCCAACGTTCCCGTTTCCCTCGGGGAAGGCAGTGGAATGTTTCCGTTTCTCTGCTCCAGAACCAGAACTCTGACCGCTGGGGTACGCAGGAACAGACTGCAGGAAGGTCGAGGGAGGGGTAAGGGGAGCTGAGAGCAGAGAGAAGGTGTGGAATTAGGAGATATTTGGTGGATAAAATAAAAACACATTCATGACAGTAACTTCCTAGATATGCCTGAACATGTGTTTGAGATCCTACCTTCAAGCGTTCTCTTCAAGCTCTTCTCTCTTTTTGAGATTTCAGAGAGGAATAATTTAGAGTTTAGATTTCCCACTTTGAAAGGAGGCAGACTGCTGCCCACACATGCCTGAGACCTGCAATAAGTGCCAAGAGACATGCAAAATTTAAGATTAGACAGCTTGGAAACATCACCTGCGTATTATAAACCCACAGGCAGAACAGTAAAAGGTCCATTTTTAAAATCCCACTTTGCTCTTACCTGTCTGTAAGGATTTTAACAGGCTTTGTGTTTTTCATGAAGCTCAGTTCCTCTGCCTTACTGAAGGCTGTGTGGATGGAGCTCAGCAGCTTCTGGGCCTCGTGGCGCTGCTCACCCAGAGCTAAAACCTGGGCAGCGTTCTCCTGACAGAACCGAGCCTGAGCGCGGTCCAGAGCCTCCAGTGTCCGACCGAGATCCTCCTCAAGGAGCTGATGCATCCGCTGGTACTGCAGACGCACCTCCTCTTTCAGCTCACACACCCTGTCCTGTAGAGAAACAAACGTCAATCTACAGAAATGTCCCTTTGTATTATGTAGAATCTCTGAAATTGTTTGCGTTTCTGCCGTCAAATTCAGGGTGTGCAAACATACCTCCACCACACACTTGTCAGAGTCGAGTTTGCAGAGCTGTTCTTCAATCTCCTGCACTCGTTCCTCCACCCGCTCCTGCTGTCTTAACAGGCTTTGCTGTGAGGAGAGAAAGAAAGCCTTGAGCTTTGGGAAGTTGTGACCTCAGCTAGCCACTAGCATCCCCTCCCCATGCCAGTGATATTAGAATCCGGGAGCCGGCTAATTTAGTCTCCAACCAACACACAATCCCTGTGGGGGAGGGAGGGTGGGCTGTCATAGCAACCAACAGCTATTTTGTGTTTGCATAAGTGAGTGAGAAGTAATGATGGGGGAGCTGGGGGCAGTGAGCAGAGATAGATAACTGTGCATACAGAGGCAGAAAAAACTCCAGCAACTCTCCTCTCAGAGAGCCTCCTCTTTGTATTTAATCTTTAAAAGTTGCATTCACAAAGTAGAGGCTGCTCTGTGAGCTAAGGCAATGTTGTGGCAACAACGCTTGTTAATTCTAAGACGACGACGGTATGTGAACAGCAGACGCCTGATTGGGCAAAACTGGGATCTCAATGTGGATCAGCTTGAGACCAAATAATGTCGAAAACATAACTAATGGCTCTGTGTAAGTGTAATCCTTTATGTATATGTATATGTGTATTGCATAGGTCTGGGAGTAGGAATGTCATTGACACAGATTTGCTAATCCTTTATGCTATTAATATTTTATGTGAGATATGAATAATCCTCAATCAACATTTGATGAAAGAAAAGCATGCTGATAAACTGGTACACAGCAAAATAATGTGGTTACCGCTAATATGATCCAGATTCAGATAAACACGACTAAGATAGTCTTTGTGAGACTTTATGCTCACAATGAGAATGCTAATGTGCTTACACTAACCAGGAAAGATGTTCACCAATTCAGGCTACATCCTTTATTAGAATTTAAAGGATCTCCATCCTCACAAGCATTGTAGCACCATTTCAGAACAAATCTCTACCCAAACCAACACGCATGTAAAAGCATACTGCAGACCATTCGTGCATGTGTTGGTGTTGTGCCGAGTTTTGCGTTCCTGCTAGTAGTCGCGTACATTCAACTTGCTGGCAGGCTAATACCGAGTGTAATAAAACATTGATGACTAAATGATCAAAAATGATAGACTTCAGATAATTTATCATCATTGATGAGCATGACAAAGAAGGTTATATATTATTTTGAAACAGTACTTTGCCTTGAAAATAATCAGTTGGACGTAGTTCTCGGCAGGGATGCAAAACTAACCACAACACCTGTAACTCCGCTCGACAGTTTCTAGCATCGACAACAAGTTCAGAAATGACTGTAATTTGTTATCCATGTTGTCAAAGCTGATGTTAGCTTTCTTCCGGAAAAGGGTCGAGTGCTAGGGCCGTGAGGAATCATTCAGGGATAATTCAGAACCGATACGACCCAATCAGGAGTGGCAGGTTGGCTTAGTTGGTAGAGCGGGCGCACATCCGCAGAGGTCAATTCCTCAACGCAGAAGGTCCTTGGTTCGAGTCCGACTTGTGACTGTTTTCTTGGATGCCTCCCCCCCTCTCTCTGCCCTTTCATATGTCAGCTTTCCTATCCAAGGCAGAATTACCCCCCCAAAAAATAAAATAAAAATTAAAGAGACCCAATCAGGAAGTGAAAATGTCAGGGAAATTGTTTCCACACATCTGTTTCTATCTGTCCCGATTACAACTCATCCTGGAGTTTTCAAACAAAAACAAGGTCATCAGTGTATCAAAATGTCTTCCTTTTAGGGGCCCGGAAATGCCTGAGAAAGATATTGAAATTACAATAATATAAGACAAACAAAAGCAGCAAATCCTCACATTTAAGGAAGCTGAAACTGGCAAATGTTTGGCCTTTTTGCTTGAAAAATGTGCCAATAGCTATTAAGATGTTTCACTTTGGAACAAAGTGGTTACAAAAGGATAATCATTAATCCCACAGGTCAATAATCAGTCACCCAATCATTCAACTACACAGCAGCTACTTTTATCATAAGAGATCAGCTGCTGTAGAGCTCGCTAGGAATGAAAACCTGCATAGTCCTGGGCCTCAGTGGCACATGGTCTGCCCTAGATCACAAACACACACGCGCGCGCACACACACACACACACACACACACACACACACACACACACACACACACACACACACAACTGTGACCTGGTTGTGCTGATTGATTGAGTTAGGCCCTGAGCAGAAGCCAGGGGAAAAACAGGGTCGAAGGAGCCAAAGCTTCCCAGAGAGGGATAGCAAATAAATGTATGGGATACCTTTGGGGGAGGGAGGAGGTGAGACAGGGGGTATTAGGAGGGGAGGGTGCTCTTTAGCTGTCAGTTCCCCACAGCTTCCTTTCCATCAGAGCGACCAGAGCAGAACCAGAGGGAAGGTCGGTCCTTGCCTGGAGTGGCTGGTGGATGGTGTGAGAGGTGAATTTGGGGGGGGGGTTGTTGCTGTAGGGTAGTGTGTGTGGAGAGGCGTCCACTCTGCATTCCTTGATTGCATTCAACATGGAGGATGTTTAAGTAGTCACTACCATGAGGGTTAATATGGCTAAAATCAATGTCACAATGTAATAACATTTTTTTCTGATATCTACATATGTGGCTCCCCCAGGAAATAATTTAGCAGAGGTGGGAATTCATTTTATTTAGTAGAGGATGGCCTAAACAATAGCCACACTCATTCAAATAATGGTATTTGCTGCTCTTTTCTATCAAATCAAATTGTATTTATTTTTTAATGTTAGTGAATGGATGAATTCACTTAATGAATTAAGGAAGCAAGATGCCAAACACTTGCTTCCTTAATGTCGGGTACTGTTTGATGCTTTTCTTTGTCTTTTATGATAGCAAATGAATATCTTTGTATTTTGTGTTGTTTGGAAAAAAGACATCACCAAGGACTGTGGGGAATTCCGTCCAATATTTTTGACCTTTTGGTAACAACATAATTTATTGACCTAATTTTTAGCTACTGTCCTACCTTTGGTTTATGACTAAATACCTGCAAAATATTCACATTTCCATGATCCCATAGTGTAAGCCCAAAGCACTTCTGACTCTGGCATGCCAACACAACATGGTAAACATTACACCAGTTTAACATCAGCATGTTAACATGGTCTTACTTGACTTTTTTCACAGCAGACATTTTGACTTGAAGATCATGTATTTAATAATAATAATAATAATAGCTTAGGGGACCTCCTGTGCATGCTGGCTCACTGGACTAGCTTACTGGGACTTGTAATAAAATGGAGCCACCATTAAATTCACCTGTGCTTTTCCTATTATAACATGCACATTTTTTGAAAAAAAAAAAAAAAAGAAGTCTATTGTGAATGCAGCCCTAATTAAATCGGGACACTATTTATTGCCCAGCCTGATTTTAGATGATGTAGGAAAAAGCTGTAAAGGTGAAAGATATTGGTACTACAGCTTTTAAATTCAGATAAGGGCCCAGCCTATGACACTTCCTGTGCCCCAGGTGACCAATTAACTATACAAAAAGCTGAGTCATAGCATTACCAACAGGAAATACACCCGAGCATGACACGGTTGACACCTAAAACAGGGTGTTAGGTGAACAAAATGAGTCAGTCAGCATGGAGGCCTTCATAGTTCTCCCTCTGACTAAGCTGCCCGTCACACAGCCCTTTAAAAAGAAAGGGGGAGGAAAACCAATCCGACCTCTGCCCAAACCGAGGACAGCGAGCACCAAACCCCCAGGAAGGGAAGAGGTTAATAAAAAACCCAAGTCGACCGCAGAATCAACTGACAAATCACTTTAATCCCCCTTCCCCTTGTCACTCCCCCCCCCCCCCCCCCCCCCCACACACACACACACAACTGGCGATCCCTGAGCTAGGATGCACCTGTGCTGGGGAGATAAGGCCCTCTGAGGGCCCCTCATTGTTCCACCCTCGACTGCATTGTTTGTCATTCCAACAGATGAGAATGGAGGTTGGAATGGATCACAAAAATGCACAAGACTATAACGGGTGCTAAAAACACACTCAAAATGCAATTGTGTCTTAAAAAGGGGAAAGTCTGTTTTTGATTGTGTCAAGAGATTTGAAAAATACATAATCAATTGAGAACTTTGTACACAAATATCTCCATTTTGTTTCATTTATTTGAGAAAAAAAAAGAAAAAAAAGAAAAGAAAAAAATCACACTTGTTTTGGTAGAATTTGCTTGACGGCTACAAAGTGGAGGAAAAAGGAGTTCACTGGCTTGCGTGAAGCAACATCTTTGTACTTGAATGGGCACTTAGTGATCACCAATGAATGGGCCACAGGTAGGGCCACAACTAATGGTCATCTTCTCGCCCACGAAGCAGGATGTGAAAGAATTAATTGATTACTTTCTCGATTAATTGTGTATATAAAGTGTCCCACCTTAGATTCCTAGAGCTTAGTGTGCATTCTTAAAATGTTTGACCAACAGAAGATACTCAATTTACCATCAGAGAAGATATTTTTTACATTTGAGAAGCTGGAACTACTGAATTTCAGGCATTTTTGCTAAAGGATTTTTTGATTATCAACATAGTTGCCGGTTCATTTCAGCTTTTCTTGCAAGATGTCTGACGTGCGCTTCCATGAAGAGCCAGGGATGAAGTCAACCCACTGGCTGAACTTCTGTCTCTGTCACAGTGTCAGAGTGTGACTACACCCTGAAGTGAATAAACAAGGATGTGTTTGTTTAATGTGTGAGTTATGTACAGTATGATAGGATTCTTACTCTGATGTCGTTGCGTCTCAGCTCCACGTCAGTGACTGCATGGCCGTGGCTGGGGTGGCAGCGGGCGAAGCAGCAGTACTGGCACACCGCTGTCTGCTCAGCCTCGCAGTGGTACAGCCGGTACTCGTCATGCTGGAGGCAGGTCCAGGCCTTCACCGCCTCCGCCTCCACCAACAGGTGCCCGAGGGCTGAGCATGGCTGCTGCAGGTGTGTCTGGACGTGGGACTGGCAGCATGGGGCGTTGCAGCGCAGGCACACCTTCACCGCGGGGAGTGGCGGGCCTCGGCGGCACAGGATGCACTGCAGCGCCGGCGTGGCGGCCTTGTCCACACTCAGGGCGTTGTACTTCTCCACTATGTTGGACAGTTTGTGGTTCTTCTCCAGGCTGGGCTTTTGAGTGTAAGCATGATTGCACTCAGGGCAGCGGGCCAGCGAGGAGTCTTTGGCCCAGGCCTCGCTGATGCAGCCCCGGCAGAAGTTGTGCTTGCAGGGCAGCTGGATGGGATCTGAGAACACGTGCAGGCAGATGGGGCAGATGAGCTCCTCCTCAAAACAGTTCCTCCACGTCTCCGCCATGTCAGAGGCCATCATGGTGCGGGCAGGCATACACTAACTCTTTCCCACTTCTACCAGACCTTTAGGCCTCTCTGTCCTCGCAGGAAACCTGACACTTTGAGGACGAGTTTTGAAAAAAGGATAAAAACAGGCCCGATGACGTCTTGAACGCTCAGCCTGTGTGTTTCAACCCTTGTGACCAAATTAAAGGAGACTCCCTGACAGATGACGAGTATTGCTTATTGCTGCAACATGAAGGCAAATTCCAGAAAATGTATCAGAGAAGGCTTCAGGCAAGGATGACAACACCTCGGTGATTTCAACATACACAGCAGGGGCTGACGTTATACAGATTAAAGTAAACGGTGCTTTCCTTTCCTCTAAATCACACACACAAACACACACACTGGGCCTGCCTTTACAGCTCTGTGTGTTTTTAGGCCTACAGGAAGCTAAAAGCCTTTCAGGTACAGTTAAACCATGAAATGCAAGCAAGGCACAGATAACGTTATATCTAAACAATTCCTTATATGATCATGAGGTGACTAAATCTCTGTGTAGCACATGAAAAGACACCGTACCCTTTGACTGATGCCTGCTCAGGCCCTTTGGCTACCTTGAAAGCTTCCTTCACTTCAACGTCAGATTACGATTGACTGTGGACCAATTCACACCAACAAACGAAGCATGAAAACCACGAGAAAATGACTGCTCCAGTCCACACCCTGATTGCTATTCACACAAAGAGAGCTTTTTTTTTTTATTTTGAAAAACCTGAATCTGTTTTATCTGGACGTCAAGGACGCTTGATTCCGTCAATAATCACAGCGCAGCGCACTGCTTTTGTCCGCTGAATCATAAATAAGTATCGGAGGAGCCTCCACCTGCAGTTTAATTATACATCCAACCAGCGACGGCTTGGCAGGAGACAAGAAATGCTGCTCCACAAGTCAGATTAACACCACCGCTACATCCAGCCCTTCAATTGAACATTAAAGCGACATTAGTATTTGATGAATAACGCCTGCTATGTGGCACAGCTCGCATTTCTGTATACTAGGCCTCGGCTTTTTCCTACCAGGTTTCTGTCGACAACAAAGGCCTTATAATCTCATTAAACCCAAAATCATACCCGGGCCATCAGTTCGAGTCTGTTTACTGCATAGTTAATCGTTTTAATAGTCGAGTCGAGCTCCTGCGCACAAAACAAAGGGTTTTAGGATCCGCAGGAATGTTGGCTGCTGTTGCAGAGCCTTTTGGTTCCCCCCCACCGACACATCTATCAAATATCTGCTCACCCAAATATTATTGTTATTATTTCAATCCAGCTTTTATCCTCGTTTACTTTGGTCTCCACCGTAGTCACCTTTCATCGCCTCAACCTTTAGCCAACAACATATTTTTTTTTCTACTTCCTTATCTCGATTAAATCGTGTAAATTACCTCAGACGTCACCTCACCATTTTCTACCACAGGTAACGTTACAGACGAACACTAGATTAACCGACAAGCTCGGTTATAGAAAATGGTCATTCTTTTTTTAAAGCAGACATATTCTATATATTAAACTAATAGAAATACAAAAAATATACCCTCCTAATCTTAAAGGGGACGTCGCTTTTCTGTCCTTGTTAGGGGTAGCTGTCATCAGCCATCTTGCAAATCCTCATTTAAAAAAAAAGGAGATATCCGCCGTGAGGCTGTTTCACCAAAGCTGCTTTTCGGTAGCTGACCTAAACATGCACATTAACGGCCCAGTCCCGTCATTATTAAAGAAAAACACGCCTTTTTCTCGTTATTGTAGGTCCAAAAGAAGGCGGCTTGACGTGGTTATTTTGTCGTGGCCGTATCTAGTCGGTGTGAGTCGACTCCGCGGTTCTTAAAAATCCAACACGGTGGAGAATAATAATCGGCGTTTTCTCCCCCTTTCTTTCTCTGTCTCTGTCGGTCAGGCTTAGAGAGAGGAGGAATGCAGGCGAGCTGGACTGCTCTCCAAACCAGCGTCAAGAAAACCGGTGTAACGCCCCACGTCCGGTGATGCTTCAAAATAAAAGCACGTTTAAACGCAAAACCTGATGCCACATTAACTTCAAGGGGATTCTTACATTCACGTCGACATGGCCGGGGCTGGGCCGGCTTCTGCAGGTCAAACGGCCTGAGAAAGAAGATTTCTGTACAGTAAAAACAATCTTTGTAGAGATGGTGTCCTTTAATGATTCCGAGGCCTTTATTAACACTAAAGCATCCATTACACCTACAAATTCAACAGTTCACTATTTAAATACACACAGTCTTTCAGTGGTGAAATCTAACTAGGCTTACACAGAATCTGAATTATTGCCAAGTAACGTTAACACAAGGATTTAGCCTTGGTGATTGGTGCATAAAGTATCAAAAGGAAATAAACAATACAGCACTGCAACAGACAAGAACATAAATATGTAATCAGAATAGAACAGAGACAGAATATTCATGGTTCATTATAATGTTTATTCTTACTTCATGTAAATTTGAGTACATGTAAGTGTGTGCATATTATGTGAATGTACTTGTGTTCTTATCCTTTCTTTCATAATTGTTGTATTTTGTATCTGCAAATAAGTAAATAAATAAATGCACCATCTTTCACCAACTCTCTCCAGCTGTCTGGCTTTCACATGTAAGAAAGACAAGCTGGCTCATTTTCATGTCTTTAAATCACAGTGTTTCACATGCATACCATATAAATAGCCCATCACTCCCTCTTACACTTATGGTTAATTACGAGTCCATCCACTTCACCTGCACCACTGTTTTCTTCTATGTATATGTACATTTTAACATGCTTCACAATACTCAATCACACCGAGGATACATTTATAAAAATGCGTTGTTTTATTCAGAATAAAACAGGCTTTACAGTGGCATTGTGGTCTAGGACAAACGCTGTGTAATCGCTATATGTCCCCCAGCAATGTTTGGCTTACTGTTTTGAACTGTTTTAGAGGGTAGCTATTTGAATTTTATGGTAATTTTAAAGGCTGTAGTTGTATTGTGTAATACTAAGAGTTGTTTCTAATAATAACTTTGCCCTAATTGATATAAATGGCAGAGGATTTAATGCAGGGGACCTATTAGCAGTTACTCTAA
The DNA here is from genome assembly GCF_013103735.1 of Etheostoma cragini. Taxonomy (NCBI): domain Eukaryota; kingdom Metazoa; phylum Chordata; class Actinopteri; order Perciformes; family Percidae; genus Etheostoma; species Etheostoma cragini. The sequence goes on along the minus strand of NC_048427.1, from coordinate 5,108,900 downwards.
TTTTGGCTCTGTTTGAGTCTCCAGCCACCCTGGAAATCCAGAGTTCACGTAGAAGGAGAACCCAGAACTGAGTAGGGGTAAATGTAGTTTAACATTGGACTAGCCAGACCTTCCTCGGTCTGGCTAGTCCAAACAGCATTCCTGGACGGGAGAAAAACACCAAAGCACTATTCCTCTTCTACTGGTTGAAATCGGAATTGTGTCATTCAAACTGTAGATCTGCCAACCAATCTGGCAAACTTGCATAGTGCGATTATAGCTGATAGAGGGCCGAAGTAACAGAGTAAAGTGTTGTTCACCCTGTTAAAAGTTGATGAACCACTGAAACAGTTTTGGAAATATCATTTTAAGGTACTAAAGAATAATTGGGGTTGCTTCAAAGCTATAGAAGTTTCTGTCTCCCCATGAAAAAAAATCTAAGTAATGACAACATATCTTGCCGTGACCACATGATACAAGCCTTCCGTGATTGCGCACCCCACCTCCAAGCAGTTGCTTGTAGCCAAGGAGGACACGAAGGATTGAAAAAAGATAAAGGACTCTTCAGAAGACAAAGTCTCGGGAACGTCACCGGACGACGCAGTCTTCTAAACATCGCCACACTGAGCAATGCAGAGAGTTTTGCAGAGCTGAAAGTCTTAAATAGCTTTGTAGCAAATCATTTGTCAATGGCTTTAATGTAGCAGACGTTCATTAATATAAAAAAGTTGCACTAGAGCTTTAACATAGAACCATAAATCAAGCTTAAAAAGCTTCATATGGCTGTAGAGTTGGGTGACAATTCTCTGTAGGTTTGTCATGAGCAACCTCACACCATCATGTGAATCAGTGTTGTTGTTATTTTCTTAGCAACACAGTGTATACTTTATGTATCAAAACAAAAGGATCACGTGTAAAAAATTAAAATTAAAAGCTACAATATTTTTGCTTTATTTTGAAACTAATTCCCCAGGCTTCCCGTATCAATCAGGCTGTCTCTGGCTGACCTGACGCAGTTTCTCGGCATCAGCCACCCCCTCCAGCCTTCCTCCTGCCTTCCTCCTGCTGTTTCCCCTCCCCTCCCCTCCCCTCCCTCCTTCCGGATCAATGCTACGGCCGTCACGTGACCTGTCACACAACTGATGTGTGTCACGTTTTAACTGGGAGGAGCTGTGGGACGAACCGGGGAGGAACGGCAGGGAATCATACTTAAAGGGCTTAGGCTACTGCATTTGTTAGTGACCTGTCTCACTGTGTGTACTGCTGCGTCTGTCGTTGCAGGAAACTCAACTGCAATGCTTTCAGACACAATGGTGCATGCTACTCAATGACTGAAACATATAATCCTGAAGTATCATACATTTTGACAATGTAACATTTCATACTCACCATGATTCTAGAAACGTTCCTACTACTCAGCATTAGTGTCATTAGCTAAATGTAGGCTACTTAAATCTGTGAGGGAATGTAAATTAATTTCTTTTCATGGAAGAACTGCAGGCCTACCTTAGTACCATTTTTAAGGTACTGCTCTACTTGAGTATTTCCATTTTCTGCTACTTTTTTTTTTACTTCTACTTCACTACATTCCAGATATAATTATTGTACTTTTTAACACCACTACATTTATTTGAAAACTTTAGTTACTTTGCAGATTAATATAGTCAACAAATACGTTTGATGTATTATTACAAGACCTTATGGATCCATGGGGATAAATTGACAACCTACCCAGTACATAAAGCACGTACGTGTTAATGCCTAACTAATTATACAATATGAATCAAATAACATACATCAGTATTCTGAAATAATATCTTAAAGCGTTGAAAATTTTGTAAATGTAGCGTAAACTTAAACTGATATTTATTTTTCATCTGTGGTCTCTTTTTCGATGACTAAAAATACATTCGTTGTTACTAACGCCAGTCCACAGCAGTATAATAATGTCTTCAAAGCAACCAGACTCCTTTGACAAAAATAGTAATTCTGGATCGCAGGACACGGAACGTGCTGCTGCCTCGATCGGTTAGCTAAAACAAAAATTCACACAATAACACAAACTTTGACATTGTGTGACTTGGATCCAACCTAACAGTGCGTCCACAGCAGTCCATGGCTTTGCTTTCGGTCTGCTTCTCCTCATGGGGCCATGCCAAGTGGCTAAGCTGGCCTCAACAAAGCTTAGCTCCTGTGTCGCCATTTTCATGCTACCTAGCACTCACCCATTGACTTGTTAGCATTCCATTGACTGCCATTCATTTTGATGTCACTCCGACAGTGAATAACTTTACATGTGAACCGTTTAAAGAGTTTATTTGTCCATTGTTAATTTTTTAAAGAAACACTACAATGTATAAAAGGCTCCATTACCCTGTACCTCACTTTATGGCCCGGTGGCAGGTATTTCTTGTAAAAAAAGGCTAAGGATTGTGTAATAAACCAAGCGACTTGTTGTCTCATAGTAGAGGAGTTAACAAAACAGTACAGGACAAGTTTGCTGGCAGTTTGGACTTACATTAGCTGTTTAGGTTCAATCACTAATGTTAACTAGCATTGTAGCTAACAATAATTAGCCTGTGTCTATGTTATCTCCTTAAATATACGCTCTCTGTCTCTGCAAGATTGGGAATGACTGAGATTTCTCTTGGGACAGCTACCAGAAGATTTACAACTTTCAGACAGGTTGCTCACATCACATCTTCGTAGTCAAGCTCAGTTGGAGGCTGCGAAGTAACGCTCAGGCCTCCCCGGAAAAGTGCTTCTAATAGACTTCACTGGTCTCTGTTAGAAACAACGGCTCACATTGTCCATTTCTTATACTGTCTACGGGCTGTGCCGACCACCATCAGAGTTATTATACTCTAATGTGCGGAAGCAACGTCATCATACAGTAACCTACGTCAGGTCATGTGGGGAACATTTTTAGAAAGGCTTGGGAAAATAGAATTTTGATACAAAAACATATGATACATGAGGAACACTAGAGCTAGAATTATATCAAATGTATTATTTTGATGCTAATACATTTGTACTTTAAAGTAAAATGTTGAATGCAGGACTTTTTCTACCCTGTGGTATTTCTACTTTTACTCTTTTTTACTTTTTTCACTGACTTTAAGTATAGACAGTAAAAGGATGTATTTGACAGAACTAGAGCAGAATGGTGCCAGACTGCACAGATGCACACACGTCACAGATACAATTCTAATAAATGAATGTACTAAAACAATATTGAATGTGCAATACATGTAAATGCATCATGACAACCAGTAGTATTGTGAGTATCTCTCTGTGTACTGGAAGTTTCTAGAGCATGTTTGCAATGGAGGAAAATATAACTGCATATGTCAAAAAATCCTCTAATATTCCCTCTGAGACTACAGTAACATTCTGATGTGCCTCCTCCTAAACTAGATTGAAATTAGCACCTAATTAGCAGTTAGAAACATGTTTTGGATAAATTTGCGTTTACAAGACAAATCACTTATCATACTTTATTGACATGATGTGCCTGCTATATACAGTACACTAGACTGTATACACATGATTGTAACTCAAATGTCAAACTGTACAAATTTGCTGACAACACAACAGTGGTTGGGCAGATCTCATCAGACATAATCATCTCTAAAACTAACAAGCTGATGTTGGACTTATGCAGGCTCTCCCACTACTGACCAAATGGAGTAGATCTGGAAAGAGTGGACAGCTTTAAGTTTCTCGGTACAACAATGTCCTCTATTCGGAAATGGGATGACAACCTGCACTACTATCATAAAAAAGCCCATCAGACACTATTTATTCTGCTGCAATTTTACAGAGCTGCCATATAAAGTGTGTAGACTTTTTCCATATCTGTGTGGTTCGCCAGCAGCACAAAACTGTGTGCACACCCTCAGGAATCATTGTTTGTGAACTCACTTCCATCAGAGATGTACTTAACCCACATTTAGAGCACAGGACTGAAAATGGTTGAAGACCCCACACATCCTCAACTCTACAACACCACCTTATGTTAAAAATGCACTGAAGTCCTCAGACTGCACTGACTTGTAGGTTGCCCTTTTTTTCTCATGGGTATAATTGGTACGTCTGTGTGGGTAGAGGGGATGATGTATATTTAATTGGTATTGCTTGCAACTTAGTTGCATGCCAATTAAGAATTGAATATTATATCTACACAGACACAGAAATGTCTCGACATGTATGTTCTAATGACATAAAATGTATATAAATGAATCGCATCTCATGACAGACGACGTGTTTTTTAGAGAGTGAGATCAATGATCTTGGTTGGCATAACCGCGACATGTAACAATATTTTAGTAGTTGACAAAATAAGAAGCCCTGCATGGAGCAGAGCATCAAAAAATTGAGTATAACTCTTATTGATCCTCTCCACGGAAATCTTTAGTAAAAGGCGAAAGATTTATACGATCTGAAGAGACATCAGAGTAATCTAACGTCATACCGATGAAGACACCGGTCACTTGCTTTGGGACACGTACCTCACCAGTGGTGTAAACTTTATACAACTAAATAACACCAGAGTAATACAGTAGTAGCCTATGCATTAACAGACAGAGTCGTTGTGGACATACACAGCAGCATTCATGAACGTACTTGTACTTTGTAAGTGGTTAACTGTGGTAATTGAAACGGAACTTTTATCCTGTTTTCACGTTATTGCGCAAGGCATGATGGGAGTGAATGACGCCAATTACGTTTGAGTTCTATTTGTGGCTTCAAGGTAGACGAAAAAAACAAAAAAACGCTCATTCCTCACCGGAAAGGGCTTAATGGACTTCACTGTTCTCCGTTAGAAGATCACGTCACATTGCCCTCTTCTTATAGTATACTGCCTATAGGTGTAACACCATATTCTGTAACTTGTCAGATTCTGTGACCTTTGTTTGTTTTTTGTTGCCTTTTGTTACCTTTCCGGGCCTCTGACATATTTCAGTAGTATCGTTTTCAATCAGTTTCAAATGATATTGGCAAAAATGGGGCAGGGTCACATCTTCAATGACCATTTAACTTTTTAAAACTCAACAGTAGTAACAGAAAAGCTCTCCCACCACTGACCAAATGGAGTAGAGCTGGAAAGAAAGGACAGCTTTAAGTTTCTGGGTACAACAATGTCCTTCATTCTGAAATGGGATGACAACCTGCACTAGCCTACTATCATAAGAAAGCCCAGAGACTATTTATTCTGCTGCAATTTTACAGAGCTGCCATATAAAGTGTGTAGGCTTTTTCCATATCTGTGTGGTTCGGCAGCAGCACAAAATCATCATTGTTTGAGAACTCACTTTCCTTTTAGAAATGTACGTAACCCACATTGAGAGCACAGGACTGAAAATGGTTGAAGACCCCACATGCCATGCTAGCATCTTACTGGTGACTCTCCCTTCAGCATAACGACTAAAATCCATGAAATCCAAAAAATATCGCTTTGTCAACAGCACCTACTGCAGGACCATCCAGCTACTCAATCCTCAACTCTATAACAGCACCGTATGTTAACACACTGAACTCCTCAGACTGCACTGAATTGTAGGTTGCCCTTTTTTAGTCATGGGAATAATTGGTACGTCTGTGTGGGCAGAGGGAATGATGTGTTTTTAATGGGCTGAATGCTTGCTTGCAACTTAGTTGCATGCCAATTGAGTCGACACACATACACATAGCTGTTGTTCTTTATGTATTTACTTATACAAATAAAGGGATATAAAGGCAAAAACTGAATCACCTCTTGAGGCAGACGACCCGCTTGTAATGGAGGCCACACGTCTCAATCTTTTAGGAACATTTCCACACATATAACGTGAAGGTTTTGAAAATAATTATATTTCACAAGTTAAAAAGCCCAACATCATCATGCATCGTCATGTTTCTGACACAATATACACATCATGACACTGCTGGGAATATGTGTCGTCATGTTTTTATGCTCATTTCACTTATGGCGTTTTTCCACTGCTGGTAACAGCTTGCCTCGGCTCGCCTCGGCCCGCCTCGGCTCGCCTCGGCCCAT
>NC_048427.1:5100029-5102781 GCF_013103735.1 Etheostoma cragini | reverse complement strand
GTAATGGAAAACCAAAAAAAGCGAGTAGACCCGAGGCGAGTCGAGTAGATACCACGCAGTGGAAAACCGCCATTAGTACCTACGGATCTATTTTTTACAAGAAAGGAAGCCCCACTTGAGCAGGGCATCAAAAAATTGAGTATAACTCTTATTGATCCTCTCCACGGAAATCTTTAGTAAAAGGCGAAAGATTTATACGATCTGAAGAGAAGTCAGAGTAATCTAACTGAAAACTGTTGAAGACACCGGTCACTTGCTTTGGGACACGTACCTCACCAGTGGTGTATACTTGATGCAACTAAATAACACCAGAGAAATAGAGTATGCATTAACAGACAGAGTCGCTGTGGACATACACAGCAGCCTTCATGAACGTACTTGTACTTTGTAAGTGGTTAACTGTGGTAATTGAAACGAAACGTTATCCTGTTTTCACGTTGTTACGCAAAGCATGATGGGAGTAAATGACGCCAGTTTCTTTTTTATTTTCATTTTTATTAAACATTTTGTTTAAGATTAAGATAAGATAATCTGTTTATTAGTCCCCAATGGGGAAATTACTGCACTACACTCTGTGTACACACTTTTTGTTAGTACTCACACACAGGCCTGAAATACACACACATGCTCAGGACCTATACATGCACTATACATGGAGAGATGTCAGAGTGAGTGGGCTGCCAGCTGAACCAGCGCCCTGAGCGGTCGGGGGGGTACGGTGCCTTGCTCAAGAGCACCTGGCAGTGCCCAGGAGGTGAACTGGCATCTCTCCAGCCACCAATCCACGCTCCCAACTTTTTGGGTCCATACGGGGATTTGAACCAGTGACCCTCCGGTTCCCAACCCAACTCCCTATGGACTGAGCTACTGCCACCCCCAAGTTTGAAGTCTATGTATTTAATCTAACTTTAAATACAATAATTATCATAGTGACTGCAATGTCACTGACGAATTATCTTCATACTGTTTGTATTAAATATGTAATACAGGCTAGAAATCAGACGACATGTTTCTGATGGAGAGTACTCGTTCTACTCTCAATAGGTGTCTACAAATTTATAATTTGTATGTGTAATTTTTTAACTCACTTAATTTAACAAATTAGAAAGCCCCACTTACGCAGGGCATCAAAAAATTGAGTATAACTCTTATTGATCCTCTCCACGGAAATCTTTAGTAAAAGGCGAAAGATTTATACGATCTGAAGAGAAGTCAGAGCAATCTAACTTTAACTTGATGAAGACTCCGCTCACATGATGTGGGACACGTACCTCACCAGTGGTGTATATAACACCAGAGTAATAGAGTAGTATGCATTAACAGACAGAGTCGTTGTGGACATACACAGCAGCGTTCATGAACTCACTTGTACTTTTTAAGTGGTGAACTGTGGTAATTGAAACGAAACCTTTATCCTGTTTTTACAAATTCGCACAAAGTTAACAGCAGCTCAGATTAGAGACCAGATGAATTCCACACAGAGTTCTAGCAGCAGACACATCTCTAGAACAACTGTTAAGAGGAGACTGTGCAAATCCGCGTCTAAATGGTCAAATAGCAGCTAGGAAACCACTGCTTAGGAGAGGGAACAAGCAAAAGAGATTTGTTTGGGCCAAGAAACACAAGGAATTGACATTGGACAAGTGGAAATCTGGGCTTTGGTCTGATGAATCAAAGTTCGGGATCTTTGGTTCAATCCGCCGTATATTTGAGCAACGGAGATAAGGTGACTGGATAGATTCTGCATGCCTGGTTCCCACACATATACAATAGTATGCATTATTAGACAGAGTCGTTGTGTAACTGTGGTAATTGAAACGAAACCTTTTTCCTTTTTTTCACGTCATTGCGCAAGGCATGATGGGAGTAAATGACGCCATTTACGTTTGAGTTTCATTTACCATTTTGTTTGAAGTCTATATATTTAATCTAACTTTAAATACAATAATTATCATAGTAACTGAAATGTCACTGACGGATTATCTTCATGCTGTTTGTATTCAATTTGCCACATGCTTAGGATATAAAGCGTGAACTACTGCCGGTTATTTTCTGAATGTTTTGTTTTTTGTAATTAGCACACTGCACCAAATACTTAGCAATTTAGATGCATGTCAAACAAGTTTAGAATATACATCTTGTGATAATTTTTCAAATCTGTAATTTTTAATTAAAACAGTCCTTGCCAAATTTAAGTTTTATCCTACAAACCGACGTATATCTAGTGCTTAGATATTTCTCGCCGAATGCTTGTGAGCGTCCTGTGATTATGAAAGTGTACCACGATTTGATGTTTGACAAGATTAGAAAGCCCCACTTGCGCAGGGCATCAAAAAATTAGTTAAAACTCTTATTGTTCCTCTCCACGGAAATCTTTAGTAAAAGGCGAAAGATTTATACGATCTGAAGAGAAACAAGAGTGATCTGAGTTGTATCGGTTATCGAGACCGAACAGGTTCGCGACAAGACAACTTTCAGTGCTGGTTCGGTGTGAAATCGACTTGTTCAACAATCTAAAACACATAATCTGCACATAAAAAAACACTGAGAAAGAAATTACTGTCGACTCTTAATGCAGAAAACACCCGTTTATTTCGCATTGTTTAGCCATATGGGCTTTTCTTTGGCGCAATGCATGATGGGATTGTGCACGCTTCCGGGCTATGTAGCATACATACCCAGTTAGCACACATACGTCGGCACGACGTATTGGCGATGTAATCAAAATACGGCGGGGATATGTAGTAGTTAG
>NC_048427.1:5057334-5099929 GCF_013103735.1 Etheostoma cragini | reverse complement strand
CAAAATGACCCGCGATCAATTGCAGATGAAGCGATCATTTGCAGACGTCGTGCCGACGTATGTGTGCTTACTGGGTATCTTACCTATCCGTCTCTTTACGAAAATGTACCCCATGTTCCCCCTTACAATCATAAAGCACGACCATGCTGAGAACTTAATTGTTTACCCCTGTGGTAAATGTTTCTGCATTTAAATAAATTGCATATCAAATTGTGTAAAGACCCACCCCCTACACACGCACGCACGCGCACACACAAACACAGCAAACTGTCATAATTTACAATGGATAGAAACAAATCGCATCTGACTGTATTGTCATGTTTCTGACAGAATATACACATCATGACACTGCTGGGAGAATGCGTCGTCATGTTTTTTTTGCTCATTTCACTTAGCACGTACGGTTCTATTTTTTTACAAGAAAGGAAGCCCCGCTTGAGCAGGGCATCAAAAAATTGAGTATATCTCTTATTGATCCTCTCCACGGAAATCTTTAGTAAAAGGCGAAAGATTTATACGATCTGAAGAGAAATCAGAGTAATCTAACTGTTTTTTGATGAGGACACCGATCACTTGATTTGGGACACGTACCTCACCAGTGGTGTATATAACACCAGAGTAATAGAGTAGTATGCATTAACAGACAGAGTCGCTGTGGACATACACTGTGCGTTCATGAACGTAGGCCTACTTGTACTTTGTAAGTAACTGAAACGAAACTGTTGTCCAGTTTTCACGTTGTTTCGCAAGGCATGATGGGAGTGAATGACGCCATTTACGTTTGAGTTTCATTTTTTTTACCATTTTGTTTGAAGTCTAAATATTTAATCTAACTTTAAATACAATAATTATCATAGTGACTGCAATGCTACTGACGTATCATCTTCATACTGTTTTAATTAAATTTGTCACATACATGGTATCAAGTGTGAGCTGCTGACTTGCGACAGCCTGCAGATTTCATGCAGAACACCGACTCCCTGTGGTGACCACACAAAACTAAATTTCTCCTTTTTGCGTCACTGATTAACATCAAACAAGAACTACTAGCAGTATTGCAGGAAGGGAACATAGGAACCAAATGAATGTATATGCTAAGTGCTCCAACAGAAAGGCTGTGCTTAATTTAAACGTTTAAGATTAATAATAGTAATAATGTATACTTTAATAATCCTGAAAGAGAAAATGCATACACACACAACGCAGGCACAGTCCAAAAAACTAAATCAAAAGTTCAGCAGCTTTGTTTTGGAGGTTTGGTTGAATGGTTTGGATGCAAGCTTAGGCTACTGTCTTAAGCATTTCAACCTGTGTTTTCTGTTGTGTAGTTTTTTTTAAAGAAATAGGGCTCACTGCTCGATTCAGTCACATAAGTCATTCTACTGGCTTCATTTACGTTTGAGTTTCATTTACCATTTGGTTTGAAGTCTATATGTTTATTATTAGTTATTACTATCAGGTCTTCTACTAGCATGGCAGCAGCACGATTGCAATTGTTTTTCAATTTGGCGAACCATAGGCTGATGAATCAAAAATAAGTAATTATTGAATTGCAACAGTTTTTTCAACTGATATGTTTTTTAACCCACATTTAGAGCACAGGACTGAAAATGGTTGAAGACCCCACACATCCTCAACTCTACAACAGCACCTTATTTTAACAATGCACTGAAGTCCTCAGACTGCACTGAATTGTAGGTTGCCCTTTTTTTGGTTATGGGTATAATTGGTACGTCTGTGTGGGTAGAGGGGATGATGTGTGTTTGATTGGTATTGACTGAATATTGGCAACTTAGTTGCATGTTAATTTAAAAAATGGAATATTACATATTCACAGACATTCATTTCTCGATGTGAATGTTCTACTGAGATAAAATTGATAATATTAATCGCATCTCTAAGCAAAGTTGATGTTAATGTTTAAGTGCAGTTTTTAACATCGTTTAATCAACCTTCTAATTGTATGATTAAATTATTATTATACAAGATAGGAAGCCCCGCTTGCGCAGGGCATCAAAAAATTGAGTATAACTCTTATTGATCCTCTCCACGGAAATCTTTAGTAAAAGGCGAAAGATTTGTGCGATCTGAAGAGAAGTCAGAGTAATCTAGCATTAATTTGATAAAGACTCCGGTCAGATGATGTGGGACACGTACCTCACCAGTGGTGTATATAACACCAGAGTAATAGAGTAGTATGCATTAACAGACAGAGTCGTTGTGGACATGCACAGCAGCGTTTATGAACGTACTTAACTCTGTAAGTGGTTAACTGTGGTAATTGAAACGAAACTTTTATCCAGTTTTCACGTTGTTTCGCAAGGCATGATGGGAGTGAATGACGCCATTTACGTATGAGTTTCAGTTGTGGCTGCAACGTAGAAAAAAAAAACGCTCATTGCTCACCGGAAAAGGGCCTAATGGACTTCACTGATCTCCGTTAGAAGATCACGTCACATTGCCCACTTCTGGGACCTTTGTTTGTTTTTTGTTGCCTTTTGTTACCTTTCCGGGCCCCTGACATATTTCAGTAGTAGCCTATCATTTATCAATCATTTCCAATAGATATTGGCAAAAATGGGGCAGGGTCACACTTTTGATGACCATCCTGTATATTCCGATGTGAGATACAGAAGGAGTCACATTAAGCCTGTGGGGCCCTAACTAAGCACTAACTTAGCTTAGCATTAAGACTGGAAAGAGAGGGAAACAGCTAGCCTGGCTCTGTTGACCAAAGTTATCAAATCTGCCTACTAGCCCCCCTGAAACCCACCAATTAATGTGTTGTATCTCTTTTGTTGACAAAAACAAAGTGTAAAAACAACAATTCGCCATTTACACTGTTTATGTGCCTGACTATTTCTTGGCTGGGAGCAGCCAGGCAACCACTGAGTGTTAGGTGCTGGTGGGCGGATTTTGTTTGGACTATATATGTTTGGACAATGCCAGGCTAGCTGTTTCCCCCCGCTTCCAGCCTTTGTGCTAAGCTAAGCTAACTAGCTGCTGGCTGTAGCTTATACTTACCACACTCCTAACTCTTCACAGCCAATCTAGGTGTGACAAACTTCACATCAGGTCAACGTCAACAGGTCCTCTCTTAAATTATTAATGTGAAAAGGTCATTTCAAATCACTGAAACAATTATGTGTGTGGGTGTTGTATGTCTGTGTGTGTTGTCCGTGTTGTATCTGTTTTTTTGCATGTCTTTGTGTGTGTGTGTGTGTGTGGGTGTTTTCTGTCCATGTGGTGTTTGTGTATTTTGCCTGTTTGTGTGTTGTATATGTTTGTGTGTGTGGGTGTTGTCCGTCTGTGTGTTGTTTGTGTGCTGTGTTTGTGTGTTTTTTTTATGTTAGGGGGCTGTCTGTGTGTTGTTTGTGTGCGTTGTCCACGTGTGTGTTGTATGTGTTTGTGTGTTGTGGGTGTTGTCTGTCCGTGTGTTGTTTGTGTGTGTTGTCTGTGTGTGTTTTATGTTTGGGTGCTGTCTGTGTGTTGTATGTGTTTGTGTGTTGTGGGTGTTGTCTGTCTGTGTGTTGTTTGTGTGTGTTGTCCGTGTGTGTGTATTTGTGTTGTGAGTGTGTGGGTGTGTTCTGTCAGTGTGTTGTTTGTGTGCGTTATGTGTTAAAAAACAACAACAACCTGATGTCCCCTGAGATCAAAGTTTTGGGGTCGAGTCCGGGCTGCAGCGGCCAGCAACGCCACCCCAGTCAACGTCCCTGTAACTAGACTACTTCATGAATGAACCTACATTCTACACAGAAGATGGTATAAACAAAACAAAATTCACAAGAAACCCACTCAAATGTACAAGAAACTGCACTCAAACAGGATCTGATTGATCAGTGAACGGAGGCCAGAGCATGAACTAACAGACTATCATATCAGAACAATATCTCATGAATCTACATAGACTGATGAAGAACTGAAACATTAATGTCTTATGTCTTTCTGCTGCAACTCCTCTCAGTTTTCATTTTCACGAAAGTCACATCCTTCAGCAAGCTTCCTACAGCATTAAAGTGTGTGTAGGTGTGTCAGTGTTGTTGGTGTGTGTTGTGTGTGGGTGTTGAATTGCCTGTTGTTTGTATGTGTGTGTGTGTGTCTGCGTTTTACATGTGTGTGTTCGTCCGTTTTTTTTTTACCTAAAACAAAAAGGTTTGCCCCACACAAAGGTAAAAAAAAAAAATGTAGTCAACATTTTCTTGCTCTCTTTGTGCTAAGCTAAGCTAACCAGCCGCTGGCTGTAGCTTGGTGGTATCTTCTCATCTAACGCTCAGTAAGAAAGTGAATAAGCCTATTTCCCCAAATGTAGAGCTATTATTTTAACAAGAGCCCATAGGTTCCCCCTTTAAAAAAAAATCATTGTCGATTTCCAGCTGTTTTTTGTGTCCGGTAAGCTAAATTATTAATTGTTTGATTTAAGTTAATCATCCCCCACAATTTATGTTATTAGATATTAGCTGATACTATATGTCTTGATGAAATATATAAATAAATCCATAAATAAGGAAAACAAACAAAACAGTGGAATAACACTCAAAAAGAACAAAAGAAAAAAGGTTAACTAATAAACAGTATTTTATTATGCAATAGTTTTTTCAGTACAGAACATAAACAAATTTTAAAAAGTCATAAATAATTAAAATAAAAAGTCTGATAATCAGACCGAATCGACATTCCTTTTAACTTCAATCATTGTTTTCATTTCCAGAAGTCTCAGGCTAAAAATAAAATAAATTTTCATATGCCATGAAAATTAATTTCTTTGTGTTCATATGTAAATCGAATTATGTACAATCCAATGCTGTCACACTCTGAACAGGGGGTGTATTGTCTCACTTGGTAGTCATAGCTCTAATATGTCAACAGGTGGTGCTATTTATGTATTTATTTATTTCCATAACTTTCAGGGAAATCGTACTCTTCTGTATGTATCCACTGAGAGTGTTTTCAAGTTTTCACGTTTGAAATCGGATCACTCAGATTTGACGTTGCTGCCAGGTTAAAAACGGGGCTCAGGAGTCTACGAACAGGACTCTCACAGCCTCCTTGCTCTTGCACCTCTAAACATGACTACAAAGTGCTGGCACGCGAAAAGTCTTGGTGAAGCCTTAAAGAAAAAATCCTTCAAACTCTCGGTCACAATTTGTCTCACTTTATGAATCACTTTATTTTTTATCAGGTAGGGGGAGAGCCGGGACAGTTGAAACACTTTTTGATTAAACACAATTTACAAAGCGGTCGTATCACACTGAAAGCTGATATTTGGTCACTAGCAACCTACACGTGTCATCTGTCAAATACAGTCGCATTTTCAGCTTTGGACAAACCTGATCAGGAGTTATTACAACAAGAGTGGGACGTGCGTAATGTTTCATCTGTCCCTCCTGGACGGGACGAATGAAACAGCATACGGGGATGAATGAAACATATAGTTTAAGCCATGTAAACTTCCAACTACTTTAATATTTTACTGTAGGCCTATATCATGGATGGTACTTCCAAAAGCTGTTATTATAGATAGATTGTTGCAGGACTATGCGTCTTTGTGAATGTCTGTTAATAACTAATTGCCGTCATCCTGAAGCGCGTATGAAGCGGTTATTGAATTATCATGCACTGTGGATGATGGTGCTATTTTTATAGCTAGAACAGTAGGTTTTTCCATTTATATCATGTTTCTATTGTGGAATATGTCGTTTACCTAGGTTTTTACATGGGTTATACCACTGGACATCCGAATAACGCGCCCCAACCCGTCCGTCTCCATAGGATAACATGGGAAAACTCCACCCCCCCACCTGGTGGGCTCAAATATATTTTTATCTTTCTAAAACTGATTTTCCATGTCTCACCTCCATACATAATGGTATGAACACAGATATTTGTGCCTTTACTTAAAATCCATGGAGTTGCAGCCAGGTCGGGCCCGGTTGAAACAGCTGTTTCAACCGTCCCGACGTAGACATTTGTCCTTACAGCCTGTTTTGCTTCTCATGTAAGCAATCATGAAATATGAAAGTCTGGGAGGGTGGAGAATACTAACTGGTCTACCGAATAAGCATGTAGTCAAACCTTTAAATGAAAAAAACTCGTTAATAATCGAAAAAATATGACTGCTAATGAAGTTTACTTTTGACCATCAAAACACGTTTATCGGCTGTAACTCCGCGATAAAAGGAAATAATAGGGAGATATTTGGCTGATAGGAGGAGGTTAACATGCTCTATGTTCAGACCTAAGGAAGTCTGTCTATCATCATTAGACTCGGAGAAAACTGGAATGTTTCATCCGTCCCGCGTTTCAATCGTCCCGGCTCTCCCCCAAATACACTTAAAAAGTAGGTAAAAAAAAAAATAGGTGATAAGATTGATAACACTCTCTTGTGTAAAAAACAAACAAATAATGTGTGTGTGTGTGTGTCGGTAAACTCTGCTATAACCCTACCCACCAATAACGTTTGATCACAAGGCGTCAAAGGACTCAAATAGCGAATGTAAACACTATTACTCAGTATTTAATTGAACGGCAAACGCCCCCGTTCTCATACTCAGGGATGGCGGTTCAAACCTCCAGTTGTTTCTCTTTGCTGCTTGTGATCTCAGTTTGCATGGTACTTTTTCTTTTATCATGGGGCCAATCATTAAGCAGCATCAGGTAAGTTGCATTTAGTTTAGAAAGACCTCCAGGGGAAAGAAGGGAACTTATCTATTATTAGATATACTAATTTATTTTTTCATTAATACGTTTCTAATCCTTAAATTGTCTCCCAAGAAATGTGTATCAGCACATTTCCAGGTATGTGGTATTTTTTTTTCTTTTGTTACATATAAGTCATTTTAAAGTGTATCTTGCTAATTCTTGTATGGTGCATCTTTTGCTCTTTGTCAAATTTCCACATCAGCTGGACTACTTTCTCGACTCCAAACCCGGTTGTGTTTTCACATACAGCAAAAAAAGCTGATTCCACAAAAACGAAGTTAAAAAGTGATCAGATGAGCCGCTCTACACTTGGTGCTGGGGTTGAGACTCCCATGCCTGTACTCTCCAAAGCCTCCTTCAAGAAGCTTCCTCAGTGGGATTTTGATGATGTTTATAACCAGGATGTTCCACCCAGGCAGACAGTAAGCATGTTCTGACAAGATGGGACAGGAATATAATGAATGTATTAACTTTGTGTGAGTGGGTTATTTGCACAGCCATGTGTTTGTGTGTCTTTGTTGTGACCTCCATAGAACATGTATTACTGCAGTAATTGTATTTTTAAAATTACCTTTTTACTTTGGCTTATTCTTATCCCCTGCTGTTTCTTCAGCTGCAAGAGATCCTTTCTAAAATCCCTGGTTACAGAGTGAAAATCATCAATTTTTTTTAATCTCATAATTTATCCTACATCCTTAGACATGTACCCAGTCTCTACGAAACTCTGAGGTGGAGAGCTTCAAGAAGGCTTTCCTCCCCAACATACGTTTGTTTCTGTACAAAGACCGTATCAACGTGAGCGAGTGGAATCGGCTTTCACATTTTAACAATCCTTTTGGTTTTATGGAGTACAAGTATGATGGTAAGTGCTTCTCAAATTTCAAATTATTACAAGAAATTAAATTACAAGAAAGTTGAAAATGGAAATCTTAAATCTTGTGCTCCCCCCAACAATGCTCACTGTGTCTGTGTGAGAGCGATGTGTGCGAAGAATCTAGGCCTATATTTAATATTCGCTGTCTGTGTTGCTATGGACATTGATGACACTTATCTTGGGATTTTTGGTTCCCTTCTTCTCCTGGCTATTGCCAAATGTTTGCTCCTTTTCAACACATTTACACAAACATGCATTTTTGGCTTTTTAGGGGCAGCTGAAAAAGCTGAAAACCCCATCTAAGATTATCTCCTCATAACGTCTTTAAACCTACTTTGTCACAAGACACAAACGGCCGTCTCCTGGGAAAATCCTGTGTTTCTTTGACCCCTCCCATGCAAATTTGGATCAAAAAAGCAATTAGTAGTAGTTAAATAGTATTTGTGACATGTTGAAAACAAAACATAATACAGGACAATATGTGTGGTTCACTGCTGAGCAGGTAGTGTACAGAGAGGTTTAAGAGCTATATTTCTGAAAACAGCTGCCTACTGAAAGCAACACGGTGAGAGTGAACCAAAACTGTAAAGTTGGGAGCCGGAAATCTCAACTATGAGCTGATACTCACTATAAGGGTCCGTAAAGCCGTGATGAGCTGCAGAATGAGTTGATAATTCTCTTTAGGTTCATAAGTAACTGCTTTCACATGGTCATTTGATAATTGTTACTATAAATATATGAATTGAAGCTACTTCAAGTATAACATAATTGCAAACACCTAGACATTAAAATTTGCGACATGCTTGTGAGATTTGACTGCAGAAAGTATTCTGGTTGTCTGCTGTTTTACATTTTAAAATACACTATTTGATATTTTTTTTGCAGATGTGATGGCTTCAGTAAAGTTGATCCCCAAGCCAAAAGAGCCACTGCTCCTTCCAAAGCCAGACGGTGATGGGTGCGTGCACTGTGCTGTGGTGGGCAATGCAGGGATCCTCAATGGCTCTAAAATGGGGAAAGAGATTGATTCTCACGATTACGTTTTTCGGTAAGAGACACATTGATTTTGTTTGTCAGGATCCCAATGGTGGGCGACAGGGTTTCAAAGCAATTTGACATGTAATTCATGGAAGATCATAGACTGGGTAAACCCCGCCCACTCTGCCAGCAATTTAACTTGCCCTGCGGCTAAATGCTAAGTCTCAAATCTGTTGATCTTGGCATGGTCTGATGACAGCCATATTAGGATGATCAAACGCCCTGTTTCAGTTAAGTATTTTCTTTACAACTGTTAGCAGCACTAAACCATTACCCTAGTCGCGGCAGGGATCCCATGATGTGTGCATGATGAAAGGGCAAAAAAAAACAATCTGTCAAAAAGCCTCACATCTTCTAGTGTTAACTCAAATGTTTATCAGGTTTTTAGAACACTGGTGGTAAGCCAACATTTGAAACCGTTGGCTTTATTTATCAGTGTACTTATTATGTGAGTTCACTGAGACAAGACATAGAACAGTAGTTTGTTTACACACAACGAACCATTCTCAAACTTTTAAGAGTATAGGCGATCAGTCAGGCGTGTCAAGTGTGGATTTTAAGATTATGGTTGACAGCTTTGAGATTGCTTAGCTTGGGAGTTAACAAGGAACCAGGATGTTTCTTTCCTTCTCTGTTGTTCTAAAGCGCTGATAACATCAAGTGAACAAACGCATGTTTATTGAAAGCCAGTTCTACCCATACAGATGCTTTTTTCTACACATCATAGTACTAAGTACTGTACCTCTAGGTCAGAGGTCATCATGCAGGGAGAGGTCAGAGGTCAGCTTTACGGTAACACATTTCAAATTAGATATGAGTCAAGTTATTGCTTGCATTTGCAATTTTAAACGCATAAGGCTAAATCCGACAATGCACAGGCAATTTTGCGAAATCCCTGCAGTTGTCTTCACCGGTTTTAAATAAAATAAAATCCTGAATCCTCTTCATCCGAGATCAAGACAAGACCGAGTAAAAATACAGTCCATTCCAAGACGAGACCAATAAAAATTGGTCTAAACACCGGTCTTGAGTGCTACAACACTGCAAACAACTGTCCAGCATATAGGATTCTCTGGGTGTTTTGTCACTAGGTGCACTATACTGTTAATAGCATCATCCGTGCCTCTCTGGGTTGTGTATGTGAACTGGAGGGGATCTAGCGGTGGGCCTACATCCAGCCGTAGTTGCTCACTATGAGCTTCTCCATGCACTTAATCACAACAGAGGTTAGAGCAATAGGTCTAAAATCATTAATTTCCAGTGGACAGGGTTTCTTAGGGACAGGTGTGATGATTGCCATTTCCCATTTGGTTGGATGATGAGGGAATCTAGGGACCTCTGGAAAATGGGGTACCAGGCAGGTGCCAATTCATCTGTACATATTTTTAACACATAAAAGATACCTTTGGACCTGAGACTTTTGTCATTGCTTTGCTTTTGCTTTATTGTTTAATTTAATTTACAAAGGTCACTCTCACATTTGGATGTGTATGTGCGGCAGGATGAACGGTGCAATCACCAAAGGCTACGAGGAAGACGTAGGAAACAGAACATCGGTGTACATTCACACGGCTTTCTCCATCACAACAGCGCTGGATTTCTTCAAGAAGTTCGGATTCACTACTGTCCCTCATGATGAGGTACTCAATCTTGTATGTTATGTGTAATATCAAAAGGCTTTACACCCAACACATACTGTACACACTTATTTGTCGTCCTCTTCTTTTTGACAGGGTATAAAATACGTGCTGATTCCTGAGGGGATTGGGGATTTCAATTGGGTCGAGGGTCTTCTCAAAGGAGAAAGAATCGCTGCTGGCCAATACAAAAACAGGAGGTGAATATCAACTTTTATCACAACTTAGAAGAGGGTAACATAAACACACAAAAAGAAAACAGAGCATATCCAGTGCTGGAAAATATTGGACTAAAGATGTGTTGCCAGGTCACCATGTTAATGGAAACAGTATCTGATGCAATTAAACATTTATTTTGAAAGTTAAATTACTTACAAGTTCCTACATTAGTGAAAGAAGGCAATTAGGCGTCAGTTAGTAAATGTAACAAGTCACGTTAAACACTCACAATATTCACTATAATTTACACATTGTGGCTCAGGCAGAAAGTCACCAAACTCCCTTTCAAAAATAGGGCAATTTAATTTAGAAATCTAAAAGCAAAACTCATTGTCATAGAAAAATGCAACTTAAGGGTGCCTTCCTGCTCCAATTTTGTCTCAACTTCCAGCAGAGAGAATTAACTGCATTGTACAGACAAGAACGCTAGGTTTGCATTATTCTGTCATGTGTTTTAACCCTGTAGGCCATGGACGTACTATGCCGGGCAGTTCAATGAGACCCGCTTCTATGTTCTGCACCAGGATTTCCTCAGATACATTCGAAACAGGTCAACCTCTGCTCACAGTTATACCGAAATATTTTACTTTTAATGGTTTGTATTTACAGTGATAACTTTATTTGTAGAAGTATTTTTTTAATGTAAAATGAACAATTTAAGAACCTGTTCATTCCCCACAGGTTCTTAAATTCTCCTACTCTGAATTCTTCATACTGGGCAATAATCAGACCATCCAATGGGGCATTCACGCTCTTCCTGGCTCTGCATACCTGTGACACTGTAAGTTATTAAATGTGTCCACATGCCATCTACAGCTACTGTTAGTGAGATCGATCTTTTGATCTGGCATATTACACTTGGACAGAGTCTAGAAAGTTTTTCCCTGGTTTCCAGTAGTTATGCCAAGCAAAGCTAAGCTAACCATGTGCTGGCTGTAGCTTCCAATTTTCCAAATAGAAATGAGAGTATTATCGATCTTCTCATTCAACTCTTGGCAAGAATATGAATGAGCTTATTTCTCAAAATGTCAAACTGTTCTTTTAACAAATCATTTAGTCCCTTTTCTCTGTTTTTATTGTTCTCAGGTGAATGCATATGGATTCATGACTGAAGATTACAAGAACTACTCAACTTACTACTATGAGAAAACTATTAAAACCCCTGTCATTCTCTACGCCAACCATGACTACATACTGGAGAAAAACTTGTGGAAAACACTACATGACACCAACATAATTAAGCTATATGAAAGATCCGAGTCTGAAACAGGGACAAAAAAACCGAAGCAACACTGATACACTGAGAATGGAAGTAATGGCGTCAAGAATGTAGGTCATTTTGTTTTGCATTCATATTTTTTTTAAATCCTGCGAGACAAGACACCTTTGTCATGTCTAAGGGTGTTTCTCCATCTAAGTAAGACAATCCTAGATAATTCGATATTTATTTGACCCCATGTGATATGGGGTTAGCGAGAACACCTCACTATACACAAGATGAAGTTTATTATAAATCATGAAGGTAGAGGGGATTTTATATAGGATTGTATGAGTTAGTTTTAGCTATTTTTTCTCAGAAATGTCTAAATAACAATAAAAGTACCAAATATATAGTGATAAATTGCAAGAAAGCCAGACATTAAATAAAAAGTAGGACATCCCTTAGGGTATAAATGATCTATTATGTACATATTAAATGCTGTAATGTTAGTAGATAATAGATTGTTTTGTCTTTACAAACAATTAATGATGCGCGCATCAGTGGGGTATAAATCTCACTGCCATAATGTAAAGATAAATTATAGACCTTTGCATTATTTTGGGGAAAAAAACCCACTAACCTTTAAGAGGTAACCTCAAATCTGTCGGCTCTAGCTAACGAGAATTACGGCTAATTTGTTAACCCAGACTATACAAAATCAGTTCTTAAAGATAGTGAAAAATGATCTGTATTTGTTTTGCGGATTAAGAGCACTGAAA
Organism: Etheostoma cragini; assembly: GCF_013103735.1. Taxonomy (NCBI): domain Eukaryota; kingdom Metazoa; phylum Chordata; class Actinopteri; order Perciformes; family Percidae; genus Etheostoma; species Etheostoma cragini. The sequence continues at coordinate 5,087,482 of NC_048427.1, read as the reverse complement.
CACCCTCAAACAAGTTACGTTAGCATATATGAGATTCACGCTGTGGAAAAATTAAAAACACAAAGCCATTTCTAATTCGTATTGTCAATGTTACCATGTAAGCTAACTGCGTGTTGTTGTTGTACTGATTACCATCAAGATATACCTTAAACCAGATATATACATATATATATGTTTCTTTCTTTCTTTTTTATTCCCCACATGCTCACAAATTTTACAATGAATTTGCCCAGAAGCCCATCTATGTAGTGAGTTGAGAAGTAAACATGTGTAAAAAAACAGCGCTGTTCACTTCATGTTTGACCAAATGGCACGAGTGCTGAAAACGTTTACCTCAGAAATGACTTTATACTTCACTGCAGATCAGAAGGAAATATTGCACTGTTTACCTCACTTTCTTTCTGCGTAATCACTGTGGTTTAACATGCAAATATTAGCTTTGGAAATATGCATTGTTATAGATAGACTACTAATGACTCATGCACATGCACGTGCACACTTACGCACGCACACACACACACACACACACACACACACACACACACACACACACACACACACACACACACACACACACACACACACACACACACACACACACACACACACACGGTGGTGTTAGAGAGTAGCCCCCAATCCAAAGCCCTTTGAGTGTCTATGATAAAGTGCTATATAAATGTTATCAATTATTATTATATATACATTAAAATAATCAAGTCATATTTTTATAGTTGGATAACACTTAAACTCGCAATCAATGTACCTTGGGGTGCATTTTAAAATCGGACAACATTTCAATGCTTTAAAGACTCACAAAGATTATGTTGTTTACAGGCTGACAGAGGACCTGCCTGCCTTGTATTTAATGTAACTGGAAATGGACCAATAATTAAAAAATGTTTTCGAATACTGGACAGGATCCTTCACTCACATCATGTTACAGTATGCTCACACACTAAAAGTGATATCTTAGACAAAAGCATCCACACCTTTAACCTTTGTAACCATGCCTTAGAAAAAGGCATCAAACGTACAAACTCGTGTTCTGCTTTGCACTTTGCACACTTGTTGCAAAACACTACACACGTTTTTTTTAAAATTTATATTAGACACTTTGTTTAAGATTGAAGACTCTTGTAATCATTCAGAAAACAGTTCTTGTCAAAAAGCAAAACTACACACATGATCTACTTGTGTGCCGCCGTTAGTCTGCAAGGACTTCTCCATCACCTTGACACTCTAGGTCCGCACAACACTGCACACATAATCAAATTTAACATAATGTACTTGTACAGGACGGACCATCTGGAATAAAGTTAGTTTCATCCGGGCTGCTCTGGATTGGGACTGGTTCACCAACCACAATACTCTAACTTCACAGTTGTTCTGCACATTTATGAATGATTAGGAAATTTGGTTGTTGGAGCAGCAGAAATAAATACAGGTATACAGAGAAAGTAAAACATACACAATAACAGGTATATAGCACTAAGATATAGTTGAAGTAAAAAAAAATAAATTAAAAGTGTCCCCAACCAAGAGCTGCTCATTTTAAGCTTCAACTTAAAGGCTTCTTCGACATGCATTCGACCGGCAGCAGCTGACACATCATCTTCCTCTGCCCCATTTGACCGTAAAGCCTAACTTCATATTGGCAAAACATAAACATTGACTAAATTACAACACTTTTTTTTTAACTGAACGCTTAAATATTTGACCTTTGAATTTTGACTGATTTTCAGATTTTTAGGCCCAGTGAGCTTGAGATTTTGTTTGGACAAAGCCAGGCTAGCTGTTTCCCCCTGCTTCAAGTCTTTGTGCTAAGCTAAGCTTACCAGCTGCTGGCAGTAACTTCATACTTACCGCGAAATGGTTTCTTCTAATCTAAAGCTCAAACAAGAAAGCAAATAAGCTTATTTCCCAAAATGTTTAACTTATAAATCTTTATTGATTTCCAGCTGTATGTGGAGTGTGTCCTGTAAGCTTTATTTATTATTGTTTGATATAAAATGAAGATAGCAATGATTCAAAGTTAGGTCTTCCTGAAAGAATTTACCCTGAGCTACATTTGTTGACCGTGGTTCACTAAAGATTAAGTGGCTTTAGAAATAAGGCCACACACAGTATGGGTGTTGTTTACTGTGACTTAACTAGATTAGCCAATGTTACATAAGGCTATTTTAGTGGCTACAGACACTGTAAACATCAACTGCATTCCATGAAATTTAAAACATGCTTAAACCGGATAAAACATCCTACATCAGAAAAAGCTGCTGCTTCATTCAGCTTTAGTGTGTGATATCTTTGATGGTGTATTGGGGGGGGGACAAAAACCAATGGCACATTTGAATGTAGATTCCCAAATTCTTCCACACACATTGCCCAGGATTGACCTTTTTTCCCTTAAAACGAAGTGATTACAACCTGGGACCTATTGACGAGTGTGACATTTGTTTATTAAACTGTTTAATTTGTGTACTGAAAAACTTAAAACTGTACAACACTTTACAAGAAGAAAGCACAAAGATTAGTTGTGAGACAACTCTATTCTTAATGACACATAATGTACAGTGTTTTGCTATGAATTGGGGAATAAGTAAAGTTTGCAAGAATTTTTTTTAAACAGAAATTGTGAAAACCTAATTATAATTTTGTTTTTTAAATAACCCATTTAATTTAAATAATTTAATATTTATGGCTTAAAATGGAATATTTAGTTTACATAAAGTGTGATGTTTACAGTGGCATGACTTGTTTAGGGCGATCCCATCTCCTTCGTTTCATTTGATCAAAGGATTATTGTCTTTCACATCTTTGGTTCTTCAAATTCCATGCAGGTCACACCAAAGACACACAAACACATGGCTGTGCAAATAACCCACTCACACAAAGTTGACACATTCATTATATTCCTGTCCCATCTGATCAGAACATGCTTACTGTCGGCCTGGGTGGAACATCCTGGTTATAAACATCATCAAAATCCCACTGAGGAAGCTTCTTGAACGAGGCTTTGGAGAGGACAGGCATGGGAGTCTCAACCCCAGCACCAAGTGTAGAGCGGCTCATCTGATCACTTTTTAACTTTGTTTCTGTGGAATCAGCTTTTTTTGCTGTATGTGTAAACACAACAGGGGGCGGAGTCGAGAAAGTAGTCCAGCTGATGTGGAAATATGACAAAGAGCAAAAGATGCACCATACAAGAATTAGCAAGATACACTTTAAAATGACTTATATGGAAAAAAGCATACCTGGAAATGTGCTGATACACATTCCTTTGAAGAAAATGTGAAGGATTTGAAACGTATCAATGAAGAACTATATATTATAATATCTAATAAAAGATAAGTTCCCTTCTTTCCCCTGGAGATCTTTCTAAACTAAATGCAACTTACCTGATGCTGCTTGATGATTGGCCCCATGATAAAAGAAAAAGTACCATGCAAACTGAGATCACAAGCAGCAAAGAGAAACACCAGAGGGGAAGATATGCAAAATCAACTTTACAGTATTTGTACCCAGAGTTCAAATAAAAAAAATTATACACTAGCCAAATGGCTAATGAATGTTCAAATTTTACCAGCAATAGTTTTTCTGGCTGGTGAGTGAATCAAATCTACCAGCCACTTGCATATTTTACCAGTATTTTGCCAGTAGAAGGGTGCTAATTTTGGACCCCGTGTGCACCGGTTACAGAATATTGTGTTTAAAAAAGTAATGCAAAAAATTATTAACTTTTTGTTTATTTGATGATAACGTAAAACTAATAGAACAAAAATGACTTTGACCCTTTTATGTACTTATGGGTAGCTATAAAATGCTTTCTTTATGTACGGACAGGTGGATGCTACAGAAATATAACAACATAATAAAACAAAGTACGTCGTATGAAAACACAAATGATAGTGGTTGCTGAGTGGACTGCACAGCTTGAGTGGAATACTGCGAACAAGTTTATTGAAATATTTGGTGTACTGGAGTAGTCCTTTAGCGTTCACGGGTTAAAAGAGCGCCTTTAAAAGGGAGGATCCTAAAAAACACAAAGAGGCGTCTCAGATGGAGTAGAGTCTGAGCTGTTCCTCCATTTCTCCCTCGGACACCTCCCCAAACGTCTCCTGGTTGTCTTTCAGCAGCTGGAAGATGGCCGCCAGCTGCTCACGTTGCACCCTTAGAAGACAAATATATCAAAGAAATATTGAATGTTAAAAGAACCCCAAAATCCTGCAGACTGTTATCTTTAGTACAAACTGATGAAAAATACTCATCAGGTAAACTTCGTAATAATAAACCGCACCTCTACCTTAAATATATGTAAATAAAGCTGGGAAAAAAACACACAAATTAGAGCTCCTCCCTGCGTCCATTAGGGTAAATGAGCTCCTGGAATTGAAAACTATTCCAATTATAAACAAGACAGGTATGTTTAAAAATGTCAAAAGATAAATTAAGAAGGTACATATCCAATATACAAGAATGAACCAAATAAATAAATATATTACAATTTAAAGGAATAGTTTCCCATTTTGGGAAACAGGCTTCATCCCTTTCTGACAGAGAGAATGATCCCACTCTCCTGTCTGTACGGTACCTTAAGCTACTACCAGCAGCCATTTAGCCACTTAGCTTTGCAGAAAGACTGGAAATAGCTTGTTCAACAGTTACAAAATATTTCCAGTTTTCCAGCACCTCCAAAACTCACTAAATAACACACCAAGAACACTGGTATCATTTAACTCTGAAGAAATACTGGTAAAACTGGAATTCTTTTCTTGCAAAAAACAAACAAACACACACTATGTCAATTTTTCTGCTTTTTGACAAAGACATTTTACGTCGGCGACTTCTCCACAAACAGTAGCCTCCCCCCCCCTTTTTGTCTTTAATTTTCTTTGTATGGTTTACATTTTTGCATCACATACATCTTAGTTTTATAGAACTAATATATTTTACTTACTCTATTTATCTATTCGCTATTCTATATTTATTTCTGTTTTTGTGCTACTGCAACAACTGAATAGCCATTTTGGGGATCATTAAGTGCTTATCTGACCTATCTAAACCTTAAGATAATCTACAAGACCCTCATTAACCTGATTTGAGTGAAAAGTCCTTTTCAATTTAAAAACTTTCATTTTTAATTATTGGCCCATTCCAAGCCACATTAAATACAAGGGAAACAGGTCCTCTATCAGTGCTGCTATTGTAATACTCTGAAATGAACATTCCCCCAGTTGTCTGTCCTCCTAAAATCCTATATTACAAGACATATTTCTCATATTAAAGCACAAATGTCCAATTTTACCCTCAACCTCTCTATTCCAGTGTGACTGGATAGTTTTGGAAGCGACATGTGCTGACGTGTCAGCACATGTCCCAGTGTTGCGTTACACTGAGTCCTCCTTGTGGCAGAACAGAGGAGAGTCCTGAGAGGATTAACTAACACTCCTCTGTCAGAGGTGACAACTGGACACACAATCAACACCTGCTGTGACACCTGAGAATTACACGTGGAATAATGTGGAATAATTGGGAATTGGGAGGTGGGTAAGTGGGATGTGTCAGCCGCTTCATGGCCACTTGAGGAAAAAGAGCTGATGAGGCCAAAAATCATTGAAAACTAAGAATGCAAATTAGCCAGAAAAAAACGGCATTATAGTTTTCACACAATGGCCAGAAAGTGACTCCCCTGTGATAAACGGGTGAGAATAACTCATACTTTACCACATATTTGCTCCTTTTTCAGGCTTACAGACAGTTAAAGTCTGTGTTGGAGTGTATCCTGCAATGATAAGAGCAGGGAATGCAGATACATTATGTCTGTTTGTGCTCCTCTGTTTGCTATTTTTTTCCCCAGGAGCCACCAAACGCGTCGTGTGGTTTCTTTAAATCTTTAAGTCTCATGTCATTCATCCTTCCGCTAATGCCTGGCAGAGACTCAATCTCGCCTTACTTAGTCTAGCCTAAAAAGGGGGGCTGATAAAGCACCTAAATGTGGAGTGAACCACCAACAACACACAAACACGTGAAGACAACGTAGGGGAGATTAGAGGGCTGAAGAAATCGAGTCAATACTAGACTGAGGGAAGCACTGCTAAGTGGAAACAAGGGAACTTAATGTAAATGTTTAACGAAAACATTATCTATTAGGTTTTCAGTAAAACTTTGGAAAATATCTTTTTCCTCTGCATTTTTGTTCTGTTTATGAGTATTTTGGGAAAACAGAGTAAAGGTGTCCAATTCTGTTAATTTACTCATTGATTTGTGACAGATTTGGGCACGTTTTCACAAGGCAACCTTTTAATGACTTTATTAACGGTTAATAAATTGTTTACTAAGGCTTTTTAGATCAGTTATAAGCTATTAATAAGAACAACTTTTGGGTTGCCAGGTTGTCTTTAGTTTTTTAATTCATCAGGACGACCTCTTAGCTATTAGAAGGGTCAAGGGATTTCTCCAAATTAATTGTTCTTATTGACAGCTTACAAACACTTTTGACAATAAAAGTTGAATCTAATCTGACGAATTCAAATTTATGAAGAGTGCCTTGTGAGAAAACGATACCCATATTTGTAGTTTTCACTGACCTCTGCTCCTCCTCCAGCTCCTCTGCCGACATCATCATTTGCAAGTGGTGGGATCGTGCCTTTCCAGGGACGTACTTCAAGGAATCGTTTGCATTTAATTCCTCTTTATCTGATGAAACAGAATAAACTTTGATAAGAAATCTACACTGAACCTTTATTTAGAAAAAAACTAAACAAAAGTGGTTTGTATTTCAAAAGGACTCACCGTTGATCCCTGGGCTCTCTGTGGCTCCTTCACTCTGGGGGTATGAGAAAGCACACTTTAGGAGCTCCTTATCAGAGAGCCCAATGAATGACCTACGGCTCGCCCCCGACGACGCTCTGGAGGACGAGTCTACCTCTAAGCTCATATGCCTACATCCAGGACTGGGGACGCACAGGCTGGATGTGGAGGAGTGCTCAACTGGTGTTGCCAGTTCTTCAGTGTGAGGATGTGCCTCTTCCTGTCAGAGAATTAAGGGATCAGGTGAGGGGCATCAAATGAGAATTTTCCCTGTAAAACTTAAGCAATTAATATATTTATTTAAGTCTGAAATATGTGTACGTCCTTGTAGGCCGGCCCATATTCAAAACGGCTATACAGATATTTAACGCCAAACAAATCCCTCCTCATGTTACCTGTGTTCCTCCCCTCTCCTGGATGCTGATTTGGCTTACAATTGGCGCAGGTGTCAGGTTATTGTTTCATTCTTTGCTCCCTTGGGTGCGGATTTGACATCTCTCTCCCTGTCCTGCTTTGACCTCTCTACATCCAGATATCCTCAACAGGCATTTTAGAGGCTAAAAACAGAGCAGGAAGGTTCCTGACAAATACCTGAGAGGTGTTGGAGTAAAGTCATGTTGCTTCTCTCCATTTATTGATACCAATATAGGCTAAAAGACACAACAAAGGGCAGTTACGGACAGTTCATGTTGTTGTAGTCCTCCTACTTGTTTCCCTCTCTGCCCCCAGTGCTTGTTATTTTTGTGCACAGCAACACACAGGTGGGTGGGATGTCGTCTACAGAGGTGGAAATCAACCACATTGAGCCAAATGAATATTGTGCTGTGTACTGGGTTTTTCCATTTTACGCTACTTTATACTTCTACTCCACCAAATTTTACAGGGATATGTTGTAATTTGCAGCCTAGTTTACTACACTGATTTGACCTAAACATGGCTGCAGCTAACTAGCTACTATTATCGTTATTGAAAAGTCTGATTATTATCTTAATTAACTGACTAATCTTTGTATTAGAAATACAAAATTATAGCAAATCCTAGTGACATCTTCAAATGTCTTCTTTCTTATGATCAATACTCCAAACCAGATGATTAATAAACAGTAAGAAATAAAATGTAAAACAAAATACTTAAAATACAAAAACTACTTTAAATATTATCAAAATTCTAGCTAGATTAATTTCCTGTCCATGGACTTATCAATTAATCAACTAAAATCAGAGGCTTCACACACTCAAAACACATGATTATAAAGTAGAATGCATAAACTACTGCAGTCTATAAAACGAGCGTAGCTTCATCTGGACCTGGTACAATGTTACATTACATTAACTCTGCGTACATGTTAATTCATTAGTGTACACCAATAATGTAATAAAGCAATAGCCTACAGCACAATTATTACTATTTTTACTTGTAATTAAACATTGCAATGTGGCATTGCTACTTTGACTTAAGGATCTGCTTAAAGACAATTTTGAGGTAAAGGCTACTTCTCTTGAGTAGTTTAGTGTGCATATTCAGGTTTTCCATTAAATATCTTTCATAGTTTCCAGTCACTTTCTTTTGCTTGTAATACTTGATTACATCACACTGCAGCCAATTCAATTTATAGGCGAATGGAGCTTTTGTTTAGTTTATTTTTCATTATTGCTACTTGTACAAAAGGATTTGAGTGCTTCCCCCACCTCTGACTGAACTTGTAAACTGCATCTGACTGGGAGGAAAACAGATTAATAGAGAATGACAATAAAATGCTAGACAAAACAAACAAGCAGAGCTTTCCCGTGACAGGCCAATTACAGACTACTTACTGAAAGCACAGATTTCACCACATCCCAGTGGTCATGCGTGCTCCCGCTGATCTCGCACCAGTCGTCCTCCTCCTCCTCCTCCTTCTTCTTCTTGTCCGGTAAATAGCCATTCTGCTTCGGTTGATCTAATCCCCCGGCTGCGCCTTCTCCTCTGTTTCCGAAATAACTTGCCAAGTCGACTGTAGGCGACGAGCCGTTAAATAGCGACGTTGCGACGACAATCGCGAGAAGAGTGAAGATAACAGCTGATAATACAAAAGTTAGATCCATATTTGTGGAGCTCTGTGGATGATGCGTTTAGGCCTGTATAGTGACTGTCTTTATCCCGCTCTCTGTTCACCTGAGGCGGCTGCATTCACTCACAATTGGCCATCCCCGTAGCTTGTAATAAGCCTCACCAAACATCAACGTTAACCAGCAGCCGAACGGGATATGGTCGCCTACAAGCTCCTCTACGACCGGGACGTCACATCCTCCGGTCCCGCCCCCCGCCTCCCGGCGTTTATATCCCCACACCGCCGGGCGAATCAGGTGGGCTGGCACTGCACGTTGCAAGGTGTTCAGCTCTCTACTTTCGCCGTTAATCCCTTCCGAGGTGAGTGCACCGCACAGAACGGGAGATTGTAATGGTTTGTGACAGTCCCCGTGTACTGGGTGCAGGTTATTTAAGTCAAGCAGGGTTTACACAGTCGGTGTAGGAGTGCGGTGTTCTCACCGAGGACGCACCTTCCAATCAGTGTGCACCAGGACACGCACCGGGAGCCAGAAAGCTGTCTACAGCTTTATCCAATTATGTCAAGAGTAATATAGTTAACATTAATATCACATTTGCACATTCTTTGGTCAACATGTTACACACCAGTTGTTTCAAAAACTGAACAGCTCTCTTCTTTTTAAAAGCAATTTTTTTTACAGGCTAATTTTTTTTTCTTGTAGCCTACTTTTCTATGATTCTTGACTGTTGTAGTAGCCTACTTATGATTCTTTTTTTTTAATTATTGCTATGCAACAAATATTAATACTAACTGTATACCTTGAAAATACTGATTCAATCACATTTATTTTTAATCCAAAAAACATGGCAAAGTACATATATATATATTTTTTTTAGCCTGACCATGTCTTCTTTTCACCTCTAACAACATGGGATCATACCGTTGCGTGTATACACGCCAACTTTCTTAAAGGTCCCATGACATGATGCTCTTTGGATGCTTTTATACAGACTTTAGTGGTCCCCTAATACCATATCTGAAGTCTCTTTCCCAAAATTCAGCCTTGGTGCAGAATTACAGCCACTAGAGCCAGTCCCACAATGAGCTTTCCTTAGTATGTACCATTTTTGAGTCCACTTTGCTCGTTTGAAAGCAGTGATGTTGCGCTCTCATGAGTGGGCTAAGTTGTCTAGGCGGGCAGAGAAAGGGGCAGTACCCTTTCCCCTTATGAAGCAACAAGATTCCAGATCAGCCCATCCGAGCTTTCCTTTTCTCAGAGGCAGAGGAGGATACTGAGGGCTCGGTTTACACCTAACACCATTTTTAGTCACTGGGGGACCACAGGCAGGCTGGGGGAACTCCTATTAATGTTAAAAAACTTCATAAAGTAAAATTTTCATGCCATGGGATCTTGAAGCCAAGCTATCAGTGTGTTTGCGCTGTATACAGCGGGCGTAATACTCGCCACTTGGCATGTTATCTTGCAGTCTTGCCCCAACAAGCTCCACTGATGATTACTTTTGAATGCAGCACTTCCATCTGCAGAGGAAGATATGTGGTGACTGAAAGCTCCAGGACTACGTTTTGATTGCACCATGATTTTTCCACAAAAGTTTTACTTTGTAAGCAATTTCTAAATCCAAAATATAAAAAAACTTTCAGACTTAAAGCTATAAACGTTTACCAAACAGCCACAAGGGGCTGTAATGTGACAATACATGCTATAATGTAACAATGGCGCATTGAGAAAAATACGTCAGTATTACTGCACATTTCTTTTATACATCACGTAAAAGCATTGTTGGAGGGAGTCCGAGAACAATTTCACTGTCACCAATTGTTGTGCATATAATCCAAAAAAAAAGAAAAAAAATATTTGAAACTTGACTTGAACAACAAAAGATGTTTATTAACATTCATCTAAAGCAAATACAAGACATTTGAGAGGTTCACAGATGAATGAAATACAAAAAAAAATAAAATCATTTATTAGGCAGCCTGGACTGCCCTTTAAACCCTTCACTACGAGTCACACTGGACCCAATTTCAAAAAAGCAAGCTAAACCAGTTTTCAAAAGTCGATAAACCACAGAGGGGGGGACAAAGAAGAGTGAGAATACAGAGAAAAAGAAAGGAGGGAAAAATCTGTACAGCACATGGAGGGTAGGAGAGGTCACAAGACAGGAGAGGATGGATGATCTGCCACACCTGTGAGCTTACAAACCAGCAAACGGCAGCGGAGGGTCGAGCCCCGGAACAGCGCCGGGCACTCAGCACCGCAACACGCCACACCATGTCACCACCGCACTGCACCGCATCTTAACAGCTAACCAGCATTATTCAACTGCTACACAACTGCGCCTAGTGCACAAAAGATACACAAGAAAAAGGGTTAGAGTCATAGGAAAGCAACTTTAACCAGACAGAAAATAGAGATTTGACAGAAAAGAAAATGTATGCTGCTGGATTAGCAAATTACAAATGAAGTGGCATAGCGATAATGTTTTTTTCTTTATGTCACTAAACAGTAAACCATCTGTCAAAAGAAAAAAGAGTGGTATAACATAGCTTTCAAGGCTTTGAACATCCAACATGACACCCTGCAAATAAAACTCACATCCATCTAGAAAGTGTTAAACAAGGGATTTTATTAAAATAAATCTATGGTAATTTAAAAAAAAAATACACGTGTAATCAAAATACAAAAAACCCAATTTAATTGAGAAAAAAAAAACTTAAATTCTTTTCAAAAAGCTTAACTTTACAAACAATGATTACATCAATGTCCCAGAATTTGTTTAAACTTAAGTCAAATTTAAAACATTTTAGACCAAATTCCAATAACCTTTCAGTCTGCATTCAGTGGTAATAGTGGAGTCCACTTGCTCAATGTGAGACTCTTCCTGATGTCCTCAGCAAAGGCTCAATCACGTGAGATCTGGAAGGAAAGACAGAACAGAATTAAGAAGAGCAAACCAAAATGACGTAACTCCTGCAACTGACCTGGATATTTAAATACAGTACTGGTCTGATCTTCTTTCCCCTGAAACTAACATTTATCAAACTGCATTTTTTCTTGGTATCCATTTTCATGTATTGTACCTAACATTTCTAGTAATCATCACATTTCACCCCCCCCACTCACCCCAAAAACTAGCTCCATCACGACTCTTACACTCGGGCGAATGTGAAAAACAAACCTCGGTTCCCTTTGTGAGAGGCGGAGGAAACCACAGGTACAGGTGGGAACAGTGCTCAGTGCATCTGCCTTTGACTCCCGTGAACGTACCTCACCACACCACCTCATACACCAACTGACAGCCCGAACCACCGCCATGACGACCTGCTCCATAGCAACCACCGTTGCCTTGGTGACCTGCTTCATAGCAACTGCCATCGCTCTCAGCAACAGGCAGGTCACATGGGCGGGTCACACACTAACTGCTCTCACACTGCCACACCCCCATCTCCTCCTCCTCTCTTTGCAAACAGGACTCAGCAGCTTGGAGGAAAGAATTCCACATTTAGGTGAACGTTTTGAGTGAAGAACCTTCCCATACATTCCCATTTTAAAATATATTTTAGGTCACATTAACCCAAATCTCATGTCTGTGTGTGCTTTGGATTTGCTGAACGTACACGCAAAGTAAAGGACACACAGAACTGGGACCGTTGACTACATCGGTCCCAATCTTATTTTAATTAAAACATTCAGGATTCTGCAGACTTTGTTGCTTGTGTGCAAATGACTGTTACATAGCACCAAGCCTGCAGAATAATAACCCAAGTGATGACAGCTAGCCATCTCAGATATATTTGAAGCAAATAATATAATCAACCCTTTCTCATGAATACCGTCATGTTGTGTCCATGTCTGGATTAAGTCATTGCCTCGTTGTCCTCTGGAGATTTAGGCCTACTCTTGGATTTGGAGCGGGACCTGGATTTGGAACCTCTGTTGGAAGCCGGGGTTCGACTCCTTGACTTGGAGGACCGAGACCGGGAGGGAGACTTGGTCTTGCTCCGTCTGGGGGTCCTGGACTTGGATTTAGACTTGGACCTGGACCTTGAGTCAGAGTGAGATCTGGAGCGGCTGTAGTGGTGGTGGCTCCTGGATCGGGAACGGCTTCTGCTCCTGGAGCGGCTGCGACTACGTCTGCGGCGACGAGGGCTTCCTGAACGGCTGTGGTAACAGAGAGAAGCACTTTAACCGCCAGAGCAAACCAAAAAAACAGAGACTGACAGATGTAATCTTAAAGTATCTTAATGGATAACCAACTTTAACTGCTCAGACAGAGGTAGCTGCAATATAAAGCAAAAACAATAACTCTAGAAACTTGATCATTCTTAGTGATTAAACAAAACAATACGTAGGTTAACGTTACTAGATAAAGAAAATAATCCTTATTTGCTGATATAACCTACTGTATTATATTAGAACATAAGCATAATGCAATTCAGAATAACTACATAATAATAACTCCCATTGCGATCCCAAATGTTGATACAATTTAATAAAGGTTTAGGTTACAAAATAATGAATAAAAAAACAAGCAGGACTATTTAAAATTAAGCTAAGTTAGTTTCTCCCCTCCCGTGCTGGTTCACTATTGCAAAACAACGTAAACAAGTTCTACAGCTCCTACAACCTAATCACACCAGCATTTACCTCCTGCTTCTGCGTCCGCCGTACCCGCCACCGTATCGGCGTGGCGGAGCACCTCTCCTGCTGTACATGGAGTCCGGAGGTCGTCCGTAGCGGGCCATCTGCACGCGAAGCTCCCGCCCGTCAAGCAGCGCTCCGTCCATTGCGTCCATGGCGTCCTCGGCGTCGCGCTTGTCGAGAAACCGCACAAAGGCGAACCCGCGGCTCTCTTTGGTGTACCTGTCTCGGGGGATATACACATCTCCCACACGGCCGTACTTCTCAAAAACTCGGCGCAGAGTCTCCGGCGAAGTTCGGTAAGTCAGGTTGTCCACTTTCAGGGAGGTCATACCCTCAACGTCTGGCGGCGCCCTTCCGTAGCTCATTTTTTTTGTCTCCTAGCAGGACAGCTGGACTGTTAGGTCGAAATTAGTCAGGCCCTACTGTTAAGTAAACTGTTACTGTTAGTGTATAAATCTTCAATTTGCGAATATGGTTCAAATTCTGGCTGGTGTTTTTAATTGTTTAGCACTAGTCGTCATCCTTGCCGCGCTGCTTTCACGTGAAATGGCGGCATCTAAGCTTCCTTTTCCTCTTTCTTTGCGCCTGTGTTGGCCTCCTCCAATTGGCTACTCGACTGTTGATCTTCCGCCACATAAACCGTTACACGCTGCCCTCTATCGACAGGGAGTCGCTTAACGGCCACATTGCACAGCCCCCCCCCCCCACGTTTTGGTTCATTGAAAAGATCATACTAACTATATACTTGGTATGAGTTAACTGTTTTATAGGTTGGTTAGTTGATCAACGCCAGGCATTGTTGCTGTGATTCCTGGGTTGTTGTTGTGTAGCCTCCCCATACATGTCCGTTGGGTAATGTAGTTTTTGCTTGGTGTGTATGCAACAGACTCGTCCTTTCTCTGCACTGCAGTCAGCGCGACTCGCACATTTGGCGTAGGACGGTCACGTTACAAAGTGGGTCGGCACTAGCTGCTGCTGGAGAGTAGACTGGGAGGACTGCGCAAAAACCACGGCCCGGATTTGTGCCTGCCTTACGTCATGGGGAGCCTCAGACCTCTTTGACAGGATCCAACAACGAGAAGCACCGGGGATGTGTAGTCAACTTCCAGCGGGCCGGGGGACGTCGACGAGCACACGGCTGATTTGTGCGTGTTGATTCGTCGTTAAAGTGAAACCAGACACGGATATTTCGCTTTGATTGTGTGATTGCGGCACACCACGCGACCGCCTCTCTGATATTAAAGGGACTACAACGGCTTTTTTCCACCAAAAAACGAGCTGTTTTACCGGGTAGGGATAAGCACCCGGAGAACTAATCCGCAGAACGGTCACATTCACAGCAGGGTTTGGACCAGACAAAAATGGACAGGACAGCACGAACTGGATTAAATGATAGGGAATAAAGGAGACACCGCGAACAAAGGGAACCTGAAGTGTTATGCTCGTTAATCCGTGTGTTTTTTATTTGACTGGAAATGGGAGCTTTAACAAGCAGACAGAACATAGGCGTGGAAGAAGTGGACATACCGTCCAGTTCGGTGTACCGTTATCCACCGAAATCCGGTAAGTCACAGAACAACAGGTCCAACTGGGGACGGGTAGCTGTTACAGTATTTTGTGCTTCAAACACATCCATCACCATCAAAATCCTCAACATCTTACCTTTTAGCTGGAGGACATTTGGGCCTTAAACCTGGAGTACCTGTGGAGAGAGAGGGGGGGGGGGGGGGACCAATATCTAGGCTACTTCTTTCCAACCTTATTTTCCCCTTAACATGTTTAAATTGTATCTTGTCTGTACTTCATGTGTATCTAATAGGCTACATGTTATCTAATGTATTTATTTCTCTGCAGCATTGTTTAGTTGTCCATGGAGTGATATTGACAGAAACCCAGGGGCATCTTCTTATTTACCCGTCCTTCGTGAATACCCCTTACAAGTTAACCTCATATTTTCATTTTTTTGCAGTGTCAGATACATAACTGGAACTGGCTCTAATCTCGATGCCTCCGGGCTTCTACCAACTAGCTAGACTTGTGTTGATGGCATCATACCGTCCTCAGTCTGTCTGTAAAATGAATAAGTAATGATGGATCCCAAGAGGATAAAAATGAAAAGACCAACATCACCATTAGCAGTAGACTCTCATCCATGGAAGTTATGTTCAGTGAGAATGAGGTTTTTTAGTTGAAAAAAGGATTCTAGGCCTAACCAAGGTTTTTTCTTTTTCCGTTATCCTTTCATTTGTAGATTTTATTTTCAATATAAAATTGTAAAATAGTGAAATATGTCATTCATAATTTACCAGAGCCGAGGTTGACGTCTTCAAAGTCCTTTTAAAATAGTCCAAAAGCCAAATGCATTAGATTTATAATGATTTAAACAGAGAATACAGCAGAACATCTTTATTTTAGAAGATACAATTAGACGTTTGGCATTTGTGTTTTTAAAATTATTGATTTATCTTTCTGTTATTTTCTTAGTTCAAATGGTAAATTGTGTAAAATGTCCACCATAATTTTCCAGGACCCGTGCGACATTTTTGAATCGTTTTTAGAAGCAGAAAGATATAAAAGCCAGCAAAAATGACTTGATTGTCTTAAATTAAATTAAGAAAAAAATTCATTTAAATTGACTAATTGTTTCAGCTCCAATTAAAACACATTTAGTACCCATGAGATTCGTATGCTGTTTAATTATTCTTTGATCAGAAATTTTCTGACTAAAATCATATTTTTTTCAGAATTTATGTATTATTAAGGCAAAGTTCTTGAACCCCTGTTTGCTTTTAAGGGCAAATATTATATAGCATGTTCAGGATTATATTTGCATTTTGTGTTCGTACTAGAACACGTTTACATGCTTTAATGTTAAAAAAAACACTTTTATTATTCTCATACTGCCCATGGCTGCTGCACCTGTATTCAGCCTCTGTAGGAGACGCTGTGTATGAGCCTCCCGAAAAACCCCAGTCTGCTCTGTTGGCCAGCACGCTTCCTGGAACATCCCAATATGTTTCACTCTGTTTTACCAGAGCCCGTCAACGGAGAGCCTGTTTACCCCCTATTAAGCCCCATTGTACCACATTTGGTTGCAGTTCCACCAGAGTTTAACTGGGGTCTGATTGCGGGCATGTGCAAACTGAATGGGAGTCTATGGAGCTAGACGACAAAATTAGTCTCTTTTGCCTGATTGTCTTTGAGAAATCTCAGATTTGATTGTAGTTTTTGAAGTTCAACATGGATTATAGGCCGGAAGTTGAATGAACGAGTCTTATGTCCTTTTGATTTCTTACAGGTTGAGTTGTCGTTGCCCATAACAAGCTAGCATTCTGTTAATGAATGCTGATTGGTCAGTGAAGGACTGATTAAGATCAGAGATCCCGCTTGATGGCATCCAAAAACTGTTGAAACTGGAGATTTCAGAATAGTTCAAAATCTAAACATTTTAGCTCATGTTTTGGCCATGTTTAACTTAAAAATCCAACATTATAGATATGACAAAAACACAGAAAAGCATAATATGTGACCTTTAAGACAACATCAACACTGATGCTTTTGAGAGGTTTTCTTTAGTTGTTCAAATCTTTCAAGGTTTATATTGATAAACAATTTTGGGTATTGGCACCTGTATCAAAAAAATGTCAAACTATACCAAACCTTACTCCTCTTAAAACCCCTTAACCGGCCCACAAATTGTGGGCCTTTGGACCTTAAGCTGACATCTGTCTTCTGAATCTGTATTGTTATTGTTTCTCCATATGACATTTTCGGATTACAGCACTGTGTTCAGCTTCCCATCAAGGTTTAGCAGTAATCCAATGTTACTGTATTAAAATTGAATTGTGAAGAAATCGTTATTGCTTTTCAATTCTATCGTAAACAAAGACATAAAGTAAATTTAAAATCTTTCACATAATGAAACCTGGAAGCAAATCGGGAGAAATAAGTAGAGTTCTACCCAACTTGCCTCTCCCACCTGCTACCAGCTGGTGATGAGAGGGAGGTAATGAGAGGGAGACAATTGTCAGTGTGGCTTTTTTTAGTTTATGGTTTGTTGTGTTCATGGATTTTTTTTCTAGTGTGAATGGTTTTAATGTCAGAGCATCCAAAGCCTGCCTCCTCTTCTGCATTAAGAAGTGTGAAAGATGCTAGAAGTCCTCCAAGGAGATGCACAACTTGCCTGTCCAGCATGTATTTAAAGACACTCCACCACCGCTATTACAGTCTTATGATATTAGCTCACCCTGTGATTAAAATGCAGAACGTCTATTTAGTTTTGTTGTCATCAACCCAAAGTCTCAGTAAACAGGTGGACAGCTGCAGTACACCCAAAAACAGCACAGCTTCATTCAAAATGCCCTAGCTTATTTTCAGGGCATTGTTTGTCTCCTTTCCCTTGTACTAACTTGATGATAAAGCTTGAGTAGTTTGAGTTTACCTGGCTGAGTCTGTGGATAGCGCTGCTAGTTATATGTTCAAATATTTAAGGGAAATGTTAGTGTTTATGCCAGTGAAGTGTCAGGTGGGCAGAATTTTAACTGGCAAAAGAATGATCGCAAAACAAAATCTGTATTTTTGTCTGTTACAGGGTCCTAAAATAGTTATTTTCCTCATATTGATAAGTCTTTAAAGCTAAAGATACTAATGTAACAGTTTCTTGCAATGCATACATTTTTAAATCCTCCAAAAAATATTATTAACTTGATTTAAACAATCTAAAAATAAGATCATTTGACCTAATGTCAAAATAAAAAACTGTATGCACAGAATTCTTCTCCACTATCACAGCCACGCTGTGCTCACCACTTTTTGTCTCTTTGTCATTAACATGTTTTTTTCCAGAGGATTTTTGATGTATTTTGAGTTAAGTGTGTTTCAAAGTGAGCCTCTCTGTGCAGGGAGTTACTTCGCCAGCCATTTCATCATGGGTGGAGAGAAGTTTGACTCCACCCATCCGGAGGGTTACCTGTTTGGGGAGAACACAGACCTTAACTTCCTTGGGACTAGACCTGTGGCGGTAGGTGTTCTCACACAATAACAGCTGTCATAAATGTTAAAAACTCAAAGTATGACTCATGACATATCTTCTTACTCTGTGGATGGAATTGTCAAGGAGTTATAGATGATATTTGCTGGGCATTTTAAAGACAACTTCACACGCGTTAGACTGAAAGTTGATATTGAAAGTTTTTGTCAATTGTTCTTTCAAGAATGAGCTTTTAAGTCTCATAATTTAATTTATGTGAAGATTACAAAATAATTGCTATAAAGCGGGGGAAAATAAAGAAAATATCTTGGCCTGCAACTGAGTATTTTGATTATTGAATGCCAGAAAATATTTAAAAAACATCAGACAGCCCAGCGTGATGTCTTTGAAATTGCTTGTTGTATTAAACCAACAGTCCACAACCGGACATATTGAATTTGTAATTATAAAAGCAGACAAAAAGCAGCAAATCCTCACATTTGAGAAGAACAAACTGCTCATTTTTGGCTTGACAGATGACTTGGTTGTCAAAATAATTTTGTTAATCAACTAACTGATTAATCAAGTAAAAGCTGTAGCCGTCTCTTCGTCAACAAACAGCAGCTGATACATTTCAGCAGGCGTGAATCCGGCAATGGAAATTAATAAGCGTCTCATCCTGTCAAACTAATTTGAAGTGAAATGATAGTCTGCCCGGCTCCCCTTGTACAGAATTGTTGATAAGCTGCGGTTGCTCCGGTGGGTTCGTTCAACCTAACTAATGAGAGCTGCAGATCAACAAGGGCTCAAGTCCGGAGAGGAAAGAGAATTTGTCACAGACTGAAAGGCTTGCTGATATGGAGAGACCGCTCCATCGCTGTGTGTGCTAATCTCAGTCTCACTGCTGTTTCTGTCTAGACTGGGGCTAAAATTAGGAGTGCAGTTTTTCTCACAATTATGTGGGTGTTTAAAATCCTCCTGTGTGCACAGGATGCATCTGCTGTTTTTTTTCTTCTCTTTTCTTGTATGCGTGTCCGAAGCTTTACCAATATTACCTAATTTTTGATCGGTTTCTAAGCAGTTTGTGCTGTGGAATCATAAAACTAACTGCAGTTGTGTTCTCAGACTGCACCACTCTCCAAATATAACAATGGGTGGGGCTATATTTAGGTGTTTTCAGTAACTTCTGCATGCGGCATATAGATTTAAAAAATTGATTTTTAGCCATGCTAGAGACAATGATTGTCCATCAGTCCACCAATTCAGTCTGGACTGAAATATGTCAACAACTTTTGGATGGATTGCTGTGGAAGTTTGTACAGACATTCATGGTCGCCAGAGGACGAACACTACAGAATTTGGAGATCCTTTGACTTTTCTTACGCAAAATGAAAGGTAAAAATGAGAGGTGAAATGTTTTGGCAAATTTTGGATGGATTGCCATGGAGGTTAATAAAGACATTCATTGTAATAACTTTGGTGATTGCTTTCCTGTATTTGAAAAAGGAAAACCAGTCTAAGCTTTTAATTTTATTCTGAGTGTGTGAGGAAATACAGACTTTTCCTCGGATGTTTGATTATTTTTAATGTGTTACAAGACCCACAGTGTTGCCTGTGAGTTTCCCAATGAATGGTTCTTTTCAGCATCTGTTACTCCCTGTGTTTGTTTGTGTAGTTTACAGGCGTGACTCCCGCTGAGTCCAGATGTGTACTAGTACTGAATTTGTTGCCATTTTCTCTCTCACTCACACACGCAAACACACACACACATACATACACACACACACACACACACACACACACGGACAGATGAGTGCTTGTAATGTGTTTCTCTGCATGTTTCTCCTCCAGTGATCCTCAAACCACTTCAGCTCTCCTTTTACACTTAGTCAGCAACTTCAGGCTTCAGGCACACAACAAAGGAGACTCACAGATTGGGTCAAATTAAAAGATTATATGTGGATTTTTTACTGCAGGGGTTTCAGTGTGTCTTTATTGCTAAAGATTGGGTTGGTCATGAGAGAAAATAATGAAAAAATGAAGTATTTCACATCCATCTGTGAATTAATGCTATCAAAAGTCTCCTGATAGAGTCAAATTCACCCATCTGGTCCTTAAAAATAAAGACAGGAACTGTTGGACCACGGACTGATTTACACTCCTGTGGTCCCTGTGTGTGCAGAAATGTGCTCAAAAGCTGTCTGAATTGTCAGCCTTGTCCCTGGAAAGACTCCATTTGAGCAGATTTTTTGCTCAGGCTCAGCACTTGTCAGCACAGATCTTGCTGGTGCTGACCAACTGAAACACTTATGTTAAGGTTAAACCAGGAGCAGCCGCGGCCATTGTGTAACCCTGAATTCCCTGTGGTAAAGAGAGGAATGTTGGGGTGGTTTGAGGGAAGATGAATGCTACTACTCTTCAGTCTCATAACATGTATTTTACTTCTATAATTTGTTTTCTTTTTGTTTTCAGTTCCCGTATGCAGCCCCTCCACCTCAGGAACCAGTAAAGACTTTACGAAGCCTTATAAACATCCGTAAGGACACACTGCGGCTCGTACGGTACGCACCTCTAGCCACCCATATACATAACCCCTCAGTACACCACGTGGCTATTTTTAGCTGGCCACAACAGCTAATTTAAGAGATATAGAGATATGTCATATTATGCTTGTTTTTTCTTGTAATTCAAATTTACTTTCTCGGCTTACTTGGGAAAAAAAACACAGTATAACAATATGACATCCAATAAAAAAATTCAAGGCAAACACAAAAGTACAAAATGTCTCTTAATACAGCACAGACAATTACATACACAAAGAAATAATGCTACAACAAACAAACAAAAATGTGAAAAGTGATTCAAGTGTGCATGTTAATTACTGACTTCAAACAACCGTCCTTATCTCCTCTTCTCTCACCCGCAGGTGCAGTGAGGACCTGAAACTGCCGGGTGACGAGGCGGCGGGGAAGAACAGGGCCTGCTACAACGTAGAGTTCACCTTCGACGCTGACACACAGGTGGCCATAACCATCTACTACCAGGCCATAGAGGAGTTTCACAACGGAGTGCCAGTGTAAGTGGAAACACGTTTCCTGCTGAACAAATAACACTGGATGCATGTAAAGAAAGATGAGCAGAAATCCAATAACCAATCACTTTGGTCAATATCTAGCCTAGATCTTTGATATTACTGATCACGATGTATCTAGTTTCACTCAGAATTTGCCTTGTGTGTTTTCAAATTGTTGCTTTATTAATGCACCTGCTGATTTATTGCTAAACACTAAACTGTCTGTAATCAAGAGTCTGCAATCACGCGAGACAAGCACAGATTACTTCCACTCAAAAAGTTCGAAAATGTTAAATATTTATTTTGGCATCGTTTGAATTATTTAGTGCTCTCAAACGATTAACATATTTTATTGGGATTAATCGCATTGATGTCATAGTTAACTCACAATTAATCGCAATTAATCAGACATTTTTATCTATTCTATATGTCCTTTGATTTCTTTTTGTCCCATATGCTTGCTTTGTGCAAATGTTGTTGTTTTTTTCAATTAAAAACAACATTGGTATATAGCTGTAGTGTTCAATTTTGCATGTGCATTGACTATCTACGTGTTCCTGGCAGCTACCTACCCCAGGACAGCTCTCTGCAGTCTGAGACGGTGCACTTCAAGAGGGGAGTGTGCCAGCAGTTCTGTCTGCCCTCACACACCGTAAACCTCAGCGAGTGGGCTGACGAGGAGGTAAGCAGCTTGTGTCTGTCGGCTGAACACGGAAACACATGTCTGTACAAGGCTCTGCTGTGAAGCCTGATTTATACACAGGGGCAGATAGAAATCTATTTTGTTTCTCTCCACAGCTGGTGTTTGATATGGACAAAGAGGTTTTCCCCATGGTGGTGCAGGCCGTTGTAGATGAGGGGGACGGTGAGTTGCTGTGTGCTTACTATGCTGATGTTCGGATGTCAAAGTACTGTAGAGCTGCAGAAGTCTAAGCAAAGACTTGTCTACTGTTTTATTCTTTGCAGAACATTTGGGCCACTCTCACATACTGCTGGCTACATTTGAAAAGGTAGGAAAGACACTCTTTGTCAGAGAAATTGTGGCAGGCTGGGGCACAAAATGTTTGCAGGAATTTGCTGTGCTACAGACAGTGCCAGGACTCTCAGATAGAGCCAAAACAATGTATCGCCACTACACTTTTCACTAGCTATTTTGATATTGATTAATAGTTTACTTTGCCAGCTAAAATGCCAAACATTTGCAGCTTCTACTATAAGGGTCCTTTTTTCTATTCCCTTTTCATGACTGTAAATATCTCATCTTTGGGTTTTGTATAACTGATGTTAGTGTAAAGACAAATACTGCTCACTGTGGTAATTAAACGATTCCTAACTTGTAAATCTTCATTACCGAATGCTCTCTTGAGTTCAAAACATTACATTTAGTTTAGTTCTGCACATTGGAACCATTTAAACGATACTGATTTAGCTATTAGCTGTAAGGTTCAAAATGTACCCCTGGATGTACACAACACTATCACTAGATCACTTTAAACTGAAGACAACTTTTAAACGTTATGATTCTCAGGCAAACTCTGGAGCCATGAGCAGATTTATGGACTCTGTTCTAGGCTAACCTGATACTAGATTAATAATTAAAAATGTTGGTGTAGTCAAACATCTCTATTTTGAGGTGCTTATTAACAAGGCCTCCAATCTCTCATTTCTTTGAGGATGCTGCAGCAGAGGCAAAACTTCTCTCTGACTTCAAACCCAAAAATGTAGAAACATCAGATGTCCTCTACGCAGTATTACAGTTCAGTCGAGTGTTGTTCAAACATAAACAATGCAAAAGAACAAAAAAATAAATAAAGGCTTCCTGGACGAGTTTTTGAATGAATTTGACAAAGTAATAATCAACTGTTGCTTTCTTTGGCAGCACATGGACGGGAGCTACTGTGTGAAACCTCTTAAGCAGAAACAAGTGGTGAATGCACCTGCTTCTCTTTCTTCCTTCCTTCTTTTGTGTAATATTTATTATGTTTTTTTTTAAAGAAAAATATATACTAAAGCTTTATTTCCCTCTTAAAGGTATTGCTTGAACACATGAGACTTGCTGCCTTTATTCTTCACTGTGTTCCTTTTCTCAGGTGGATGGGGTGAGTTATCTACTGCAGGAGATCTATGGGATAGAGAACAAATACAACAGCCAAGAATCAAAGGTAAATATGAGATGACATGAGAGTTTTTTCCTCTCTGACTGCATCAGAAGTGACATGGCAGTGTAGCAGCTCAACTGGATGAATTCAAATATTATTTATATTTCTAATATTCAAATGTTTTTTTGATCTCCAGCTTGCTGACGATGAGATCAGTGACAACAGTGCAGAGTGTGTGGTGTGTTTGTCAGATGTGCGAGACACACTCATCCTGCCGTGCAGACACTTGTGTCTCTGCAACGCCTGCGCAGACACTCTGCGCTACCAGGCCAACTGCTGCCCCATCTGCAGACTGCGTGAGTTCCCCCCAAAATGAGTCTTTTCCAACAGTGAAAAAGCTGCCTCTTAAGTACTCCCCTACTCTATTAACTTTACTCTGTTAATGCTCCGTTTAACATTTATATTTTACTACAACAGAAAAAGTACAACATTTCGAGCACAAATTGATACATCGGAATCACATCAGACTCGGTGGGTGTCCTTAAAAAGGATTATTTAATCTGCAGGCTGTAGGAGATTGTTGCTAAGCAGGAATCACAATTTCTGTGACTTAACACCTGGACACCTGGACTTGAAGAATGATGTACATGTGTTTTCCACACAGAGTGATTTTTAGGCGCTAAACAATCAAATTGTGTTGTTTTTATTTCCTCTATTTAAGGAATCACGTCATTTTTTTCACCGTTACAAATTGTTTTAGTATTTTAGGCATTCCTGTACAGGGGCATAAAATATGTGAAATTCATCTGGGAAACACACAAGAGTGAGAGAGACTGTAGCAGACAGAAACATTAAGTGGGAGAGAGTGTAAAAAGAGAAAGATGCAAATTTAAAGACACATTACAAAATTACTTTAGCAGAGCTCTCTGTTCAGCCCCCCAACACAAGACAAGACAAAAAACAGCAATGCGGCAGTTATTTTTTTGCCTTTTTGCCTCCTGCAATTGGCTCCTGCTTATTGTTTCTGACCTTTTATTGCTTTTAGCAGCTTCAGTCCACAAACCATTCAATCTCTTATTTTCACTTTTTGTTGTTGAGCTGATCAGTCTATTTAATATTTCCTTTGTCTTACGGGATGAATACAAACACTTGCAGCTCCAAAGTGTCCTCTCTTCAACCAGTATTCAGCAGAAAACATTCAACAGCTGAAAACACTTTATTTATTTCTTTCAGCCTGGCAGCATATCTTATTTAATAGCACTTATTTATATTTAGTCTAAGAAAATAGTTTTTACAGATCCCCTGCATTTTAAAATTAACACATTTTGGTAGATTATTTTGGGCCTCAAAAATACTTCTGTGTAGATGTCATTATCATTGCAATTAATAGATATACAAATTATTTAAATACATTAAATTGTCATCTTTTAGCCTTCAGAGCTCTGCTGCAGATCCGAGCCATGAGGAAGAAACTCAGTCCTCTGTCACCTACCAGCTTTAACCCCGTCATCACTTCACAGACTTCTGACTCAGAGGAACATTCGGTGAGACAGAGCAGACACTTAAATTGAGTAAAACTGAGTAAATATAAAATAATCTAATCAGTAAACTCACCAGTGTCCTCTCCTGGTTTGTAGGCATCTGAGCACATCCCTCCAGGCTATGAGGTGGTGTCTCTCCTGGAGGCATTGAACGGCCCCCTCAACTCCTCTGTGGTGAATCCTCCTCCTCTCCACTCGGGTCCCAGCCACGTCTCGGGAACGCTGCCCCCGTACAGCAGTGAGCCTCACCCGGCACTGGCCCGCTCCCTCTCCCCTCCAGACCACTCCAACTCTAGTCAGGGACTCAAACTCAAAAAGAGTGGTTCAAAGTGAGTATTAGTGACAGTTCATGTTGGTTTGTTTTCTGTTTGGAATATCAGATTATTTTAATATCAATTTACTGTCCTTCTGTCTACTAAATCCAGAGTCAAATGTGTCAATGAAGATTAATTTATTTTTACCAAAAAATACCCTGGTCTTTGAAAAGGTACAGATTGGTTCAAACATTTGATGTTTTCTGCTGCAAGACTCCCCAAGTTTACAGTCTATTTCGGAACATTTCCTTGATGAGTATGCATCACATAAAAGTAGAAGAGTGAAAATGTGGAGATGCAACAAAACAGCTCCTGATTATGTGCTATAGCTCACAAAATTATAAAAAAAACTTTGGGATGGACGGATATGTTTCCTTACCCATTGTTAATATTCCTGTTTTTTTGTAATACTGATCTTTCATATTTGATTTTTTTCACATTTAAAACAAAAATCTAAATATACATTACATTCATTGTTTTATTATTTTTTAATCAAACAAATTCCCCTCATTATAACCACATCCTGTTAAGATAATTTGTCTGTGATGTTACAGTACAGGAACATGTACAACTTACTCCTGTTTTATTTTTGTTCATTATGTTATTTTAGGTCACTTTCACAGAATTCCTCTGTGCTTCCTGAGGAGGAGGATGAGAAGTCCTGCAGTGAATCGGAGGCCTGTCGCCACAAACTCGCCGTGGACCAGGAGGTGTGTGTGTGTGTGTGTGTGTGAACCCGAGATTAGGAGAAAATACATTATTGTTTATCTCAGTGTCCTCCGAAGGCTGTGGAAGTGGACACAAATGTTTGCGTGAGCTCCTCTCTTACCGCTGTCCACTGCTCTTGTTGTTTTTACAGTGCCGAGTGACTCCAGACAGCGAGAACCTGACTCTCTCCTCGTCTGGAGCCATTGACCAGTCGTCCTGTACTGGAACGCCGCTCTCCTCCACCATCACTTCCCCTGAAGGTACCCACACGTTTGCCTTTCTATACGTAGCTAATTCTAACCAATTCTTAATCCGACAGCAGTCCCTTGAAGTAGTGAGGACCTGCCAACATGTCCCGGCAATGCGGAAATGTCCTCACAAACATACTTGAAGCCACACAATCAGAACCAAACCTATACAGACAAATGGAAAAATTCAGAACAGCAGTGAAAACATTGGATGTAGTATAGTAAAATCACTTTTATTTCCTAAACACTAAATAGTAATGTTTATTTCTTCATGCTTTATTATGTCTATGCCTCATTTAGACGGGCATCATATATGTGACTCCACTTTTACGTAAAAAGCCTCAACAGTAATCTTACTCGCCCGGACCTAATAACATATCCATATCACTTTCCACATTGCACAACAAGAACAAGTCTGAATTTAATGCCGCCAAATTACCATAAAGGCTGCAGCAGCACACGGTAAAACATGCAAAGAGAAATGAAATTCATCTTGTTTTTCACTCCAACTGACACATGTACAGTGACGTACATGTATCAGTCAGTTGTCATCTCTTATTTATGAAGAACAAACACAAACTCTGTTAATAATGTAAATAATTACTAAACCTTGAAAAACTATGAATGCGCCATTTTAAGTAACTGGGGCAGAAGAGGTTAAAAAAAAACCTCCAGGTGCATAAAATGAATGAATCCTAAGCTTGTATCACCTCAACGTTTTACAAAAAAAACTACCCTTGCAACCTTTGGTCGGCGAGCCTGGCCTCAGCGTGATATCAGGTTTTGTGATGTAACGAATTTCTTCACAGCGCTGCACACATAACCCCCATTCATGAACTGGCTAACAAGGTAGCGATGGAGTTTTTAATACTATCTTCATGGCTGGGCCGGCAAAAAAGAAGCAGAAAGCTAGGAAAGCACTGTCGGAGGAACAGAGGAAGCGGCAGACTGACCGAGCGACGTCTGACGGGTCAGACACAAGTAAACCTAGGAGCTGCCAAATATCTATACTGAAGCTGTAGGTGGGGCTCTGTAAAGAAACCTGCCAGCAAAAAGCAAGAAAACAGCAAAGAAATGGCAAACTGCATAGCACCTCTTTGAATACTGAGTGCTTGTAGATATATTTTGCACTTCAGGCTAGCCTTATGCTAAGAAATGCTAATCAAACAAAAGGCTCTAGCTCCATACTTACGCACAGACATGGGAGCGTTATCGATCTTTTCATCTAATTCCCTAAAAGAAAGTGAATACGGCCATTTCCCAAAATGTAGAACTATTCATTTAATGTGTCAACAAAACATTAAAAATAAAAGATTTCTTCTTGACCGCATAATAATCTTCTGTATATTTGTTCTGCTGTTGGTAATTCTATGAGAGTAGGGATCACTTTTAAATAAATTAAATTGTGAAAATCTCAACCGGCAACCAGAGATAAAAAGTCCTTTGAGACATAGGTGCCCAACCGTGATGTGTGTGTCCGTCTGTCTGTCAGACCCAGTGAGCAGCAGCCTGGTCCAGTCAGTGATGTCCATGGCCTCGTCCCACTCCCAGCACTCCCACATCAGCACTGACACCATGTCCTCCATGTCAGGGTCCTACCTGGCCGGGGCCGAAGGCGAGCCAGGGGAAGACGAGGGTGGAAACGCTGATGGCGAGGAGAACCAGGACGCCCCCATGGAGAGCCGAGGGCCATCGCAGCAGCACGGGGTGAGGAAGCCTAAGGTGAAGGGATGAAGTAGAAATTGGCTGCAAGATCCTAAAATGTATTCTAAACACGTTGTCTCCTCATTGGCTGCATCCCTTTGCATCTTTTCTGTCATTCAGGAGCCAAAGGAACAAAACTACTCAGTGGCTGTAGAGGAGCAGGACTCAGAGGTGAGTTATACACTGTGATTTGTACAAATGTTTTTATCTAAATTTGAAAAAGTTTGACAAATCGTTTTTTTTCTGTTTTCCCCAGGGAAACGATGTCACTGAGGAGGACTGCTCCTCCCCATCTATTGGGAAAGGTAACTATGGAGACCCTCCCTCAACTGTCACCCCTGACCTCTCACCTCCTTTTGCATTGTGTTGCTCTCAGGCCGTGTTAAAACAAAAAACTCACATTTCATACAAACTATACATAATGCACTGAGTGGTCAATCTAATTTATTGTTGCTGTCAGTAAATCTTTTTTGAATCAAGCCTGAGGATGGCAACCCTTTTAACTCAAAGGGAGCCTTTGTCAGATTTTTTTCTCTAGATAGGTCAGTCTTTTCAAAATGCATGTAATGTTGGCTGAAACCACCACAACATGCGGTGTCTGAATTGGAGTGAATGGCTTCTCATACAGTAGGTGTGCACCAGGACCTTGGTCTAAGATTTAAGTTTTACATATTAGGACAATGTCCATTAATAAACATTTCTGTAAATGCGCCGTTTGGCTAATTTGAAACTGAAGTCCTAGTTACATAGCACGCATGGCTTTATGACATGAAGGTTTAGCTCATTAAATTCACTTAATTAAAAATGTAAATGACTAAACTCAATACCATTAATACCATACCCATTGCCACTAGTTGTCCCATTGTAGTTCTTCTGTTGTCACAAAAGTGGACTGGATTTGGCAAAAAGTGGCTCCTCAAATCTGATTAATTGTTTTCTGCAACAACTGGCAGCTGTTTTTGGTGAAAAAGCTCTAAAAACCCACTGTACACTAGCTGCTCAGCAGCAAAAGGCAGACTGACACAGTTGGAGACAAGCTGGTGAACAAAGTGGAGTATTTAGTTGCTAAAGAGAGAGATAGTTCCTTCAGGAATTAGTTGGGACTAAAAACAGAGCAAAATGAGAGTGAACATTAGACTAATATTCACCAGAACCAAGACTCCAAATGAGTGATCGTTTACATCTGTAACTGCTGGATATGTAAATAAGCTACTGTTTGCAAAAAGCGGTATCTACTTAAAAGCTGATGATACATTGTATTCCCAACTTGTTTCCGCTGACCCCAAAATTAGGTTATTGCATGTTTATCAGAAAAAGTGAGTAAAATGACTTTTCTTTCGTTGCTCAGCACAGCTCTGTCACAGGTACCTTTTATTAAACAACTTGACGTGTTAAACATAAAAAAGAGACAAAACAAAAGTCAGTATCCGCTTTGGAGGCATTTGCTGACCATTACCCGATTTCTGAATGTAGGCTAGTGTTATTAAGCCAGCCAATACCACACTTAAGGTAAATTTATTAATAAAAGAGACCAAACTGAAATCCACCGTGCATTCTTAAGAGGATCCATCCCTGAATTATTATGCAGCTGACAGATCAGACAGTGAAAGGTCTATTTTACAATCGGTGTTTCCTTGTTGCTAAAGCTAATGACTGGTAATCAAGCTATTAGAAACCAATAACGACTGATTCCTATCGATCGGAGCATCCTTTCAACCGGAAATGAGCACATACAAACGTCCTGTATTGTTAAGATGAGTTTCTGCTGCACACCAGGCTACTAGCTTGCATTTGCATGATTTGCACTTCTATAGAAATGTTAGGGTGTACGTATGTGTGTGTATGCTTGTAGGTTTACTATGTGTATGAGGTATGTATCATTTGTGTATTTCATGTGTTTGTGCTCAAAAGATTATCTGCGCACCGTTTGCTTTTTTTTTTTAGCTGCTGGGGTGTGTGTGTGTGTGTGTGTGTGTGTGTGTGTGTGTGT
>NC_048427.1:4903868-5057234 GCF_013103735.1 Etheostoma cragini | reverse complement strand
TGTGTGTGTGTGTGTGTGTGTGTGTGTGTGAGTGTGTGTGTGTGTGTGTGTTAAGGCTTGAAATGAAAACAACAATGTCAACTTTATTAGAAAACTGTTACAACAGACAACTTGTAGGTGAATTAGTTTCTCTATGGATTCTGTATGTGACACCTGGGGCAAGACTAAAACAATCTACCTGTGAGTTACCGAATGACCTTTCAGTTCTTTAGGAGAAAAGCGGACCTGTGCTGCCTGACAGACTGTGAATGTGCACATGCACTTTAGGATGTTTGTTTGCATCTGCACCAGCGCTGCCAGAAAGCTTCTGTATGTGCCCTGCCTGTTTCTCTGTGCTGAGCTGCCAGTCATTCAGTCATCTTCTTCCTCATTAGCACACACACACACATGCTGCACACACACACACACACACACGCTGCACACACACACGCGCTGCACACACACGCGCTGCGCACACACGCGCTGCGCACACACGCGCTGCACACACACGCGCTGCACACACACACTATGCACACACACGCTGCACACACACTGCACACACACACACACACACACACATGCTTGCTTGCTTGCTTTCTGCAGACATGAAGCACTTGCACATATTAAACATGTCAGTATCTGTTATCTGGCCATGCTGGAAAAGCCAGAAAAATGCTAATCCACTCAGTTTATACCTATTTGTCTGTCACTCTAGTGTGTATCAGCAAACACGATATTAGAAGAATATGAGAACAGAGTGGCAGCTTTCAAGCAAAATTGCAGATCATTTTAAATTATACAAAAACATTAAATATATCCTAAAATATCTGTTTATGCTTTATTAATTATTTCCGTTTACTGTCAGTAAGTGACTAGTTTTGTAAGTGAACATGGTGGACATTCAAAGCCAAATATAAGTGCAGTGAATCAAAGTGGGATAAACTAAAACTATTAATTATTTTATAACAAAATTGGGCAATATGGATAAAAACCTTAATTGTGATATATTTTATTATAATTAGTGTATTGGTATACTGTAATGATACAACACAATTTATGGAAACTCAACTAAGACACAGTTGTTTGTGGATAAGATAGAAGCAGTCCAAATAATGACATACCTGTCAAAGGAATGCAAAGATCAGTAAAAAACTTTACTCCTTTAGTATTTTGTTGTTACAAATTTGCTTAACAACTGTGGCTGCCATTGTTGTATTTTATCATCACTGTGGTTGTAAAAAAAAATTAATTTATTATTTTAATAATGTCGTTCCAGCATGGCCAACTTCACCCCTCCACCTCTGACACCCTCGCCCCTCCCTCCCTCACCCTGCCTGTCCCACTCCCCCAGCTGTGCCTGGCTGCTCTTGTTTGACCTTTGCCCTCGCTTGCAGGTGGGCGGAGCAGGTGTCCAGAGTTGGCCAATAACAATCAGGGCGTCGCCCTCTGTGACACGCCCTCTTTGGGGTTGGATAATGAGCAGGCTCCCGACAGCCGATTCGCCGGTGAGTGGCAACCTCTCGAACATGGACCAATGAGAGCTGAGGACTGGGCTTGGGAGTGAGGGGAGTAGGGCAAGGGGTGAGGGGGTGAGGAGAGATACAGGATGGGAGGAAAAGTGAGGAAGATGAGAGGGGTAACAGAGAAAGAGTGCATGTGTCAGAAGACTTAAGGATTTCTGACATATTAGCTTGCTTTGCTAACATGCTAATACAAATGAAAGCTAGAAAGAAACCAGTTAAACCAATTTAATGTTATATTTACTCACAGTTACTGAACAGAGAGGGGCTTTTGTAGCACTTTGCACAGCATGAAGATCTGGAGCCTTCCTTCTTCTCTTCATCCCTACCCTTTGGTGTTGTGGTGCTTTTTCAGTACAGGTTAGCTGTGCACTGTCTCCCTCCTCTCCCTCCTTCAGCTAAAGCCCTGGTGTGCGTGTGTGTGTGTGTGTGTGTGTGTGTGTGTTTGTGTGTGTGTGAGAGTGCATCTTATCCTGTGTCTGGCAAGCGCTTTCTTCATGCTGTTGTTTTCTGTTTGTGTAAGTGTGTGAGAGAGTCTGAGACTCCGGTCCATCCCAGAGTTTAAAGTTCATGTTCAGTGTCTGCCAGCTCCGAGCCCCTTTGCCAAACATCTGCAATCCATTCTTTCACCTCCTCTATCTTCTCTCCCGTCCTGTCTTAATTCTCCTCCTTGCTTCATAACACTTGCTGGGTTGCTGTGATGAGAGCTGAAGGTGTCAAGTTTGGTTCTGATTTACTGTATTTTAACAGTTGTCTTTTGGGTTCAACCCTGCTTCAGTCTTTAGCTCTGCATCCTTCTTGTAGCTCTCAGCCACTAAAACCCTGGTTTGACTTCATCCCCTAGAACCTAATCCTTTTTGGTCTTTTATGGTGGATGTTGTGACATGTTTAATCTTTCTGTGTCGTAAAAGTGTTCTGTTATCTCTCTGTTTCTCTCGTTTTTTCCCCGTCATTCTTCACATCTTCTGCTGTCTTTTCCTGGAAATTTTCCTCTCTACCTCTCTCTCCTCTCCTTTGTCTCTTTCTTCCTTCTTTTACCTTCTTTCGGATGGACAGATGAGGAGTCGTGCCCAGTGCACATTGAGGACTAGGTATGGAGTTATGACTAGATAGTAGATCAGACATAAGGGTTATATATTGTCATTTGCATGTGCAAAAAAAACAAATAAAAAAACAATCACCCTCTTTTGTTAATTACACGTTTTATCTGTTTATCATGATACAGTTTTTGTTCCCCACCCCTAACTCACTAATCAAATATCTTTGAAATGTGATGCAACAAGGGAATTCTTATTTTTTTCCAGTATTTATCTTTTCCTAATCACAGCTCGGAATCTATGTTATATGTTCTCTTACTTTCAAGTTGCACAGTAATAGTTGAGTGGAAGTTGCTTTTATGGTGGATGTTATTCATTATTTATACTCTGTGGTCAAGATCTAAAACGATCAATAATTGATTTTATTCCCTGGCTGATATTTTACCGACTATGTTGGTTGGGGAGCCCATGAGTTGCTTATTACAGGCCAGGAGGACTGCAAAATTACAACAATATAGAATGTTATGTTTATTCAATAAATAAGATATTCAGTTGCTCCGCACAGATCTGATGTTTTCATCTCTTTAGTGGACGTTAAGCTTCATGTAAGTCATTGTTGTTTTACTATTGCACTTTGCTGCAATTTACTTATTTATTAACACACATCTTTTCCAGCTTTTTATTTTTAAATTTCCAGCATTTCCCGGGTTTTTAAATCCACAAATTTAAAATGCTTAGGCAAAACAAGTTAAATGTGTTAAATGTGTTAAGTGTGTGGCCCATGTAAGCCGAGTCCTTCGCAGCGGCCTGTGCTCGAGTCAGACCTTTGGCCCTTTGCCAACCCCCCATCAACCCCTTTTCCTGTCTATCCACTGCCTATATCTAATAAAGTAAAAAAGCTCACTAAACATAATCTTAAAAAAAGACAAATTGCTGTATTAGTAGAAAATGAATGGGACAGTAGTCTTGTAGCTGTGTCTTGGTGTTGGACATGAATCTACACCGGTGAATGTACAACTGTGTCGTTAAAAGGGTTTTTGCAACATAACTTTCTGTCTCTCTCTTTTTTCTCTTCTTCAGGTCTGATGTATCTCGGGGGCTTTAGGCCTGTTTTAGAGCCCCACCCCCACCACACCTCCACCACCAACATCAACCTGGAGGAGCAGGGGGCTGAGAACAGGGACGGCCAGAGTCCCAAACATCCATGCCGCGGACCACTCATTGTGTAACACACTCAAACAAATTCCCACACAAAAACACTTAGACTTCTCCATCCAGAGTCAGCTCTTCTTACCCTGCCATAGTGCTGCATCACTGGAGACTGTGTTCACTGAGCAGGGAACACCCCCACCCCCGTCCCCCCTCCATCCGTTTGAACACTTCCTGGATTAATTGTTGTGAGGAGGGAAGAGGTACAGAAGGGCATCCCATGTCTGTCGTCTGTGCACTTTTATCTCACAGGAATTTCTTTGTTTTTTTTTGTCTGTGACCTAACTCGTTGTGGGTTTGATTAGCCTTCTGTTACATTATTATTTATTACCTGTAGGTCTAACCAATGAGAGCTGTGTATTGTGACACTATCTCTAGAAAAAGTACATGCTGCTCGTTTCCTTCCCTCTCCTCTATTACCAGCCAAACAGTCAGGGGCTTCTGTGATCGGCAATCTGATTTATTACTGATGTACTTCTTCTTCTCTCTTATAAACTGTATGTTGAACGAGTGTTTGGACAATATTTAAAGTCAGCTCACACCGGACTACCTTACCTTGGCGAACTAAAACGTGCTGACTCCTGTCTTCGGATCAGGGAGCTCCCGTCTCAACTTCGCATGCAGCTTTAGACCTTTGCTTGACGTTTTCCTCTCATTCCCGTCATGATTTCCAAACAACCTTTGCTGAATGTGAATACAGAAGCGGTCAGACTTGTAAGGCAGCTGACGAGCCAAGAAATGGCAGCCAAAATGAACAGAAATGGACTGAAAACAAAAAGGAAAGACTTGTCATGCAGAATGTAGGACAATGAACAGGGATCTTTTAGAAGGGGAATGTACGTGACATTTTAATCGTCATCTAAACTGGAATTAAACATGAACTTTGAACACTAAACTGGTTACACACACACACACACACAAACACACACACAAACCTCTCCTTCTGCAGCACCATTTTAGCATGCCAGTATTATCGTATTTGCAACTGGAAACCAACAAGTACCACCAAGCAATAAAGATGCTGAAGCTGCGTCTCCTCTTCTCCTGTAGGAGGATGGTCATGTGCAGTTCAAACTAAGTCTGTGTTTGCACTGGCTTGTTACATTCAAATTTAGATATTTCAGTGTGTTTCATTTTTTATTATTTTTATTTTGCCATTGTAAAGGGATTTTTTTTATTTGAGGAAAAAATCAATTTGAAAACCTTAATGTGAGACTGAGGCCACACTGTGGTTAGCTGGCATTTTTCATATTATTATCATCCTTAACGAGCCCTTTGCTCCTCGTTTGTGAAGCTTGTTTTTGTTTTGTATAACTTTTAATGTATAGCTCACCTGTTGTTGATGTTCTCCTTTACCGTGTTTTAAGTTGTTGCAAAACACTGTCATTTACTAGAATGTGGACGAAAATGTGTGAATAATCGGTAAAGGGTTACACACATGCGTGCTAACATAAAGATTAACTAATATGGGACAATATCAACATTTACTGCACTATTAGCTGTTTCCTAGACAACACACTTTGCGGTGCATGAGGCGATAGTAGAGTAACCATGTTAGTCTAGGTCAGCCTGCTCCCTCCTGTGGAATACTTGGTTATGGATCAATGCACACACATAAAGCCACATCCTTCTCAAGTGTTATGTGTCGGTTGCTGGCTCCCTATTCACTTGACCCAGACTGTTCGATCAAGAGGACGGCACTAATATATCCAAGCTGCAAACAGTCATGGGAATTCTGTCCGAATGTGTAGATGAAACCCTTCTCTGGCATCAGTCACAGTATAATATCTAAAAAATGGGTCCCAAATCCGCAAGACCCCGCCCCCACACTTTTTCTAAATCTAGGATTAAAAAACGGTCAAAGAAAATGGACAATAAAGTTTTTGCAACTAAATGGTTACTGAGTGATTTCCTGATGATTTTTAAATGGGAAGGATTCATTTATCAGCGCTGGATCATGTTTTGGGTCACATCCCTAAACATGAAACGCTGCTCTGAGATGTTTCCTAACATGGTCACCTTTACTAAAACTCTCCTCACTGCTTCATACTATCATTTCCAACTGGCTTGCAGCATTTTTGCACCGCAGAGCTCTAATTCTACTTTTGCCACTTTGAAAAAAAACTCTGCCGGGATCAAAATCACCACCTTTCTCAAAGAATTATGTCAGCTTAGCATTAGCATGACTGAAATATATTTTTTCATTAAAACACATTTGGTTCACTGTTACGTAAATATCAGTGTAGTTTCTTTTAGCTCGTTGTTTTGGTTTTACAACTGAAGCTTTACCATTTTGGTTTACTCTACCTTCTCTCATCAGCGTGGTTGTGATCAGCTAAAAGCAGCTGGACACTACATGCTCATTCAGAGTACAGACTGGAGTTCAATTGACGGAAAATGTATACATTTTTTTTTATAACAATAATCTTTTGCCATTAACCAAAACTTTGGCCAAACTTTGATTGGGTTTTGAATATATTTAGATTTTGAACTGTTGTCTGGGAAAAAAAGGAGTCATTAATGAGAACGGAAATAATCATTAGTTATTCACAAACTCCAGTGTAAGCACAGAAGTCCATTAAAATACAAAATCATTATTTTCAGAATTAAAATGACAGCAAACTCACTTATCGTCCAAAAAGATATTTTTTTTTTACATAAATAATAAATCAGCTTTAATGCTTGACTGCCCGCAGTGAGCCTGGCAACTCAATGTCAACAAGAACAAATGAGTGTTAGTGTTCATAATTACATTATCACATTTATTTTTTAATGAAGACGCGCTTTAATTGAATTTTCCTTTCTCATTTGATGTAAGCTTCTCTGCATGTGTTACAGTTTTTTACTATATTTTTATATGTTGACACTAGCAAACACTAAACTTTAGTCACAGGTGTCAAATAAGTTGTGAGCAAGCTGTGAATTCACACTAACTCCCCTTTCAGATGGATGACTGCTCAACCTGCCTTTCCCTTAGTGTGATTAGTTGTTACCTTCAATCTCATCTGCTTCGAGAGTGAAACCAAGGCCTGATATATACCCCTGTTTGTTCCCCCTCCTCTGTTAACCAATTATGTCAATTCCTGCTGTGCACTGTGGGAGGGGTTTCAGGCAGAAGCCATTCATTTAGCCCAACCCTCGTCAGCTCAAGTCAAAGGACAGCAGCACAGAGTGGTTCTGGTCTTACAGCAGGAACAAACACACACACACACACACACACACACAAACTCCCCGCTGCAGATAGGATGTATGTTGCTTTTCTCCTCCTGATCGTCTTCACAGGTAAGACTTTGGTCTGTATGAGTATGTTTGAGGTGTGTTTCTGTGTTTGAACCACAGAGCTGTTTCACATCATATTTGTACCTGACCTGTAAATCTTCAACCAAAAGTGTTCACATTTTTGTTATGCCATGACTTCTCTCGTTTGTCTGCTTCATTCTGCCATTTCTTTCTTTTACCCTTTTTGAGGCTCAACATAGAAAAAAACACAATGTATATCCGGTAAAATAAGTAAAATCAACAAAAAAACTACAAAGAACTATAGTAGGTTATACCAAAGGCAATTTAACATTACTTGAAGCTATGTATTGTTTGTTATACAATTAAAAACAGTAGCATCTACACATCACAAACAAATGAAATAAAATGTTGTACTTAGTTTTAAAACAAACCTTCTGTCTGATAACTGTTTGAATGAAGACGGTGCGTCCTCTAAGAAAGTGTGCAGTTACCAGGACGTGGTGGACTACCTGAACCTGACCACAGATAACGGTGTGTTCAAACTGACCCGGCCCGTTCTGGATTACAAACACTCCACTATGGTGGAACTGGACGTCATCCTGTATGCCATCCTGGCTGTGGTAGGTGCTGTATGATTAATCTGCTAAATGTTGCCTGTTCTTGGTCTGTTCTGACTGTGTGTGTGTGTGTTTATGTCTATTCCTAGATTGAGAAAACACAAACTTTTGTTCCTTTCATCTGGGTAACAATGGTGAGTTTTGATTTTATTTAAATGCAAAATGTCTTTTTTTCACCTGTGCCTCTCAACTAACACAAAATCTGGCTACAACTCACTTGTCTCTTATTTTTCTGATAATCAATTCACCTTTATTTCTCTGCAGATGTGGAACAATGAACGCATCTCATGGGACCCGGCTCAGTTTTGTGGAATCACTCATATTACAATTCCTAGAGCAATGCTCTGGAAACCAGACCTCTTTATCTATGAGATGTGAGCCTGCAGCACACACAGACACATAGTTTATGGGAATTCAAATTTGATTTTAACGGTACGAGTTAGATGAGAAGGGTCCTCTACAAAAAACAGGAATGAAAGAGAACTTAAATGGAAACTGAATTGGATAAGGAAACAAAATCAAGAAGTTCAAATTAGTTAAGTAAAAGTAAAACAGACAAGGGGTAAACAGAAAAGGAACATTTAAAAGGATTTAAATAAATGCAGTAAACTAAATCCAAAAGAATGGAAAGAGTTGGTAAAGAATGAGAGGAATCACTTTGTTGTCAGTCTCAAATTGCCAGACCTTATTTTACAGCGCTGCGGAAGAGGGTCCGGCTAGTCCACAGCATTCTGGGAAGGGAGAAAAACATGCTCTGGTTCATTGGCGTTTCTTTAAACCAATCACAATAATCTTGGGCGGTCCTAAGATCAGCACGGAACGGCTGTGAAATAGCCTCGGGAGGGAACTTGTTTTGGTTGAATGTGTACGTTCAAAAGTTGTTTTAGTCGTGCAAGAAAAAACTCAGCTTGGACAGATAGTCTAGCTAGCTAGATCTGAGGAGCAGTTAGCCACAGTCCTCATAAATCCCCCAGAGTTTAGATTTACAGCGCAAAGAAAGCGAAATAAAAAGGACATCAGTGAAAAGACGTGCATGTGGCAGAATTTCCTGCCGCACCGGAACTGGAATGTCATGCATGTAGACTATTTTGTTGTGAACGTGCATTTTGTAGCTGTTCAACGTTAAGCAATTTAATACCTTGATATCTGATGCTACACACCCTGTTGGTAAATGATGTCACCGTGTGCTTACTTTTATTAAAGTACACACTTTGTTAAAGCAAACACATTATCCTGAGTTAGTGACAGGAGAAGCTCCATTTTCTATTCATTCAGTTCATGATAAATGTGAAATAATATGTGGTTTAAATGTTCCGCAAACATGACTTGAATAGATTGTGTGTGTTTTGGTCTCAGGATACAGAAGGATGACTCCCCTCACAATCCGTACATGTATGTGTCCTACGACGGGACAATCACTTCGGAAGAGGACATGAAGGTGGTCAGCACCTGTAAGATGGACGTCCACAAGTTCCCCTTTGACACACAGAGATGTAACATCACTATTGGATCTGCAATACACTATGGTGAGGGAGGGAGCGTGTGTTTGTGACTGTCTGCAGGGAAGTCACTTTTTACCTCCATCTTTTTTCACTCAAACTTTCACCATCTCTCCTCAGTTAATGAGCTCCGTCTCCTTCCTTCCTCCAACTCGTCTCGAGCCACACAGTTTTCCAGAGAGGTGATGAAAAGTCAGGGAGAATGGGAATTCCTCCAACTGTCCATTGCCAGCTACAATTTCACCTTCGACGATAGACAGTGGGAAAACCTCATATACACTGTACATGTATATATATATATATATATATGTATTCTTCCTTCAGTATTAGTATTTAATTTGGGCTCTTGCATTATTTAATTTGTATTCTTGAGTTTCTTAATTTGTGCTCTTGCATTAATAAATTGCGTTCCCAAAACAAGACATTATCTTGTTCAAGATTATGAATTAAGAAACAGACAGCCAGATGTGGTTTGTGGCGCTCTCCAAGGTGCTGATCCTCTGCTAGGAGCAGCAAGGGACCTATCCAGAGAGCTCTTTCTCCACCACCCACAGCCGTGGGAAGAAGCTTAAGGATCAGCACCTTGGACAGCGCCACAAACCACAGTCCTGTCTGTTTCTCAATTCATAATCTTGAGTTATTTAGTTGTGCTTGTCTGTTAATAAATTGGATGTGCAAATTTAAAGAGAATAATTTAAACAATAGTGTCACTTTAAAAGAGCCTGAAAGCTACAATGCTTAAAAAGCAAAAAAACACAAATTTAAAGTAAGTGAGACCTCTTCCTGCAGCCCACCCTGGCCCCTCTCTATTGCACGGGTAATAGGAATGCTTTCTCTCTCTGATATGACCTGTGATTGTCCAAAGTCTTTTGTCAAGGCTAGATTATCCATCTGCTTTGTTGTTTTTTCACAGACCACTTGAATTGCAATGTACAGATAGTTTAGTATGGAATTTTAGCCCAACAACACCAAAGATGAAATGCCTACCACAGCTTTAAATGAATGCTCTGGAATTTAATGATCTGTGCTCTTTATTTATTAGTATGTTAATTAAACAAACAACGTAACGTGTGCATTACTAAATGCTATTCATGAATAAGTATTATAACACCACAAATTAGGTAGCCCAAAGGCAACGAAGAAGATTACACATTTCTTACTAGGTTCCTAACTCCAGATACGTGATGATGTCTGTTTTTTTCTGTTTAGTTTGACCTTTTAACCTGTTTTTTCCTAGTTCACCATGAAGAGGAGGCCCCTCCTCCATGTCATCAACTTCCTGCTGCCTATCCTGTTCTTCCTGAGTCTGGACCTCGCCTCCTACTTTATCGCAGACCATCGAGGAGAGAAGCTGGGCTTCAAAGTCACCGTGCTGCTTGCCATCTCTGTCCTGCTGCTCATCCTGAATGAAATCCTGCCCTCCATGTCCAACAAGACTCCACTCATAGGTACTGACTCCCACTTTAAGGCTATATTGTTAACTAGATCATGAATAATAATATCAAGAGCTCAAGGAACCAAATCAAAAAGTAGTTAATGCCTGTTTTCTCCTCTCAGCAACCTACTGCATTGTGATTTTTGCTCTGATGCTGCTCAGCTTGCTGGAGACAATCTTGGTCACGTATCTTATGGAGAAAGACTCTGTATCCCAGGAAGAGAGCAGGCTAAGGGACAAACAGGAGAAAGTGAAAATCGATAATTGTAATGCAGGTGAGACAAAGATCACAGATTAATAGGATGCTCCATGAAGGGAAATGTTCTGGCTACTGATTCATGTTTAAGTCTATAATTTTAAAGAGCCCTTTTTATTCCCCTAATCAGTGTCATATTTGTACTAGAATAGGTTTACTGCCCATTGCTGCAACTCCTCTGCCTGAATCACTCTGTCTGAGCTCTTGACCCTCTTTCCCGAAGAGGTCAGTCCGCTCTGATTGGTCAGCTGGCCCACTCTGTTGGGATTGGTCAACCAATTTTTAACAAGCCACAGGGCGGGCCTGGCTTGCTCAATCTTCCCCAATAGGCAGCACATAGGAAAAACTGGGCTGGCTTTCTCAATCAATGACATCACTAATTGAGGAACTTGAAGATGGGTGAACCGCTTTCAGGCAGTCCTCTATGGAAGAGAAAGCTCCATTTGGAGTGAAACAGGTTTTTGTGTACTTTATACTATATGTCTATTACATACACAAAAAAACAATTTATATAACACACAATATAACAGACCAAAAGATGGGAAAAATCTAAAAAAGGGATCTTTAAAGGCCTTAA
This sequence comes from Etheostoma cragini, assembly GCF_013103735.1. Classification (NCBI taxonomy): domain Eukaryota; kingdom Metazoa; phylum Chordata; class Actinopteri; order Perciformes; family Percidae; genus Etheostoma; species Etheostoma cragini. The sequence goes on along the minus strand of NC_048427.1, from coordinate 5,045,865 downwards.
GATTACATTTTCTCCTTCCCTTATTTCTAGTATATGAATCCAAATTGGAGAACAGTTGTTGGTTTGTTTGCTTATGCTTCCAAGGAAGTGCCACTGTTGATTGACTGGGTTTTGACCAGTTAAATTCCTATTAACTATAACTAGCAATGTTTTTTTTTCTCTCCATATTCATACACAGAAAGGTAATGAAAAAAATAACACGGTGATCTTGAACTATGTTTTCCATTGCTTTTTAAGTTCATCAGAATTGTGAATCTTATTTCCGGCGTATTCACTCTTGTAACAGACCTGCTGTGTGTTTTCAGAGGAGAAAAAAAGACTAACTTGCTGTTTATGTATCTGTACAGCGTCTGACGGTGAGAAGCACCATGAACTGCTGCCGGTGACTGAAGAGGTACAGACATTATGAGTTCAGATAAAGTGTTATTATCACAAGATAGGTGAACAAAATCGTTCAGTTTCTCGTGATCACACAGGATGTTGATCTAATTACACACTCAAATCTATTGTCTTAACAGGTTTCATGGTTTTTATGTTGTTAAATTTGGACCCCGGGAAGGCACAGCTAATGGGGATCCTATAATAAACGAAATGTCTGTTTTCTTTTTCCTTTAATTGTAATTGTATTCAGTGGTATAGTGCTGTAGAACACTCCTTTACAACCTGTAATTCTTCTCGCTGTATTTAAACTGGTATTAGAATCAATATCGAGAGACTTCTGTAATGTCATTAGAGTAAAAATTGACCTACATAACAAAGTTTTTTCATTGCTGGCTACAAGAGCTCTTTAAATGCTTCAACTGTAAAGGTATTTGCTGTGAAAGTGGCGCCAAAATCAATGTCAGTCAATGGGATGCTAACGGCACCCGATGGATTAATAGTATCAACATGGCTCCATGAGAGGTGTTCTTTGTTGAGGCTCGCTAACCCCCTTGGGTGCGAGAGAGTTGGTTGCAATACATGATCTCAATGCTAGTTGGGAGAAATTCCTACACATTGGACCTTTAACAGTAGTGAAAGATCAAGCAAAATATTTTAAAATTATTTTTTACTATCAATATGTATAAAAAATCCTTTAGAAGATCAGTTGGAGATTCGTCTCCCCTCAGTGGAGATGGACGCTTCAGTCAATATTGCTGTAATAAGATGGCAAAATTCAACATATTGTCATGTTTTTAACTAGTTTCCCGATTTAAACTGTTACGAGCTATAAGTTGGTCTGTTAAGAACTAAATACCCTGCCTGATTACATGCACGATTTTGTACACCTTGCTTGCTATACATTATCAGTCTCAGTAAGAGAAAAAAGCCAATCTAACATGTCTGTGACTCATGATGTGTGCAGGTAAACAACAGCATTCAGCCACGAGAGTCCCACGTGTTACTGTTGATCCTGGAGGAGCTCAAGGAGCTACAGAAATCTCTGGATCTGCACCTCCGCTGCAGACAGGAAGTAGGAAAATCTGGCCACTGGGCCTCAAAAATTAACAGAGCTTTCTTCATTTTCTACGTCACCATCGTGTCACTGTTTCTAACCCTCATCTTTATTGAATGGAACACTTAGAAAGGTAGAATAATGCCTTGTAATACTTTGGTTTTTGAATTGTACTTTTATGTCAACACATGATGGAAAAGGTTTACTGTAGAATCTTCAAGTGTTGTGCTATAAAAGCACACATTCTGTATTTGCAGCAGCTTGGCATGGTCTGTTTTACGAAGTAAAGATAAGATAACTCTTCCACAGTTGAAGCAGTTGAAGGTGAAGTTTTAAATCCTGTAGATGTTCACTGCTGAAATGTATACTGTTGCTAAAAGCTTTGTTTGTTTTTGAAATTAAGGAAAGATTACTGCAAAAGACAGTTTAATGTAGTGACTTTTAATATGATGTGTAAAAACTAGTGCTGTCAAAGGATTAAAATATTTAATCATAGTTAACTTGTAATTAATCTCAATTAATCACACGTTTTTATCTATTCTAGTTTTGAATATAGCCGTGTAGGCATATAGCCAACTGCAGTGTTAAATTTCACATGTAACATTGTCACTTGGAGCAAACAATCTTTCACACAATGTAACACTGTCCATCAATAAAAGGTTGCAAAAACTACTTTGACGGGGGGGGGGGGGGGAATGGCATCAGCTGTGTGCTTGGTCATTAAGTGGTATTTCAGACTGGACGTGCTGCGATGATAGCTCAGTTTACAATGACCAAACCCACACATCACTTTAGTCTTGTCAACGGAACCATTTGGCAACTTTTAAAAAGTAAACTTTCCATTCAGAATCTTGTTAGCCTCCATTTCAACGCCTCGTGCTCGCCATCCACTCAAAACGTAACGTCACTACTCTTTGGCCGTGTGTGCGGCGTGCCTGTTGTTTTGTTTTCTAGCTTGATCTGCTGTGGTGTTGTGATTTTCTGATGTTACTATTTGTTGCAACAGCATGTGACAAAAACTGCAACGTTTTGTGTGGATTTAACCTGAAAATGTTTAATAATAAATAAACGCACTTACCATCCACTGGAGAGAAGAAAACACGTCTTCATTGTCCACTGATACAACCATAGCTGCATTGATGTTTAAGCCTACAAAAGGTTGATGTAATTATATAAATGAGCTGTGTCTGATGATGTATCTCGACGTGGTCACGACCACCTCCCAACACCTTGTGTGCAAAACGAATAGTGACAAATCTAATCTAATTTAATACAATTAGGACAATAGATTGTGAGAGATTAAAAAGGAAACTTCCCTGCCTCGAGTTTAAATCCTTCCCTGACCTCGCTGATGTCATATTTTTTACTCTGTAATACTTCACAATTTCTCTCCGCTCAGAGAAACAGATCTACCCCTCCCGTCTTGTTTCTTTCCACTTTGAGTGTACAGCTCTTCTGTCATTTAGACTTTAAACCAATTTTGTCCATCCACACCAGCCTGAAAATGCCTCTATGTTATATACTCATCATCAGAAAGGAGGATCTGGTGTTATTGCATCGCTTTTAAACAAGGGCAGACAAAGACACATGCATTCTCATCACTCAGGCTGCCCATAAGAAGTCCCCTCAGGGTTGTACATGTTTTATTGTTTCATCACAGTGGATTTTATTTTTTTAGGCCATGCTAGAGGGCAATGTTGGTCTGTCCGCCACTTTGGTGAAATATCTCAACAGCTATTGGATGGATTGCTAGACAGACTTTCCTATTCCCCAGAGGATGAATCCTAATAACTTCGATGATCTTCTAGCACCACCAGCAGGTAGACGTTTTTTCTTATCCTGTCAGATAGCACAACATCTTCTTGATGGTTTGGTATAAGATTTAATACAGATGTTCATGGTTCCCAGATGATGTGTTCTGAAGGCTGTTTTGATCTCCAAGCTCTTCTATTTATGGTTTTGAGCATTAACAACTGGCTTACCGTGGACTGTAGTAATTAAAATATCTATAATCACCAATCTACTAATTTGGTGGTTGAATGTGTGTGTGCCACCTACGGCAAGAGAAAGCTAAATATCATGCTGTTTAGAACAATTGCAAATACATTCAGAAGTATAAATCAATTAACAGTCAGTTTCTCACTCAATTTTGGATGAATACGCTGTTTTGGATGATTTTATAATTAATCAGTTGGTCAGTGCATCATTTGTGTCTGGACTCTACAGCTTGAACATATCTTGCCAGAATTTGATGCAGGCATTCATGTTCCCCTCAGGATCAGTTATAATATCTTTGGTGATTCCTATTATTTTTCAGGTCAAGGTATCAATGTGTTCAATACCTTGGTTTATGACCAGACCGTTTTCACTAATTTCTTGCCAAATCATCAATATTGTCATAAGTTTTTTATCTTTTAATACCCTTTCTTTGTACTGTAATTTAAAATGTATTGTAATTTAATTAAAACAGCATCCTCTGGCTGTGTCTTAGTGCTGCCACAAGGTGGGGAGCTCTACTTTCTGCACAGTCAGCTTTGAATTTTCACATTCTTTTTTAATAGAACTAGTCTTTTCCTGTTCAAATTAGATCAGAGTTGAAATCTGATATGAAACATGTATTTAACTTAAATCACAGCTTCGAAATTAAATGATCTGTTTGCCTCCAAATGCAAAGTTGGATCTAACTACCCTATATTTCCCATAGCTTTACACCCTAATATGATGGTTGTGTCAATTCAATAAAGAATGTCACATTTATTATAATTAATCTTCAATTATACATGACAGTCAGAACATAATCCACATTGACAACGTTTTTGTGTTTATTTGTTTCACGCACATAAATACAAATCACATTGAAGAAATACATTATAGATGTGAGGGTGTGGTGCAAACCTGTAATGGCTTATAAAAAGAACCACAACCAAAGGATACACCTAAAGTAAAAGGTAGACAAAAAAAGAGAAAAATGCAGAGAAACAGAAGTTATTGCTACATTCATACCCTTTTTTCCCAAATCATAAGATTTAACAGCAGCAGGGCACTTCTAAGTCTATTCTTTTGCACAAAGAATGACACAGAGAAATCCATAAAAATCATTTTTATTCCACAAGATAACTTTACGAAACTGGATAGAAAATAAATGTTTTATACAAAGGAAGATGGCTTCGGGCCCTATCTTGTACCCAGTGCAGCACAAAGCCCGACGCAAGTGTCTTGGCTTGTTTATCTCAGACACAGCTGCCTTTTTTCCGTCCAGTGCCCACGTCGTTAAAACAGCAAATGCACCTGTTCCCATTTGTGCGCCCATGGGCGTGCTGGTCTTACAGTGAGGTGTGTCCAGGTAAATTCCTGGTGTGTTGCTATCTTGAGGCAGTGGGAAGTGATCCTCCATTGAACAAAAACCTGGTCCAAAGTCAATAATGCAGCATTTAATTTTAATTTTAACAGTGCAATAGTAAAATGTGCCTAGGCTTAATGTTAGATCAATTTTTTCTCCTGAAAATCTCCGCTTCCTGCTTAGCAAATCCTCCATCATAATGGCAATGCGTCTAGGTACAACCACGCCTGGCTTTTAAAGAAAATGGGAGATGACTCTCTGATTGGTTTGTTGCATGCTACGGCCAAAACACACCAATGATTAATAAGACACTAAGTAGCCTACAACTCTTTGAACCATGCGTCTGGCGCACGGACCCTTTTCCCTCGTTAAACTAGCAAAAGGGGATTGGTACGTGCCCTAAACGCACCTTTGCCAGGCACTTCACTCAATGCGCTTAGATCGTTACAATAGGGCCAGTTGGGTCAGTGTTCATAATGCCACTCCCGACCGAATGTCATGTGACTTAGTTGCAGTACCTGTACTTACTTTGCATTTGTAAGAGCATTGTGAGCAACGATGTTCCAAATAAAATTTCCTTGTATGTTTTCTCATACTTGGCAAATAAAGCTGATTCTGATTCTGACTTTTACTTTTACCATCAGTCAACGTACAGCATATTTTTGTCTCCACTAGGACTCTCCCGCCTCTTGGTCCTCCACTGAAAGGGGATGCTGTGATGACCACTGTGGGAGTGAAGGCTGTCTCCTGATGGCTGTCCGACCAATAATGATAGGTGATTCAATTGTCCAGCCCTCTTCCAGTATGAAGCAGATGTATAATTACACCATCAGACAACAGACACATTAACTGTACAGACACAGACTCACTGGATTGCAGTCAAGATGCTTACTGGTTTCCTCTTTCTGCTCTTCCTCACAGGTAAGCTTGGACAATGATCAGCATGATGCGTTCAGGTGTGTCCTAAGTAATGTCCTGCAGGTTGGATAAAGACTTGACTTTTTTAACCGAGCATTCCCATGGCTTGTCAATTTAAATTCAATTCAACGTTGCATTTTGAACATCTAGGGTAGATCAATTGGAAAGCTGTGGTGACCTTCACAGTGAAGGAACACTGCTTTCAGTCTGAAGCCTGAATAATTTCCTATTTCCTTCTATTAATAACTTTCTAAAGTAATACCAAATGTACAAAATACAAAAAAAACAAGAGGATGTTAGCATATCAGTATTAATAATGTAATTAATTTTTTTTAAATACAATTTTCAAAAAGATGTCCAGTTATAGGAGCACTAAAAGACACAAAACACTGGGAGAACCTTTTCTGAATAGGTTTTTAAACACAGATTTAAGCAAGTTGTGACTTGATTTAAACAACACATATTTTGGTGATATAAATTGCAGATTTATCTTAGACAGCTAGCCTTATGAAAACCATAAATTACTGCACTAATGCTCGCGTTCAAAAGTCATTAAAATTAAAAAATCATTAGTGGACTGATGGGATGAAACCTCAAAACCAATGCCCATCTCATAATTGCCTTTCACAGACCACAATTACTGGATATTACTGCATTTTTTAGATCTAGTTTTAATAATAAATTTAGAGGCAGTGGATAGCTACCCACAAATACTGTAATGTCTTCTATATTATACATTTAAGAGCACACACAGCATTAGAAGATCTAATTTCATCTAGAAGAAGTTAATAAGAGGATGTTTTTCATGGAGAATGTGTCCTGATGTTTCTCCTCTAGATGGGGTGTACCCAGAGCGTAACTGCAGTTATCAGGATGTTTTAAACCACCTGAGCCTGACAAAAAACAATGAGCTGTACTCCATGTCCCGGCCCGTAAAAAACTACAAACACCCCACACAGGTGTCCCTTGAACTCCTGCTCTACGCCATTCTGGATGTGGTAAGTGGTGCGTGCTTTGTTTGTCAAATTTTAAAACGATAAACAAAATGTATACTGGTTTTATTATTCAGAGTAGGCAATGTCCACTTTAATTATTCCTTTCAGTTGTACTTGAATTGGTTGTCAAATTCAAGCAGCAATAACTCTTGAGCATATTGGGCAATTGCAACTAAATTGATGGTAATAATCTACAAAGCTGGACTGCAATAAATACAGAATTGTGAAATGTAGAAAAAAGGTTTAAGATATTTCAGCTATAAATGCATACTGTGGGATCTGTTGTAATGCCTTAATGTTATGCTTTTTTCTGTGTAGTGGTATAGGCTCTATAAGCGGTGTCTAGTGTAGATTTGACATAACCTGTGTTGCTCTGGCTAGAAAACTCACATGTTTTTGTTTACAGGTTGAGAAAGACCAGAAATTCATTCCTTATGTTTGGACTGTCATGGTGAGTTCTGTCAGCAGACTCTCTACTAAGACTGAATGTTTGTCGAGAAATGTTTTTCTTATTTGTCATCACCTAATTTGTGCATCTCTCTGTCTGTCTGTCTGTCTGTCTTTTTCATTATCTTGTTTGTCTGACTTGTCTTCCTCTCTGTAGAGGTGGCACAATGAATACATTTCCTGGGATCCAAATGAGTTTTGTGGAATAGATAATGTCTCCCTCCCAACAGACGTTTTGTGGAAGCCAGATCTCACTATTGAAGAAATGTATGTGTGAATGCATTTTCTCATACACACACACACACACACACACACACACACACACACACACACACACACACACACACACACACACACACACACAGACAGACAATTAGTGCATCTTAAGTATTTGAAGTGTGCTGAAGCGATTGCCATCATATGTGTTTTTTTTGTGTTCACGTGTCTCTGTGTGTTCTCATACAGGACAGAAAAAGACAAAGCTCCTCCGAGTCCTTATCTTACCATCAATAACAAAGGTGATGTTGAAGTCCAAAACGACCAGGTGCTGGTCAGCACCTGCAGGATGCAAATTTACAATTTCCCCTTTGACATTCAGAGCTGCAACCTCTCCTTCAAGTCTATCATACACACAGGTGAGAGTGGGATGAGCTGTGGTTACAAGAGCTTATTGTGACATGAGTGCAAGTTTGGTGCACCACGTGACCACTGTCAGGTGCTATTGCTTTACAGAATATATAATTATGTAGACAGAAAAATAATCTTTTCACAAAACCAATCAATTATTTTTGGAAAAAATCATTAACATCCTCATACTAGTATTGGCTGGCACTGACTGACACTGATACCATATTTACACTGTATTTTCACTTACAGTAATAGAGACTGGGGGTTCTGGCTACCTGTCTCCACCACACACCACCAGATTCCACTGCTTATCATCCAATCCTTTCTTGTTATCTCACGTAAAACAACCTTACAGTTCTTTTATGTCCCACCTCAGCAAAGGACATTCGGCTCCAGCCAAGCGACAACTCTTCAGAGGCCACAGAGTGGTCTCGTGAGGTGATGCGGACCCAGTACGAATGGCTGTTCATCAACATGATAGTTACATCCAACAATGCCAGCGATATCAACAACCAAGACATCGTCGTTTACACTGTACGTTTAACTAGATACAGGTGTACACAGGAAGTACTTGTATCATCAAACTCTTTATTTAAGTACAGATTTTAGTGGCTTCATTTTTCTTTCTTTCTTTCTTTCTTTCTTTCTATACTTTTCCTATTTTTTTCCTTCCTTCCCCCTTCCTGTTCTGTCAAACACTATTTTCTTATTACATATCCTGTTTTTTTGTTCTTTTTCTTCTTCTTTACCCCTAATATTTTCTTACTCATACTTCGGCTGATCTGAAAATAAAAAAATCCACCAGGCAGCGCTTCTTTTTCTCAAGTGTTTTTTCTTCTCTACACTTTACATTGTTTACTGTTTTTACTCTAGTATAAACATTTAAGTTTAATGTACTTTTACATCTGTTGCTTCTTTTGACAAGGAAGACGAGCACACGCAGACTAGAAACATCAACCATCTGACACAAAGATAATTTTACAGATCACTATGAAGAGGCGGTCTGTGCTCTACATTGTCAACTTCTTGGTACCCATCATGTTCTTCTTATGTCTGGACCTGGCCTCCTTCCTGATCTCGGACAGCGGGGGGGAGAAGCTCAGCTTTAAGGTCACTGTGCTGCTTGCTGTCACTGTGTTACAACTCATTCTGAATGAAATTCTGCCTTCCTCGTCGAACAAGATTCCTCTTATAGGTAAAAGAAGCTCAGAGTCATTCCTCTTTCTGTACTTGAAATGAGCAGAACAAGCACATATACTGAGTCATTGCGTAGTTATTTGTCTGCATTAATGATGGTTCCTGTCCCTCCCAGCACTCTACTGCATTGGGATTTTTGCTCTAATGCTGCTGAGCCTCTTGGAGACAATTGTGGTGATGTATCTAATGGAGAAAGACTCTGCATGCCAAGACAATGACGCCGATAAAGACCAAAGCTTGAGTGAGGACTGCAACGAACAACACAAAGCCAATCTCCACAACTGTCTTGGTGGTAAGACCTGGGGCCAGTTGCACTTCTGTTTATCATTATTATATGTTATGTATAAATAAAGTGTCCCTAGTAGTTACAGGCCTTCTGTAGAGATAATTTGTTGTAATTTATTTTAAAGCTAAAATCTCCCACGTGAAACTTTTGTAGAGCTGTAAACCAACTAATTAACTAATAGACCAGTTTAGTAATTATGTAAATTAGGAAGAATGACTGAAAATAAACGAAATTAAGTTAAATACCCAAATTAAAAAACGCTATGCCAGTTACTTCAGAATATATAACCAAATGTTTGTAACGAGGATGTTATACCGGAGCCACTCAATCAGTCTTTGACGCTGTTTTTATATTTATTTTGCTGTTATAATGTCTTACTGTTATGATGTCTTATTTTATTTCAAATGCATACGTGCTTGGTAACTGTATTATTTTAAATTTGGGAAACGCTGTCCTTTCAGAGAAGCACAAATGGACTGAATGTGCGTGTATTTATGATGTGTCGACTAGTGAAACTCCATGTGAACTGCTGCCTGTGGCCAAAGAGGTTAGAACTGGGTTGCATTTAATCACAATGGACACAAAATGCTAAATCTATTGTATTAGCTGATAACGTTGTCCATAATTGTGTAAACAAGTATACTAAATATATATTTGCAGGACAACAGCAGGAAACTGGTAGAGGAGTGTCACGCCTTGGAGAAACTGTCTGATGACCTGAGGGGGATAGAGAAAACACTTTCCCTGCTCCTGAGCAACAGGAAGGAAGAGGAGAAGCCCGGCTACTGGACCAAAGTGGCTAAAAACGTCAACAGAGTTTTCTTTATTTTCTATGTAACAGTGATCACTCTGTTTTTAATAATTCTCTTTTTACAATGGAATAGTACAGAGGGAATCATTGCTACATAATGAAAACATGATTGATCAACTGTTTCTGTTATTGTGACCAGCTATGCCCACAGCTAATAATTTAATTTCTATCTCCTCCAGTCTTTTTTTTTCTTTTTTAGCTTTAGCTTAACACATACCTGGTCTTCACTGGTATGTACTGTTTGCAGGACATAGCTCACTTGTGCACTTTGAGTTCATCACATGCCAAAAGGTCTCTCCTACCCCTTCTACGCGTTTTTTGTGTAATACCTAGTTATAATCCTCAAAAGTTAAAGTTGTTCTTGCAATGCATGTTTTGCTCTTACTTGAAGTACAATTTACAAATCTAGATTGTTTTGGTGTGATCCATAGAGAAATCTGCCTTTCAACAGAAAGGTCTCTCTCCAGAAATCCTGAACCGGTTAATCCAGATAATTTACAGACTTGCTTGTTTCCTTTTTTTTCTTTGTACTGAACTAAACCCGCCAACTGTATCACTGTGCCGAGAGAAGCATATGGACGAGAGGTTCGTGCTTGTGACATGGTGAGATGTAAACATTAATGGCGTCCTCCTCGGCTGAAGCCTGTGCCCATCTGCAGCTTGGTAAGGCTACATTGGTAAGGCATTCAGTTGCATCATTGTCAACAAGACTGCTAGTAATGTAGCTTTCAGACAATGGACACAGGCTCCCACCTGGAACTTTCCTAACGGCTGGTTCTGATTGCGACAAACTCTGTTAGAGCCCTGAGCACCTAACAGGGGATTTATCACATCTTGCTCTGCTGGCAGATGTGTAATCATAAAAGCCTTGTTTTCCACTTAATTGTTTTGGCAACGCTGATGAGGAATTATGTTTTTGACTGTTCAGACATTTAGTCCTTTTGTAAATTGTAAAACTACTGTTTGCATGTTCTATCTTGTGCTACTTCTACATCAAACAAATATTCTTTATGTAGTATCTACTAGTTGGGTAGTATTTGTATGTTACTACTATTATAATTATAGTACACTAATATGACATAAGTTTTTACATGTCTTTAGGGTGTAATATGCACAATCTGTATGTATCCCAGGTATCACTGGTTCTGAAAACATGTATCAGACTTTAAAATGATGAACAAAAGACTAAAGACAAACTTAGTTATTTCTTTTTCTTTGCATGTCTGTACGTTAACATATGTGAATTACAGTATACAGATGGGTGACTGAATAAATGGTTGAAACATATTGATGGAGATATTTACATGCAGGGCAATGGTCACACACACACACACACACACACACACACACACACACACACACACACACACACACACACACACACACAAACACACACACACACACACGTTATGACAGTTCTGGTGACCAGTGTTTTTATGTCACTTGTTATGACCACCTACTTCTTATGGACACAGAATAACATTTCACTTTGCCAAATTCTGGTGTGCTTGGTAGTAAATTATTATTTTTTATTTTTATAAATGTTCTTTATAAATGTTCAATAAGTGGACTCGCTGATGATTGCTGCATGTCTGAAATCCACTTTGCGTTCAAAGTTTCTGTGAAGTCCGCTGAGGGAATGAGGATTTTTACTGCTGAACATCAGAATGCTCGCATTGTCATGGTGAATTTGGTGGCAATGTCGACATTATCATTTAGCTTGAAGCATTGCTGTTGTGGTTTATGAACAGCAATGCTGGATGTTGTGTTTGATAAGGAAGCCGCTTGACACGGTTTCCTGAGTATAACATTTATTTAAAAGATTCAATTCAATTTTCTATTTAATTTTATTTGTAGTATCAGTTCATGACAAGAGTTATCTCGAGACACTTTACAGATTGAGGAGGTCTAGACCACACTCCAGAATTTACAAGGACCCAACAGTTCCAGTAGTTTCCTCCAGAGCAAGCAACAGTGGCGAGGAAAAACGTCCTTTTAGGCAGAAACCTCGGACAGACCCAGGCTCTTGGTAGGCGGTGTCTGACGACCGGTTGGGGTTAGAATGAAGAGTGGAAATAACAAAAATAGAAAAAATTGTAGTTTGTGGCAGTTCTTTGTAGTAGTTCCTGGCGTTGCAGGGCACTGTGGGCATTACAAGGCACAGCAGGACGTAGCTGGGCACCGCAGAGTGTAGCAGATGAACATGGCATCGCAGAATGTAGAGTGGGACCATGGCAACAGCTGCTACCATGATTTTGGAGCCTCTCTGATCCGAGGGAACATGCTGGGGAAAAAAGAACGTAAGGACTCCGGGGAGTGACTCCCCAGAGCTAGGTTAGTAACTAGCATTTCTGGGACATGGATGCACATAAATGAAAAGATAGAAAGACAAAGGAGAGAGGAGCTCAGTGTGTCAAAGGAAGTCCCCAGCTGTCTAAAACTATTACAGCATAACTAGGAGAGACAGGGTAAAGAGAGGAGCCTGGTCGCGCTAGAACTCTCCCTAACCGGATCGGGCTGCATGCCAAGTCTCCCTCTAGTTTTATTATATTCTTGATTATATGATAGATAGATCTGACAACTATGACGAGAAGCAGGTGGGCCTCACTCCCTAACAATATTCAATTCTAAGCCCTAACTATAAGCTTTATCAAAGCATAACCAAGAGAGACAGGGTAAAGAGAGAGGCCTGGTCAGGCCTGATTCAGCGCCAAAGTACAAGCTCTGCAGAAGCTTGGAGAGTGTCTCCCAGATACACACACTCTGCCTTTCAATAGTTTAGAAGCACTTTATATAGGATGTGTTTAAGTCACATGCAGGTTTGTGGCAAGGTTTAAGGTCACAATTTTAGATAACATTACATGCATCTTTATCCACTCATCATTTTTTTCACATAACCATTCCTTTCAAAGTTTACTCTTCTTACATCTTTTCACTTAAATGGAAATCATTAACCCTTTTTATTGGCTCATCCACAGTGATTGATTTGAACAGAATCTGATTCAAGTCACAGGTCATTAGATACTCCACTGAACCTAACTGCAGCATCACGGAGCCACTAACATGGCGGCAGAATATTAGCTTTGTAAACATAATTATGACAAGGACATATAGTTCAGAACTTGCTATAGAAAACTCAAGTTAAAATTAATTAAAACTGATGGCCATAAGTATAAACCCCTAGCATTCTTGAATTATTCCGGACACTAGTTCTGTAGACTAAATTACTGTGACAGGGACTAATGTTAGGAACGATAACAGATTGCCGCCAGTCAGAGTAACTGCTTTGGTGGTGACATTTTCTTCTCTGCGGCCTAACAGGTAAATTAATAACCAACATAATCCCACCTAAGCGTCCCACACATACACCTCATTCCCATAAGGTGCATGTGTGGGACGCTGGAATTGTCCACCCCAATAGTAGGGCTGTAACTATACAACAAACTTTGGTTTGATTCAGTTCAACATTTTTGACCCACGATTCGATACAAACCTCAATTCTTTTTTTTCTTCCTTTTCGGGCGCGGGGGGTTGCTTGATCCAACACCAAAGATTCTATTGTACCTTAAAGCACCTTAAAGCTATTGTACCTTAAACTAATGTTAATGCTAATGTAATTCTTGGTTGGTAATGTAAGATTGGAAGGGGTGTGTCGCGATTCTGCCTTCTTACTCTGCAAAAAGAGGGCAAGAACTGATCTGTGCCCCGGAAGGGATGGGAAAGCTTGACACTGTAACCCTCAATCACACTTGAGATTAGTTGAACATTTTTGTAAGTAAATGTAAATGCTTGACATAAGAGTCCTTTCAGATGTTGTGCAGACATTAAACTATTAAACTGGCGAAAAAAACAAACAGCAACAACAGGAAGTGAGAACTAGAAATTGGTATTATATCAAAATTGATCTGCCCACTAAGTGTCAAGGGTGTTGGCAGTTCCTGGGAGCTTTATTGCATTAGCCATGTTTCTATCGTTATAATAATGAGATCTAAAAATAAATAAATAAAGGATTGGTTATAAATTTTGCCCGTCCCTCTTATTACTGACTCATTTTCAGGCAGCACAGAGAGGACCGTGGTGTTCATTAACTGTTCAGAACTCTTAGAGTCGTGATGCTTGCAGGTTTCCTCTTACTGCTCACCCTCACAGGTAAGCTGGAACAATTCTGTATGATGCATGTGTGAAACGTCTGTTATCACCCCAATACAATTAAGGTGAATGGAGTGTAGTTTAACACTACCTTCAATATACTGTACATTTCCATAAACTTTCAAAGTGTGGCAAGTGGATAATTTAGAGTAATGGGGATGCTTCCTGGAAAGACATGTTGCAATTCATTTTTACGTGTGCATGAAAATAATATTGATCACAAATGGCTGAATACTCTTTATTGTCAGGTGGAAGTCCTTTTACAGGACAACCAGAGCTTTCTGACGATCAACAGATGTCCAATGACAGCGTCCCGGGAAGTATGTACAGAAGTCAAACACTCCAAAAGTGCAAATTAATTACATGTATTATTATGTATTCCTATAGTCTCCATTTTGAAATCTCAAAGACAGTTAAAACCAACCAGAACTAAGGGGGGAAGTATTTATTTAGCAATTTTGGAACTGACCCTATTTCAAATCCCTGTTTAAATACACAATAGCAATAGTTAAAGCATCATTTGCATATTTAAACACACACATTTTTAGAAAACTTTTGATACAAAAACAATTGTCTTTGGTAATCAATTAGGAAAGTTTCATTATATCTGTATGTTAAAACGTCTTACCCTATTCACCTGTAGTCTCTTGTGGAATGTTGCAATATCTTCAAAGGCTGTTTCTCAAACTTCACTACATTTTTATTAGACTCTGAGCCAGATATGTCAACTTCAACACATACAGCAATGTTTCCACTTTTCATTCCTATCTGTGTTGCAGAGAGGTTTGTTCCTATATCTTTCGTAGCCTGAAATAGGTGACATTTTACACCTAAAAATGTGGTGAAAATTGACCTTAGTATTTTCGGATTTATGAAGTGATGAAAAGAGCTAAAATTTTCTCTGTAAAAACCAAAGACTCTATTATGTTAACCACAGGAAACAATCATTTTGAACTTGGTTTTATCGAATGTTTAGAACTCTGTTTTGGTAGTACTTGAAATTAGCAACTGAAATATTTCACAAGATCATTTGTATATATGTATACATAACATTAGAAAACACTTCTAACACAAACAATATAGTCTCAATATAGGGAAATTTAAATTTTAAATGTGATGGTAATATCTCTTAAAACATTTCCCCTCTTCACCTGCAGTGTCTCCGCTTAAACCGCTGGGATTGAATCAGGGTATGACCTGTCTCCTCTTTTCTATTAGGTGGAGCTGACTACAATAACACAGAGGCTCAACTCTACCACGATGACTTAGGTATGTACAAACTACACAGTATTATATGTATAAACTTTAGTTTTTACTCTAGTCTTGATTATGACAGTTAAGTCTAAGAAACTTAGGTCTGTTTTTATTAATTGAGTTTCTGTAATAAGAAAACAAAAAATATATACTGGTGTAAATAGCAAAGTGGTTTGGTCTAGGATGCATTTGGACAATGTGTTCTGGATGGATCTTTTAAACCTAATGACTGCAAAAGCTCACATTTAAAACTCCTTAGTGGGCTGATGACATAAACAGCCGCAGTCCTGCCAACGCCCATCTCATAATAGCCTTTCACTGACCACAATCCCTGGATATTACTGCAGTTATTTGTCAGCTGGTGTTTTTCAAGGTTTCAAAATAAATTCAGAAGCAGTGGATACCTACCCACAGAGCATATTGTTGGATATTTCTTCTTAATTATAAGTAATCATAAATACATTAAAGCATTTCTGTATTTTTTTAAGAAAAACTCTTTGACTGAAATTGTGTCTTAAAATCTCCCAACAGATGCGGACTCTGGGGTAACCTGTAGTTATCAGGATATTTTAAACTACCTTAATCTGACCAAAAACAACGATATATACACCATGACTCGACCTGTTGATGACTTTAACAAGCCTACACGAGTACACTTGCAAATGGTTATATATGGCATTCTAGATGTGGTAAGTTTTAAATACATTTTTTTTCTTGATGTCTTTTTAATGATGAGGATAATTTCATTTTGCTGATGAGGGCATGTTTTATTCTGTTTGTTTCGTATTTACACGTGACACAAGACATCGAGAGCTACACGACTTTATAAAAAAATGTTTTATTAACTTCTCTTACTATACCTTCATTTCTAAAAATGCAATTATTTTTACTGCTGCTTTTAAAGGTGCTGTAGGTAGGATTGTGAAGATCTACAATTTAGCCAAAGAATCTCAACATTGACAATTTCTCAGTCCCTTCCCCCTTTCTGCTGAAGTTCAAAGGTCTCTTGACCCCTTCCCCCAAAATAGAGAAGAAGCTCCTTTGAGATGAGCCAGGTCTGCGCAGAATCGAGATTTCTGAATCGGACCCAGAGCATGCAGCCTCTCAGCTAATTCAACAGCTGATTGGTTCACAATCAACTCAACATGTTGATGTTTTACATAAACTTTTTGTTGTTTTTAAATCGGAGGGATTTTAACTGCCATTTGTCTGATTTAAAGACTCATTCTGTACAGAACATACGTTGTGTGGCTTATAGTGACGTCAAGAAGTCAGAGAGACTAAATCTGTTCAGATCACTGATCATCTCCAGTCTGTTGTTAATTAAAATCAGCAACAAATCAAATGTAGAGAATTTTGACAGCTACTCTGTCATAATTAAAACATCTGGAGACTGTGTACAAGCTGATATGTGGGCCTGATTATATTTTATTAAATCGGAATTGCACCACAGGGTTTTTGTCACTTCCTGTTCCGTCTGAAGGCGGCTGGAATCGGCTGGAAACTGTCCGACTTTACCGCAGCTTTTTGTCCCCCCACGGCTGCTGCCGCCTGCTCTCGTCCACTTTACAGGCAAGGCGCAGTTCATCTCGAGCGAGCCTGATGAAAAGCAACTGCTCTGCCTGCGTCTCAGAACTGCGGCCGCCTTGCTCTCGTGAGATTATTGTTGCCCACGTGTGCATGATATCAGAGCAAGTCAGGGTCAAGTCGGACACAAAAGGCTCGTTCGAGATGAACTGCGCCTCGCCTGTAAAGTGGACGAGAGCAGGCGGCAGCAGCGGGGGCGGGGACAGAAAGCTGCGGGAAAGTCGGACAGTTTCCATCCGATTCCAGCCGCCTTCAGGCTGGACAGGAAGTGACATAAACACTGTGGTGCGATTCCGATTTAATAAAATATAATCAGACCCACATATCAGCTTGTACACGGTCTCCAGTTGTTTTAATTATAACAGGGTGGCTGGCAAAGTGCTCTACATGCAATCTCGTGCTGATTTTAATCAACAACACACTGTAGATGATCAGTGATCTTATCAGATTTAGTTTCTCTGACTTCTAAACGTCACTATCAGCCACACAACACTTGTTCTGTACAGAATAAGTCTTCAAATCAGACAAATAGCAATTAAAATCCCTCCGATTCAAAAACTACAAAAGTTTATATAAAACGTCATCGTGGTTTAAACCAATCAGGTGTTAAATCAGCTGAGAAGCCGGCGTTTCCCAGCATGCTCTGGGTCCGCCTGGGTCTTGCAGTCGGTGAAAAGCAACTGCGCCGCCTGGGTCTCAGAACTGCGGCCGCCTTGCTCTCGTGAGATTCCCGTTGCCCACGTGTGCATGACGTCAGAGCAAGTCGGGATCAAGTCGGACAGAAATCTAACCGGCATGCAACGGGCGCCGATCGCCGGTGATCGATTCTGCGCAGACCTGGCTCATCTCGAACGAGCCTAAAATCTAACTGGCATGCAACGAGCGGTGATTGCCGGTGATCGATTCTGCTCAGACCTTGCTCATCTCGAACGCCTATCGACACACAGTTAGACACCCCCTGGCCCTGATTGGAGGATCTTAACAGGGAGTTGTGGATTTTTGCATATCGCTGTGGGTGGTGCAAGAGAAGCTGGAAGCTTTTTTTAAATACCTGCCTTGTTTAGCTCTCAAACAAAGGGTCAGTTTTAGCAAATCTGACAGAAAGTTAGTTTTCAAAAGTCTTACCTACTGCATCTTTAAGTTAAATTTGTACTGGGTCTAAACTGGTGTATGCACAGCCTCCAAGAAATAGACCAAATCTTACAATTCAATGTCAACTGTCACACCATATTAATAGAAGCATATACAACCTGAAATTATGTTAGCAAATCACTCAGAAAAGTGCTGCTTGCTTTAAGCAGTAAGGGTGGCGACTGACTAATTAATGTTTGTTCACCCCGCTAAGACCGTTCAGTACAAATCTGTGTATACAAATCAACTTAGCTGGTGCTGACCAGCTCTAATGCTAAACATACTCTCTGTCAAACTGCAGCATATCACGTTAGTGTGCTCTGCAGTCTGGGGGCCTGAAAGACATGCAACATCAAATACCAGGAAGCGTAGCCACCATAGCTGTGGTGTAACCCTCTTCCTCAGTTGAATAAATCCAGCTTTTTAGTCTTTCAGGTTACTGTCCTGAATTGGGTTTACACAGGTGCATGTCTTCCAACTGGTCTGGCAAAAGTAGCACCTGAAGCCGACGTTTTTCCTTAAACATTTGAGCTTGTGCTCAGATTTGGCATGTAGTAACTGAAATGTTGTTTGTCTTTGTCCCTGTGTTATATAAAGTCTTACGTTGAGGGCTGTGTTTTATATTAAATCCGGCATAGTGCTGTGTTTAATGACAGTTTTGCTGAATAGTCGGCCACAATATTCATTGAATTGTGCAGCAGGAAAGACTTTCAGGCATCATTTTTTCTTTATTCATAGAGAGAGATTGACCAGACTTTCGTTCCTTACCTTTGGATTTATATGGTGAGTTCTCTCTGAGATCTACATCAGTTTTCTGATCATTCATACCTGTTCATCAGAGTGGAAACTGAAGACGATTTCTTTTCCTTTTTTTGTCTTCTTCTTCTTTTCATCTTGATCCCCTCCATGTTTTCCTGTGTAGAAATGGCAAAATGACCACATTTGGTGGCATCCACCAAAATTTTGTGGAATTAAACAGGTGGTTATTCCTACTGAACTGTTGTGGAAGCCAGATCTAACTATTGAAGAGATGTAAGTTGTGTGCATGCTCTCACACTCACAAATCCACATACACTCACAAGGGTTATTAGTGCATAGAGCGTCAGAATGTTTAGAAAGTTGAAAACACATGTTTGTCATTCAGGACAGAGAAGGACAAGGCCCCTCCGAGTCCTTATCTTACCATTGAATGGAACGGCCGGGTAATACTTTCGAATGACCTGATGATAGTCAGCATGTGCAGGATGCAAGTTTACAAATTCCCCTTTGACATTCAGAGCTGCAACCTCTCTTTTAAGTCTGCTGTGTATTCTGGTGAGCTTGTAACCAAAGTTCTAGACATTCATCTTAAATGTGTGTGTTGCATTTAAATGCATGGGTGCTGTGATCACTTTGATCACAGTTTGTCACCACCACATACATTCCTTCTTTGTTGACCTGATAATAAAAAACGTTTTTGTTTTTTCCCACCTCAGATAAAGAAATATTATTTGAGACTATCGAAGATGTTTTCAAAAACACAGAGTGGACTCACCAGTTGATGCGGACCCAGTACGAGTGGTTGTTCATATCCATGACAGCTAAGAATAAAACTGTCCACGACCTAACCAACAATCAAAGCATGATTGTTTACACTGTAAGTATTGAGAAAATGTTATTGCTAAAACATTTTCTTTTAGAAAAAAATCAATGTATGTACTTTTTTTTTTTTATCTGTTTTTTTAGGTGTTAAAGGTAGATGTCAATGAGCTGTCAAGCGCATGTGTAAACACTCAGGATGAGTCAGAGATGAAGTTGGATATGGGATTTTTATTGATTTCCCAAATAAGGGCATGAAGGAAGTGACACAAAAATTAATAAAATCATGGGTAGAAAAAAAAAAAAGTACATATATATATATATACTTGGTTTGTTTTCGTAGCCTGGGAAATTAGCTCTAACACAATTTCTTTGTCTGATACACTTTAACTAAACGTTTATTAATCTCTTCTGGGGAGGTAATCAACTTCAGAAAAGACAATGTAATGCACATCCAAGAAGTTGCTGGTGCAGGACAAAAAAATGAATGGAAAGTGGAAAGAAGGTAAACAGCTCAACGCTCCGAAAAATAATTTAATAAGGTACACAACGTCTCGGCCCACTTTCTGGCCTTCCTCACCTGTTGTGAGGTAATTAACTTGCATGATTTATCTTTGATTTTGTGAATGGCACGGGAGACTTGTTTCACAGATGTAACAAAATGTTTGATTCTGAACAAATACGACATTCTGCCAAGGTAAGATAATACTTAATAAGTTGTACAGAGAGTCAAAAACTCCCAAAGTAACACAAAGTGGTACCAAGGCAGAGGGAGTCTTCAAACTACCAGAACGCCGCAGGTTCTATATAACCTAGAGACAGTAGCCACAGGCCAGCTGCCTTTAGTTCCTCGATTAACTCCTGCTCTACCCAACCGGGAACCTGCAACGCTTAAGCACAACAGCAACAAAGGACATTGTTTTACGTTATCATTTGATAAATTGTTAACTAACAGGTTTAAGTCAATGATTACCATTTAAAGTAAATAATTTAAAAGTTTCCTCAACCACCGCGGATGTGAGCCGATACCTTGTTGTTGCACCACAGTGTTTGACAAAAGTATTTGAACCACCTAATCCTTAATAGATCAAGATGAGGAGGCGATCTATCCTCTACATCGCCAACTTCTTGGTACCCATCATGTTCTTCTTTAGTCTGGACTTGGCCTCATTCCTGATCTCAGACAGCGGGGGGGAGAAGCTTGGCTTCAAGGTCACTGTGCTGCTTGCTGTCACTGTGATGCAGCTTCTTCTCAATGAGATTCTGCCTTCGTCGTCAGACAGGATTCCTCTTATAGGTAAAGAAGCTCAGAGTTTTGCCTTTCTTTGACTTAACTGACTTACATAAACTTATGAGTTATTGTGTGGTTATCTGTCCACATAAATGATGCTACCTTCTCCCTTAAGCGGTCTACTGCATTGGGATGTTTGGTTTGATGATGCTAAGCCTCCTGGAGACAGTTGTGGTGATGCATCTAATGCAGAAAGACTCTGGAACCGAAGACAATGAGGCAGATAAAGACCGCAAAGTCAGCTTGCACAACCATGATGGAGGTGGGGTTAAACATAAATTCTACAAACCTGGATCACCTCAATCTCAGATTGTCATTCAGTTTGCTAGTGTTACTTATATTCACTGCTATGGTTTGAATACTCACAGACACAATTACAGCTTGCTATACATAATGTTGAGGCTACAACCATCTTTATTGTGTCAAACTTTCAGAGAAGAAATGGACTCACTGTTCTTGTGCTTGTGATGTGTCTGCTGAGGAACCTCCATCTGAACTGCTGTCCGTGGCTAGAGAGGTTAGGATTGGTTGCACTTTAAGGGGTTGGTTCAATCACATAAAAAAACAAAAAAACATTTACAGATCAACAAAAAGTATAGAACATTTCAGCAGTATGTTTTTCTGATGGTTATTTCGAAAACCACCCCAAAACTATCTGCACAACAAGATAACAGAAGGAGTGAGTCAGAAAATGTTTGTTTGTTATTAAGATGAATCAACCCTTTTATTCTCATCACAATGGACACAACAATATGAATGTTAAATGTAGCAGTTTGCAATCCTATATGCTCCATAATCTTGTTAATTACCAGTCAACTGAATCACTTCTGCAGGGCAACAGCAGCCAACTGACGGATGAGTCCAATGCCTTAGAGAAGGTCTCAGATGAGCTGAGGGAGGTGGAGAAAGCACTGTTCCTGCTTCTCAACAACAAGAATGAAGACGGGAAACCCGGCTACTGGACCAGAGTGGCTAAAACGATCAACAAAGTGTTCTTTTTTTTCTACGTCACAGTGGCCAGTCTGTTTTTACTTGTTATCTTTTTAATATGGAATCATGCACAAGACGAGTAGTGGCAAAGGGTAAAAACAGGGTTAAGACAATACTAATCTAACTCAAATACTCTGTATTAGCACATGACATCTGGTTGTATTATACAGTTCTTGTAAACATCTGCCTTTGATCTATACAACACACACACACACACACACACACACACACACACACACACACATATAAATATCAAGTTGTCTTCTAATGAAATGCAATTTAATCAATGCGTTTTGTTTAAGTGTTTTGCTTAAGTGTGCTTCTGTAGATGTATACATGTTTCTTTTCTTTTATGGTTAGTGTAATGCATTTGCGTTAAACTACATTATGTATTCACGTTATGGAATAATAGTCCTTTCATCTGGTTCTGAAAAATGCATGTATTAGACTTCATATTGCTTAAATAAACAACAAAGACAATGTGTGTGTGTGTGTGTCTGTGTGTGCGTGTGCGTGTGCATGCTTGTTGTACAAAATGTTTAAACTTGTTTAAACAGATGTGGATTGTGTATCGGTGACAAAGAAAAACCTAAAGTAAAAAATTGTATGGACCTGTAGAATATTTTTAAATTTTTTTTTTTTTATTATGGTTCATTAAGAACATTTACAGTTTTTCTCAATAAATTTGGCACATTTACCAAAACCAAATCAAAACAAAATCACTATTGTCAGAACTCTAATTACAATCCTCACACCACGTGTACACCATCCAGCATACCACTTTATGTGACCTGCAAAAGGGATTACTCAATGAAAGAATGAACTCCTGTTTCAAAAGTAAATAAATCTATCGATGATTTTAACACTGTCAACACAAAAGGTTCTTTTATCATTACTTGGACCAAGACAGTCAAAATGCTAAGACGTCTTGTCATGTGACGGTGTTCTCTAAAAGGATAATAGTTAGCCACTCTGTGATACGTATTGTCCAAGTGCTTACATTGTATTTTGGCAGCCGAATAGTATTTCTGTCAGGTTTAGTGAGTCAAGAACCACGCAGACAATAAAAATGCTTTTCGAAATTTTATTAAATAAATCACAAATTTGGTGGTATGGCTCTGTTCAGAGGAGTCAGCAGCAGCATTAGGGAACGCACATACAGTTTAAGACTGGGAGAGCTAAACTATTCCCTACTATGTCACATTATACACAACAAGGTAGAGCTGAGGAGGAGGTGGGTTGCATAGATGTATGCAGCAAGCAGTTGGAGCAAACTAAAGCAGCTACCCTACTTGAGTGTAGCCATATAGCAGCTAGGGGGAGTTGACCAGTTGATGCACTGATGCAGATCAGCTGTTGCAGCTCAGTTGATGTTGTTGGCCAAGTCTTGACTACTTGGCCTGCCAGAACTGACGCTGACGCTCAATTGATGTCGGGCATGGCACACACTATACTTTCTCATTGTATGTAGACACCACTCAACCACAAATACCTAAAGAATGCTTTTACAGAAAAAAAAACGTATACAAAAATTAGCAAGCAATACTGCACAATACGTGCAAGAAAAAAGAACCAAGAAAAGGCCACAACATTTAATCAACATCACACCTGATATCCTTCCTTGCAATGTGGGAAAGATCTTTTGCCATGACGCAGCCACCGCCTGCAACAATGTGTTGGCATATTCTCAAGGGTTACCTGTCACCTGTTTGGTTGGTCTGATTGTGAGGAGGTTGTATTGTTTCCCATCTCTATCCATCTTTCAACTTTTACAACAACGCCACATAACAATTATGAATCATATTGATGTGTGACACGTCATTGTGGTGGTCAGTTGCTCTATTTTGTATGAAGGGATTTACACAACAAGCATGTATATGACATTTGAGAGTAACATGGGCAAATTAATGCAAACCTTTTTGAGACTCAGTGCATTTAGTGCAAAAGCAGTGATAAATGACTAGAGTCATGTGAACAACTGACCTAATGTTCATATTAATAGTCATACAGTTTAATAAAGTTCAGTAGTCATTTGACAATTGTGCACGAGTGATTGAGAAAAAGTGCAAGACATACGATGTGATGTGGTTAATAATTAAGCAAGTAAAGTTGATATAAATAGCACTTATTACAGAGAGTGAAAAGGCTTCACTGGCCAAATAAATAAATGCATTACAACAAAGTGATCACAATAAATCACAATAAATCACAAAGACGTAAAATACATTGTTTGTAGATTCAACAATACGGCCAACCACTCTAGCTCACCCAGTAAGAGCCCCATGTTGTCTAAGTCCTGCAGCGGCCGGGGTTCAAATCAGACCTGCAGCCTTTTGCTGTGTGTCATCCCCCCATTTCTCTCCCCTTTTCATGTTTTTCCATTGTCACTTTCATAAAGGGAAAATAATCTTTAAAACAATGTGGCTATATAGATAGATAGATAGATAGATAGAAAGATAGATAGATACATACATACATACATACATACATACATACATACATACATACATACATACATACATACATTCATAGATAGATGCACTTAATTAATCCCAAATTGTGAAATTACTGTGTTACAGCAGCTAGTTACCAGGTCACACACATGCAGTAAATAAATACTAATAATAAATAATATAAAATTAAACAAGGAATACCAAGAACACCTACTCACCAAATCTACTCAGATGAATGAAATTATGGTACATAAATATACAAGTGTAGAAAAAAAACATACAATCTACACAGATACAAAAATAAAATATGTAATATTAAATATGAAGTAGTCCTAAACAATGTGCAAGCATTATAGTGCAATGTGTGAGGTGAGGTAATGAGTGTGTAACACTCTCAGCTCCTACACTCACAGCTGTGAATTATTCACACAGTTTGAGAGGATGATGAAGATTAATCATCACAGCTTTGAATGTTTCCTGTTTGCACCCATTGATAGTTTGTTCAATCTCTTTGTGTTGCTGGCTCCGATGTTGCTTCCCCAGCAGATGGCAGAGGACATTGAACATCTCCGACATTCTGCTGCACACTTTTCTCAGGAAATAGTGTCTGCTGTGTTTGTCTTCCAGTTCAATCTCTCATTGATGTTGAAACCCGAGTATCTGTCCTCCTCAACCATTTCCACATCTCCGACCACAATGCACACTGGGGACTGCTGTATTGTTCCCCTCCTCCTGAAGTCAATACCCATCTCTCTGGTCTTGATCACATTCAGCAGCAGATTATTCTTACCAGGCCACACCACATGTCCACCAGCGCTCTGTGTTCCTCCTCCAGTCTATCAATAAGCAGGTGTGGTAGACAAAGACCAACTTAGCAGTTTGGACCTGGCTTAGTAAAGACCAGTCATTGTGCGTATGGTGGCAAGCCGACATTAGCATTTAGCTCAAAGCTGCCTAAACACAAGATCAGAGAGACGCTAAAATGGCTGTGGACTGTTAGCCTTTCTTTTTTCAAATTTTGACAAATACAAAGGATTCAAATTTTGCCAATGGTTTCCGCAACAGTGGCTCAGGCTCACGGGCATCATATAAAGCTGTCATAAATGAAACTATTGACCTAAAAAAAACATTTTATTTGGGAGAGTGTCCCCAAAAGGAGAATTATAGAACCAGTGGCTCCTTTAACTTACCGACTGTATTGAAACTGCTTGTTGTAGACACATAGCTCAGAGGTTTATAGAGGTTTACTCCTCAATGCAGTGTGATGGGGTTCGACTCCGTCCTGCAGCACTTTGCTGCACGTCCTTCCCCTCTCTCTCCCCTTTCATGTCTTCAGCTGTCCGGTCAAACAGAGGCCATCTCAAAGAAAATATAAACTACTGATTGTGAGAAACACAATGGTTTTTGGTAAAAGGAAAAAAACAAAACTGTGGGGATGGAAATGCTTGGGGCAGTAATTGGTCACACCTGAGATTATTTGTATATTTGTTGTAAATAAATCTAAATTGTAGTTTTTTGCCTTTCAATCGCAGCTCCTACATTTAATTAACTTTAGAAACTAAACAGCAACAAAAGTGGTTGCGAGAAGAATGCTGTTTGTTGGTCTGAGAACAAAATTGAGCTGCCCACAGAGGGCAAAGTGTCAAGGGGGTTGGGCTTTACTGGAAGCTTAGCTGCATTAGGCATGCAAAAAAAAATAAAGTGTTGGTTGTCAAATTTGCCCATCCCTTTTCCAGTACAAGGCAGCAATATTATTATTGCTTTAAACCTTTCCAGACAACACAGAGGACCGTGGTGCTCCTTAACTGTGCAGCCCTCTTACAATGATGCTGGCAGCTTTCATCTTTCTGCTCCACGTCACAGGTAAGCTGGAACAATTCAGTATGATGCATGCAGGTGGGAGAAACATGCTGCAGTGGGGCTAAAATATAATCTCCAGATCATATGGGGAGAAATATTTCACTTGATTAAATATTCTAATGAATTTGAATAATTTAAATTTGAATTATACAGCTTGAATAATTGGAGAAAAAAAACTGAAAAAGTGTAATAGCACAATTTGAAAGTTTAACAAAGTAATATACACTGATAAATTAAATTTTTTATAATGCTATTCAGATTCAGATTTCCAATGCATTAGTCAAATTAAACGATACAAATTCAAATGGTGTGATTTAAATTCTGCCCATAGGATTAATCCTGCTGCTTTTAAGTTTAATTAAAACAACACAATTTTAATTTAACAGTGTACAGAATTGTAAAAGAAAAAAGCAAAATGAATTTTACTGGTTCAGTTCATAGAACAACACATAATTATCAACAACCCTTCACTGTGCAGATATTATGAGTTTTGTCTGTGTGAAATTTCTGTTTCCACCCCAATACAATGTAGGTGAATGGAGTTTTTTTTAGATACAGCAAAAAAAAGAAAAATGAAACTATTGAAAATGTTGATGGATTTCTTCAAACCAGTTTACACCAACCAAAACTATCATTTTGTTTACTGGTTTTTAACATTCTTTAAAAAGTGCAATTTTTTAATGTCAAAGAATAGGATTTATAAATTGTGTTCTGAGAGAACTTTTTCTAACAGTTTAACAACACTTTAAACTGCTGCAATCAGGATGAGACCTGTAATTTCTTTTCTGTCAGGTGGAAGTACAACCTCCAATTACACAGAGCAACCAGAGCTTCCTGGCAATCAACAGATGTTCAACTACAGCTTTGAGGAAAGTATGTACAAAAAACAAACACTCAAAAGTGAACATTGTTGAATTTACATACATACAATATACTTACATAATACAGCACTGCTGCTGAGTACTTGGGTTCAATCATCAATCTGGGCAGGGCTTTACACTGTGAAGTTTGCATGTTCTCCTGTGTTCATGTGGGTTTTTCTCTGGAGTGCTCTTAAGGTTAGTCCTACCGTCAGTGCCCCCTAAATAAAAAGGCTCTGGCAAAAAGATTATAACTAGAGTTGTTCATTAAGGGCCTGCGCTGCTCCATTGTACAGTATGGGTTAAATGCGGGGGACCAATTTGATTTCTATGTGTATGCTTATATGACAATAAATACACCTTCAGCCTTTATTACAGATCGCTCAAAACTAGTTAAAATTCTCCAGAGCAAAGTGAGAAAATGTTCATTCAGTGAATTTGCTTCATTGACCATATCATTTGTTACTCACATTTTAGAATGTCAAAAAATAAGACTGATACGAATTCAAAATTGTGTTCTTAGATAGATTTTGCTGACGGTTGAAAACACAAAGTGCTGCAGTTTAATACATGTACTCTCGTTTTTGTCAGGTGGAAGTACCTCCAATTACACAGAGCAACCAGAAGGTATGTTCAAACAAATACTATACAAGCGCACAGTTATTTTGTATATAATACTTTTTAAGCTATCGAGTCTTGAAATATAAGACCCTTTTTGGATGTTTTTCGTGGCGGTTTTTGTGTTTAGTAATACCGTATAAGTAAAACATGTTATTAGTGTAAACAGCAAATGTAAATGAAATATGTGATTACCATCACACAGAAAGGCAGACATGACTTTTATATCATTGTATCATATACATATTTGTAAAAACAGCTTCTTTAAAATTGAACAAACCAACACTGTGACAATACATTTTTTATTTTAGATCTCTTATCAAAACAATCCTACACCAATTGGATTGATCTTCCAGGGATTGGCCACAAAAATATGATTTAGTAAATGAATGAAAACAGATATCTGCTTTTTCAAATTAACCACATATGCAACTGCAACTGAATCAGGCTTTCAGGAACAGTTTGGAGTACTGCTGGTCATGATTTTATCCACATGCATATTGTGCCATACAGCAGATGGATCTCAAATGGAGAGCCTATTTCGTGTAGGCCTACTGTAAAAATTGTCACATTTAGAAATCCTTTTGTGGCCGATAAAGAGCTGCTCCACATGCACCCAAGGCCCATCTCTTAATGGCCTTTCTGTGACCACAGTCACTGCACATTATCATGGATGTTGTTTGAAAAAACTCACTTGTGTTCTTTAATTTGATGAGGATAAAGAGAGGCTAGAGTTACAATGGAGAATCAACAAGGGGTTTAATGTAACCGCATGATGAAGATGATATGACAAAGTCAACAAGACACAAAACATAAAAACACTGCAGCTGACAGGGGACTGCACAATGTTCCCTCTTCAGAGACATATCAAACAGCCTCGAATCATTGTAAATTTCAGAATTATGTTTCCTGCACCTGGGGGCGGTTCCTTTTACCTGGAGTATTTAAACCTATTCTCATTGGTTTGCCATTGGAAAGGCGATGTGTAGGACATGTCTTGTTGGCTTCTTCATTGTCCAAAAGGAAGGACATGGCTCTAAACTCTGCCCCGTTGGGGTCATTTTAGGTCACAGATCAGAAGGTTCTATCATGTAAATGAGAAACTCTCACAAAAATACAGGAATCAACATTCCATTATCTTAGCCAAGTCAAAGACACCAGGGGGTTGGAGACAGAAGGTTACCGCCTGTTGTTAAGCAAAAGGCTTCTTTCTTTATATCAAATGCCAGATTTGACCTGATCAACAACTTTAAGAAGGCTGGGTTGATGTTAAACAGTGGAATGCTGATTTGGCATCAGTATTGAATCAATCTTGCTACAGTGTACACATAAACAGAAGTACATTGTTTTCAAAACATTGTTTAACTTTTTATAACTCAGCAATGTATAATAGGCATATTACTCAAACAGCTTAAACAGTCTATGACAATAATGCAGATGTTAGAGGGCTGCCATGCTAACAGGTTTGTGAGTTGCACTTAACCCATCGGTGCTTTGAGCTAAATGCTAACATCATCATGCTAACATGTTCACAGTGACAATGCTAACATACTAATAGTAATAAGTAGGTACCATAATAACCATGTTCGCTTTACCTTAGTTTTTAACATGCTAACATTTGCAACATAGCACAAAACATACAAAGTACAGCTGAGGCTGATGAAAATGTCCCATTCAAGTTATTGAACACATTTAAAGTTCGACTTGATAAATGCACTAGATAAAGAGATCACCAGAGTAGTTACAAGTAATCTTCTATGTGACATAAATGTCTGAACCAAATGTAATGGTAATCCATGCAACAGCCAAAGTGATTGATCAACTGATAGATCAACCTTACTATGTCATTAGCAATAATTCAGAATCAGTGGATAAAAACAATGTTTTTATTTTTAAATGATAAGTAATTGAGAAAACATAACTCAAACATGGGTGCTCTTAGAAGTCCAATGAGTAGGAATTTATCCCATCTAGCATTGAGATCATATATCATAATCCACTCTCTTGCGCCACGCAGTTCAAAGTATGTACTACAACTACGGTAGTCTTCAAAAAGCCTTAAAATTAGCCTTCCGTGTTCTTTTTCTTTTTCTTGGCAAAGAAGAAGACTCCTGTTCCTGAAATTTGGATTTTGAATACGTGTGGTCCTCCATATTTCATTCTTCAAACTTGCCAGGGCCAGGAAGCAACGATACGCATCAGCTGATTAGCAGCACCTGTGAGTTTATCATGTGATAGTGAAAACGCAAAAGACGGATCAGTATGTCCTGTACGTCCCTTACCGGCTAACATGTTTCAAGATGGCAGTTGAATATGGAGTTCATGCAAATGCAAATGTAAAATTTCAAGACAACAGGAATACTTGGAATTGATGGTGGCTTTAAATATTCAAGAAAAAGGTCAAGTTTTTGAACAAGCAACACAGATTTTGAAAATGAACCACTAAACACGTTGCACAGTGGATCTTTGAGTCTTTATTTAAAGGAAGAGTTGAGAGTATAACATTTCCTGATTTCTTTTCATTTTAATTGAAAACTCTCATGTAATGTGTCTTGATGTTTTTTGCAGTAAATGGGGAGTCCTCCAAGGGTAACTGCACTTATCGGGATATTTTAAAGCACTTGAACTTAAAAGAAACTGAGAACTTCATGACTCGGCCTGGTGGTGATAAATCACCCACAAGAGTGAAGCTGGATGTGCTACTCTATGCCATTCTAGATGTGGTAAGTGGTTGCGTATAATTATTAATAACAATAATTATTTCCTGTTGAGAAGGTTATATTGGTTCCAATTCTCTGTTTGTGTGTGAAGTAACAGGACATCACAAAATCAAATTGCATCTCCTTGAAAATTTTGAATCCAATACTGCTGTGGCCAGAGTCCATTTCTTCCCAATGGCTAAGGTTCAACTCTTCTGTAAGATTTTGTGACTGTCAACATGAATTTGCTTTATGCCATATATTGTATCCTGTTGGCGTTGTCCCACCGGCTCAGTGTCTTTAAGGTTGTTGTAACATCATGTGAGACTTTTGCTAGGCTTCTGCAGGACAGTTGGTATTGTCTCATCGTTGATGTGGAACCTCTCGGTGAGATGGCATTTGACAATGGACCTACTGTTGGATTTTCTGTGTTTAATGTCTATTTGTGCTCATTTTATGTTTTCCTGGAGTTTATCCAGCAGGTATTTAGTGCACTGAGCCAGTCTTGTGGGGCACTGAGCCAAAGGCATTAGCAGGATCAAAGAAAACCCCATACAGGTTGCACTTGGTCTTGGCCGATTGTAAATGGTGCGAGATGTGCATGCATCTTGAGAAACCACATACTCCTGTTTTCCGCACAGATCTGTCAGATTTGGGAATTAGGATCCCTCCCACACTTTGCCATGCAATAGGTATGATCAATTTCCCCATCCCACTTTCATTTACTTTCAGAGGCATTTCAGAAAGCTGGGGTTGTTCACATTTGGAGTCTGTGTGGAACACCATTGGGCCATGCGGTTGATGCTGTTCTTTCCAGGTTTACTGTTTTCCACCTCATTCTACATATGAGGCCTTGTAACAAATGTGAAAAAATAGATATATTGTGTGCAGCCTTGGTGAATGTTTGTGCACTCTGAGTGCTTTCTAGGTTAAATTTGACGCATGTTAACTACAGTGCTTTTCGTTTACTCACAGTATTTGACTGATCTATGTGTGCCTGTTAAAAACTGTGTCATGTGAACTCTGATGTGTACAAATGTTCAGAAACTTGTATTAACACAGAATTTGTGCTCATATTGATGGCAGTTTTCAGATGTCCAGCTGGAAAGATTTTCACACACTTATGTTTTTATAGAATGAGAAGGACCAGCAATTTGTTTCTTACATTTGGATTGATATGGTGAGTTATCTCTAAGGAGGAAAGCACATTTAGATTGAATAATTCCCACCTCTCACTCAGTTAAGGAAACTAATTTATTTTGTGGTAATGCATTTTGCTCCTTATTTTCCTCTGTAGACTTGGATAGATGACAACCTTTCTTGGAATCCAAATCAATTCTGTGATATATGGGACATTTATCTTCCTGCTGAAAAAGTGTGGAAGCCAGATCTAACTATTGAAGAGATGTAAGTTTGAATGCATGTTTACTCACATGTAAAAACTCAGATTTGGCCAAAACACTAAATGGTGATAGAACATCCCGTAACTGTTCAGAAATGACACAAAAACTGGAACATTTATGTATATGTGTGGATAATGTCTTCTATTTTTAAAGAAACAATGAGAAAACATAGGACTTTGTCCGTTATGACATGCAACTAATGTCCCCGGCCAGTATTGGCCAGAGATATTGCAGTTATGTGGTATGGTGGGTAGTTCATCGCATGCTTTTCATTATATTTTACATGAAGTTATGTTGTATCGTACTATAGATAACACATAACGAAAAAATTCATGTAAAAGCATTTATGTGTTTGTTCATATTCAGGACAGAAAAGGACAAGGCCCATCCGAGTCCATATGTCAACATTATGTGGAATGGTATGGTCTTTCGCAGGGATGACATGTTGGTGGTCAGCACCTGCACAATGGAGGTTTACAGATTTCCCTTCGACTTTCAGAAATGTACCCTTTCTTTCAAGTCTATCATACACTCTGGTGAGCCAGTAACCTGTTTTACAAAGTCCTATACGTTGTTTATGTATTCTCATGCCTGTATGAGTTTGAATTAATGTGTGTGCTATACTGACTTCAATTTTACTGTCATGTGAACTCACACACCTGCAAGGAAACCTAACAGTTTTATTTGTATCTCCCACATCAGACAAGCAAATAATGCTTGTACCGGAAACTGAATCCTCGAGGAACACAAAGTTGTCTAAGGAGATGATGCGGACCCAGTCCGAGTGGCTGTTTATTGACATGAAAATTGACGAAAAGACTGTAGACAATTTTGGCGTGACCCAAAGCATGTTGGTTTACACTGTAAGTAATTTCCACCTCTGGGTGTCTTATAAATAAGTAAATATATATACTTTACTAGAACTTACTCCACTACAGAGGGGAGCATTGTTCTGTCACTCCACAAAAGATATATGACTGCTATATTTTTCAGATTAAAAAATTGGCCAAGCTAAAACCATAGTTGTCACATCAAGCACAAAGCAATAGCTCTCTGGAACACAGACTGTTGGAAATTGGAAATGTTGCATGGGGAAATAGAGAAAATAGGTAAATCATGAAATGATTGCTAAGATAAAAAGGGGGGCGGGGGGAGCGAGTGATAGATAAATAGAAGAGTACATAAGTTTTAATTCAGGTGGCACCCTCTCCGGGCCTCCACGCAGAAAAACAGTTGTATTTGGACACGTAAGGCCAGACAACAGTCTGAGCCATCCACTTAACTAACCTCAGTTGCATAGCAGCACTTCTCACACTTGCTCAGCTCATCTCACCCTGAACATTTCCGGAGAATAATCAGCTCCTAGCGGTTAAGTTGCAGAGCCGATGCTGTGTGTAGTGGTGAGCCCATCTATATCACATTGGTACAACAACAACTTTGGCACCAACCCCATCCGTCATCGTTTTTTTCAAAGCATTTAATTTTACTTTTCCTTAAGTACTTATTTTTTAAATTATTAAAGTGTCGTAATTCAATACATTTCAAGTCGCAACGATTACAAAAATAAATATAGAAATCTTTAGTTTTCACTTTTTTGTTCTTTCCTTCTTTTCTTACTTAAATTGATCTGAAAACATGAACATTTCTAAAGATACATGGTTTCTGGTGACTCTGCTCTTCTTCAGAAATGGAAATTTTACTTTGGGAACTTAAGTTCATTTTATAACCACATTTTCTTGAGAAAAAATGTATAATTTTTTTCAAATTTCTTTTCTTTCTTATTACCACTTTTACCTAATGACTTGAGTGCTTCTCGCACCACTGTAGACTAGGCAGGTTGGGACAGATTACCTCGGTGTTGCAGTTGTTGTGTACTACATACCTTTAATACCTAGTGTTGCTATAGTTAAGCCTTTGTACAATGTATAGATTAACCACTTGACCCATTTAATTTCACAGATCACCATGAAGAGGCGGTCTGCGCTTTACGTGATTAACTTCTTGGTACCCATCCTGTTATTCTTATGTCTGGATTTGGCCTCATTCCTGATCTCGGACAGCGGGGGGGAGAAGCTTGGCTTCAAGGTCACTGTGCTGCTTGCTGTCACTGTGATGCAGCTCATTCTCAATGATATTCTGCCTTCGTCGTCAGACAGGATTCCTCTTATAGGTAAAGAAGCTCAGAGTTTTGTCTTTATCAAACTGCACTGGAACAGCACATAAACTGAGTCAATACTTGATTATTTGTCCACATTGATGATGCTGCATTCAACCCAAAGCGGTCTACTGCATTGGGATGTTTGGATTGATGATGCTAAGCCTCATGGAGACAATTTTGGTGATGCGTCTAATGGAAAAAGACTCTAAAGACCAAAGCCTGAGTGAGGAATGCGGGGGCAAACAGGGCAAAGTCAGCTTCCAAAACTGTTGTAGAGGTGAGATTTACTACAACAAATATGGAGTTTGTTTTTATTTATGATAAAAGACAAAGTCAGAGCCTTAGAATCATCTGAAACAGGCACGTGTAAAACTAAGCCTTTAATCGTTTAAATATGCATTAACCATTGTGTCTAATGTAACTTTTTTAGAGGTTAAGAAATTCACTCACTTCTGTCATATCTGTGATATGTCTCCTGGTGAAACGCCATCTGGACTGCTGCCGGTGGCCAAAGAGGTTAGGACAAAAAAAAACAGTTGTCAAAAAAATGTTTATAAAGTAAATACTTAAAGTAAATCCTTTCTATTTTTTCAGGGTAGCAGCAGCCATCTGGCGGACAAGTCCCATGCCTCAGATGAGCTAAGTGAGGCAGTGAAAACTCTGACTCTGCTCCTCAGCAACAGGGAGGAAGAGAGGAAGCCTGACTACTGGACCAAAGTGTCTAAAACAATCAACAAAGTTTTCTTCATCTTTTATGTCATAACTGCCAGTGTGTTTTTACTCTGTTTGTTTTTCAATTGGTAAGATAATAAGTGCTAATAATTCAGATAACCAACAACAAGTTATGCTGCAGGTTAATTTGGGCAGAGGTGAAGCTGCTGAAAAAAAGTATCTGCCCCAACTGTCACTAACCACAACCTTTTTTTGCATGAACAAAGCTAATGATCAAAGGTGTACTTGATTCAGGTTCTTCAGTTGTATTGCAGCTGTCACTTGCATGTTTCACACACAGTGGTTCACATCAAACACACATGTTGTCTTGTCATACTAATATACTAATCTACATTCAAGGGGTACAGTTATGTCGTTGCTATGTAATGAAATATACACTTTTAGTTATGATGCATGCAGTGCAAAATTTGTTCTTGTATTTACATGGGCAATTTTTACAATTCACCCCAAAACATATTAAAGTGTGTACAATTCTAAATATGCAATCACAGCTTTGTTTTTTTCCTGCAGGATTCCTATCTAAGCTCTTTTAGCCAAATTACTGTACATTCCTTATAACCAATGCGCTAACATGACTAAAACAAATATCCCCAAAACGATGCAGAAGGTCCTGTAGTTTGTAAAGCATGCTTTCTTTGAAAAATGTGGAGTGATTTGAGTAATCTTTGACTTGGCTTCTCCAGAGACAAAGAAGTCAATACAACATTTTTAAAAGGCTACGTAGTGACTTCGATGTTTAAAACTGGTCAGGTGTTTCTTTAACAATTTGAAACACATCTATAATATTCTGGAGCTAAATGTGTTTTACATGGGTTCAGTTAGTATATCAGTTATTATTGGGCTCTTTCTGTGGTGTTCTTTCACAGCTGCATCACTCTGCTCAATGTATTCATAATGGAACAGTCCTGATATGTGCTTTCTATACTGGTCATTATAGAACATAGTAGCATAGTATCAGTTTCTTCGATAAACAGTAACAACTAAAACAATATATGTACATATATACATACTGTATGTATATATATATATATATATATATATATATATATATATATATATATATATATATATATACACATCACATGGTATTTAAAACCACATTAGGACAGACAAGACAAGAAAAAAGAAAACCATAGCATGTATACATTGCCACTCATAACAAAGACCAAAGCACCAGGGGGGGCGGATAAAGTTCCAGACCAAAAAATAAAAAAAATAAAAAATATATATACATATATACCAAATACTGTTCAAACTGCTAATCCTGTACACAGTATCTAGTGTTGGCTATTCATGCCCATTACTGTATATTTTATATGATTCATTTTGTTATTCCGTATTATGCTTATACCAAATTCTTCCCATATTTTATTTTGTAAAAATAATCTGTCTGGCCTTTGATTGCCAGACCTACCTCAAAATGAGGATTAAAATGTAATCAGATATCTAAAGAAAAAAGATAGGATTTAGTAGAAGTTTTCGAAGTTATTGTGCAGCAGCAAAAAGAGGAAAGAGTTTAAACTGATATAAGCCAGAAATCATAAATAAAGTAAAAATCCAAAATATACACAATGCCAAAACTACAATTATTTGTTATTAATTATATGTACGATCATTGATACAAAGCCGTGTATATATTTTCTTAATTCTTTAAATTATTTATTAATTAATTCAATAATTTTCTATTTATATTATCCATCCATTACCTGTACAACAGACGGTAAAAAAACAACAACTAAAAATCAGGGCCTCTCTAAATCCTGCACAAAAAAATGAATACATAACACTCCAAAAGACAGTAAAACAACAACAACCAAAGAGCACAACAGGGCCTCTTCGAGTCCTGTGGTCGGTGTGAGTGTCCTCCGGTGCTGCAGGTGGCGCTGTTCGCTGCAACGTCTTCGCGGAGCGCTGTCTATCATTCAGTGACGTGGATTTTCATTTATGGCAGTCAGTGCTTCCCAAAACACAGACTTTCCAGCGTCCCTGAGCTTTTCAACTAACTTTCTTCGCATTTAGAAATTGTGACCACTCATTTTTATTTCATTCGTTTGTCT
Organism: Etheostoma cragini; assembly: GCF_013103735.1. Classification (NCBI taxonomy): domain Eukaryota; kingdom Metazoa; phylum Chordata; class Actinopteri; order Perciformes; family Percidae; genus Etheostoma; species Etheostoma cragini. Next base: position 5,008,989 of record NC_048427.1, on the reverse strand, counting down.
CACTTCAACACAGTTTTGTCACCGCTGTCGTAACAGGTGAGCAAACCGTGTAAAACGTTGGATGGGGCTTTTGCTCTCTGCTAGTCAAAAGTATCTTCAGTAACGTTACAAACTGTTAAAATGTGTTCAAAATGTCTTCGTGTCAGTGTTTGGTTTCCACAATAACGCTGCAGTGCATTCTTGCTGACCTTACCACAGACTCCAGAATGAGTAAAAACAGCAAAGTGTTGAACCTGAAGGATAAAATCAGTGGAAATGAAGTGGACCTGAGTCTGTGTAACCTCACCGAGGTGCCAGTCAGAGAGCTGGTGAGTTAACGTTACTCGTCTCTGTTTGTTAAAATGTTAAATAAATTAATATTCAATGCATTTTATGAATGTGCTATAACGTTAAACATAAGGCTACCATGCTGTGGTTGCATGTTAGAAATGGTTATTATGTAGGCCTACAGTTACTGCTGAAATGAAATTGACCCATATGCTATTGTTTATCCCAACAGGCTTTATTCACCAAAGCAACTTTCGTGGACTTGTCTTGTAACAACATTACCTCCCTTCCTGTAAGTACAAAAATACACTCATTCTACACTATAACAAGTATGTGAACACATACAAACAATGTGAATCCGGCTTTTTGTTCCTGTCAAAGTACACTGAAATAGCTAGGTAGACATTAAATGTAGTTATTATTTCAATTTTTAAAAGTGTTCTTATTTAAAATCAAAATGTCACAACAGCAGTTATGTTTACTTTTGTGGATTTGTAAAGGTTAAATGTGCCAAATCATGATGGCACTTACTACATAGATTTGTTTAAGGGATAAGGGATAGAGGCAGTTTTAAATTTTTAAATTAGTGTACGTTTGACGGCTTTTTTTTCTATTGTTGAACAGAAAGCAGTTACAAATTCACAGATTGTTAAATATGGTTTCAACTATTGCAAAATGAATGTGCTCGCTATTCTGTCATTTAAAACACTAAAGTTAGGGGGTTTAGCCAAAATGTGGAATCGGTCTCTGACATCTTTTTACCTCAGCACACTCTGGGATTACAGGGTAATACTAATATCCTGTATTTACTTGGTTCTTAGCCCTCCTTAGAGCACTTAGCTTGCTAACCTTAATCTTTACCTGCAGATTATTCAACATTGCCACTGTCACTAACCAAGTATGAATATTAGAACTTGAGTTCTTATTTCTTTGGCTTTGTTTACTTCTTGTAGCCAGAGTTCTGCAACCTTACCCACCTAGTGAAGGTGGATCTGAGTAAGAACCAACTGACCTGTCTGCCTGAAGACGTGGGTAACCTGGTCAACCTTCAACATCTCGACCTGTACAACAACAAACTGACTGTCCTGCCTGTCAGCTTCTCTCAGCTCAAGGTGGGTTTTATTTCTATACGCTTATTGACTTTCTTCCAGTCAAGATTGATACCGCTGTGTTAAATTTTAGGCTAACACCTGCAGTTAGTTTATCTTAGCTTAGCATAAAGACTGTAAGCAGGGGGAAACAGCTAGCCTTGCTCTGTCTAAAGGTCAAATATCTGCCTACCAGGACCTCTAAAGCTTACTAGTTATTTGTTTAATCTGTAAAATAAAACTTGCTAATTTGTGAGCATAAGAGGGTTTTTTACTTTTGTACAGGATTTGGCTAGCTGTTTACAGTCTTGATGCTAAGCTAGGCTAACCCGGCAGATAGTTGTAGCTTCATATTTAACATACAGACATAAGAGTGGTATCAATCTTCTCATCAAACTCTCTGCAAGTGCTAACCTTCACTGATATTTAAGTACTCTGCACTTGTGTCTGTTTTAAGAAATTTAAATGGGTGCAGACTCTTGCTTTGTTTTGATATCTGACCATATTTATTTAACTCAGTCTGTGTGTGTGTGCTTGTTCTCAGAGTCTGAAGTGGTTGGATCTGAAGGATAACCCGCTGGAGGCTGAACTGGCCAAGGCAGCAGGAGACTGTCTGGATGAGAAACAGTGCAAACAGTGTGCCTCCAAAGTGAGTGAGAGAGAAAGATTGCCAAAAGATCAACTAAGCAGCCTTCAATATCTAAAACTAAAATACTTTTTCTTCCAGGTTCTGCAGCACATGAATGGTCTTCAGGATGAGGTAGATCGTGCACGAGAGAAACGCCTTTTGAGGGAAAAAGGTAACAGGAAATCTTGAGCCTCAAATTAATTTCAGCAGATCAACTGCAATGTGATCAATAGAGATTATGACCCTCAATGCTTTTTTGGTACAGTACTGAAAACTGGCATTGAATGTCTGTTCAGATTTGTAGTCTTGCCTTCTTACTAGCATTTCCCGATTTAAAGATCAAAATACACATACTGTAGCTGAAACTCAAGTATCATATCAAATTTCTGGAAGAAGTATCCAGGTCCTCTGCTTAAATAAAAGTATCAATCCACCAATGTGAAAATACTCCTGAGTAAAAAAGTAGTTGTTCAAGCTCTATGATAGATATATTATTAAATATGACGTTATTAGGTTGTAAATACTAAATTAACTTGTAAGCGGCATTTAACTGTAGGTAAATAGGTTGTGATTATTCGTGGTAGAAATAAGAAAAAAAACTGACAGTTGTGCTCATTTGATGTAATGAACAAATGTGATGCTGATCAGTCTGTCTAGACCTCCTCAAAACACATTTTTTCCCCCTTCTTTATCAGAGCTGGAGAGGAAGAGGGAGATGAAGCAGAGAGAGCGGGAGGCCAGAGACAAGGAGGCTCGTAAACAGGAGAAGGCGGAGGAGAAGGAGAAGAGGAGGAGAGAGTACAACGCTCAGATGGCGGCGGCAGCTGCGAGGGAACAACAGAAGAAGAAGAGCGAGGAAAAGAAGAAAAAGAACGGACAGGCAGCAGGTCTGGATGATGCACCTCTGAAAGGGATATTTCATGTTTTTCTTTACCAAGTTAAAATTCCACTTACAACTAATGTAGTCAATGAGAGGCTTTTTGAGATGTTTAATGCACAAATGGCACAGGATATTAACGATTCTGTAAAATTTTAGCAGCAGCGTTTGTACTGCTGCGAAATATAAAACATACAAATTTTTTATGACGTTTTATGATTTTTTTGTCATACTATACTTGACTTTTTTTGAAATACTATGCTAAGCTATGTTTTTACAACATACTATTCACTCTGACTTTTTTGTGACCTTTTATGTAAAAACTATATTGTTGTATATACTTTCTTATGAATGACTTTACAATGTTTAGCCCTTTTCCACATACTATACTTTTTATGCTGCTTTATGACAAACTACACTGACCGCTTTATAATTTGTTTTTCCACATGAAATACTATGATTTTTAGGATTTTTTCAAAATACTGTGACTTTTTACAACTTATGACGTTTTTATAACTTATACAGAATACTATGGCTTATTATTTTTTCACATACTAAACTATGTCTTTTTATGATTTACAGTATGAGACTTTTTTGAAATACTATACTATGACTTAATACTATACTTTGCAATTACGTTTTATGAGTTTTTTGGACATACTATTCTATGATTTATTTATTTTTTACTTTTTCTGACATACTATACTACAACTTTTTGTGATGTTTTTTCGACCTACTATACTATGACTTTTTCGACATACCAAGCTATGACTTTTTTACTGATTTAGATTAAACTGTTGCTTTATTTACATGATGAGTAAGGTAGATGTGACAGTATACACAGTGGAGGGTAGGATGGAACCCATGATTCTTGTGTCATACTCTACGATGACTTTGTTAAGACTTTTTTTTTTAAATACCATAACATTTTAATGACTTTTTTCGATCTACTATAAAATTACCTTAATATGACTTTTTGAACGTACTATACTATGACTTCTTTTTGTAACTTTATTTTCGACATACAATACTATGACTATTCAACATACTATACTATGACTTTTTATGACTTTTTTCCACATTCTATACTATGGCCTATTTTTTATTTTTATGACTTTTTTTTCAACATGCTATAATATGACTTATTGTCATATGCCTTTTTTGTGATATTTCTTGACATACTATACTGTCTTTTTATATTTTAAATTTTTTTAATGATTTCTTTTTACACGCTGATCTGGATTTTTTTACAAATACTTTTTTTTGCCATGTAATACTATGACTTCTTTCGATATACTATACCAAGTCTTTTTATAATTTAAATTTAACAAAAACATTCACATATTTTTTATGATTTATTTTGACATGCTATACTATGACTTTCATGACTTGTTTTTACATACCATACTATTTCGTTTTATCCCTTTTTCTTTACTATGACTTCATGAGTTTTTTTTCAATGTACTGTACAACTTTTAAATGATTTTTTTCCCACATGCTATAATATGACCTTTTCTTTTTTTTTGACGTACTATACTATGACTTTCTACAAAAAGTCATTGTATAGTATGTTGAAAAAGTAATGGAAGTCATATTAATGTAAAAGTGTAGTATGTATAAAAAATCAGTTATAGTATAAAATGTCAAGAAAAAGTCATAGTATAATATTTTGAAAAAGAATAATAAAAAGTAATTTTATAGTATGTTCAAAACAGTAATTTAAAGGTCATGAAAAAGTAAGTATGTTGAAAGTTTGAAGAAAGTCATAGTATAGTGTGTCAAAAAAGTCATAGTGTTATATTTCAAAATAATTTATACAAAAAGTCATACTTTAGTATGTCAAAAATAGTCATAGCACGTTTTAAAAAGTCACTGAAAGGTCATATTATACTATGTTTGTAGAAATCACAAAAAATCATAGTATTGTATTTTTCAAAAAGTCAAAAGGTCAGTTTCTCAAAAAGACTCATTGTATAATACATTGAAAAAAAGTCACAGTATAGTCATGAAAATTTTACAGTAAAGTGTAAAAAAAAGTCATTGGATAGTAGGTCGAAAAAATCATAGTAAATATGTCAAAATAAAGTCATGTTGAAAAAGTATAGTATGTCGAAAAAAGTCTTAAAAAGTTGAAGTATAGTATTTTAAGGAAAGAACGTCATGACAAAGTCTGTATAGATTACGTCCAAAAAAACAGGTCATATTTTATTTTTTTGAAAAAGGTCATAATATAATCTGTTGAAAAAGTCATATTACAGTATGTTGAAAAAAAGTCTTAGGTCATGGAAAAGTATGTTGAAAACAGTCTAAGTATATTATATCAAGGGGAAAAAAAGGGGAAGCATATAGTATGTGGGGGGAAGAAAGTTAATATTATAGTATACCTTAAAAAAAAGTCATATTGTATGAAAATGTCATATTGTATGTTGAAAAAAAAGTCATAAAAAATTCATTAGTATAGTTTGTTGAAAAAAACTAAAAACATAGTATAGTAAGTTGAAAATTCTCGTAAGGTAGAAAAATCAAACCTAGAAAACAATAGGTAAGAAAAGATGCATTTTGTGAGAAACACAATAATTGTGTTATTTCTTGCACGGACGTAGTTGGTGTTTGGCAGCTGACTTTCAGAAATCAGTGGCTTATGTGTCCATTATCCCAGGACCTTTTTATCTTTCTAATTAATGTCGTTGATTCTTTGGTAGTGCAAAGTAAGCATAGTTTTTTTAGGGTTTATTCTAACAACACCCATTCTTGCTTCATCTTAGCAGATAAAAAGGTGGCTGTGGAATTGGCGCCTAAACCCCGACGTTCTGTCATTGGCCTGATGTTCAAGCTCCTCCTCCTGCTACTACTAGGATTGGCCGGCGTTGCTGCCACCTGCCGCCTGACCGACCTGCAGAAGGAAACCGCGTGTGTGCCAGTCAACATCTTTGTGGATGACAGCCTGTCCTGGGCCAAGGAGCAGGAGGGCGTGGTCAGACAACTTGTGCAAAATCTGTCTTCGGCAGCAAAGGAGTTTCTTGAATCCACACAAACGTCTAAGAACTAACTCAGAATCAACTTCCAGAGCTGTAGGTTTTCCACTCCAACTGGGATTTTTTTTATATAGATATATGCTGAAATCAAGAATATCATTAAGATGAGCAGCCCTTTGTCCACTTACCATGTTTGTGGTGCTGGGAAGTGAAGAGTTTGTACAAATGGAAAAAGTGGGGTGGACAGATGTTTTAAAATCATCTTAGATTCCTATGGAATTGTTGTTGCTTGTGTACTGTCTTTGTACTACAGCCTGTAAAAAAATCATCTTAAATGTCTCAATGGACCATGTTTTGCACAAACTAGGGTTTGTGTTTCAGTGCTTTACATGGAGCGTGGGGTGTATTTAGGAGATGTTCAGGTGGCCCTGTCTGTGCTTCACTCGAATGTCAATGCCATGACAATTGCCAGTTGGACCTGTGCATAAGCCGGCGTCAGACGTGGCAGTCTGGGCGTGAGCAGTGGAGGTACAATGTAGTACTCACTCGTCGGTGGCCTCTTCTGTCTTTATAGTCTTACATCAGTCAAACCAGCTCAATCACGCAGCAAACACACAATGTCTGGTAGGCAAACTATAGCCCCACTGATATATAGGTGGAATTTTATAATATCAGATAACAGTTTAAGGCGTACAAGTCAGCTTACTCAACACAGTACAGAATTGTCAAAGATATGTTTGTGGTCATTAAACAAATGTGTCATTGCATAGCTTTTCCAGCAGAGATCAAATTATCCTCTCCCTGTAACGATTAAGCGAACAACATATTTTAAAACATATTTTTCATTATTTATCCGTCGATCGAGTGATTAATCAGTTAATCACTAATTTATGTTAAAAAAATAAAAATATGGATATCTAAATAAATATATATTTATATATCCATATATATACCTCAGTTGGCAACTATATCCATATGGGCCTCAAAAATCCGGTATCAGTCAGGCTCTAATGTAAACCCTTCCCGGTGCACAAACTGTATTAGAAATACAACACCAACAATTTTGTGTTACCCCTTTAGCTAGTAATCTGTTCTATGTCACAGATATGCATTTTGAAAATCATGCTGTTGTGTTTTAGATCTTTGGAAGTATTTAACCTAATTTTACTACATTCATTGATTTCCATTACAGTCTGAAAAGTCATTACAGCTCAAATCTTCACTTAAAACAACTTAACCACACTAAATATATCTAGACTTGATGTTCTCTGTGATGGATAGATTAAAGACCTGTACCAAGTTTCAAGAGAATTGATTTAAATACTGCACGGACAAAATGGAAACCAGTGACTGCATGGAAGGTAGGAATTGTAGAGAAGAAAAGCCACATTTGCAAAAGGGTTATCTGTAATATAAGGCATTCATTGTTGATAAGGGGATATTGCTTGCTTGTAAAAACAGTGAAATGGTCCTTCATGGTTGTTACAATTTTTAACTTCACTGTAGCTTGGAATTCCCAAATCATCTAGTATAATACCAAGAGTTGATATTGATCTAACAGTCCAAAATCTGAAATTACTTTCATCTTCTAATCTGTGAACTTAAAAAAATTAAAGGGTTCTATAACTTTAACTAGTGACTTTTGTCAACTTGTTTTCATTTGCTGTCATGCAGAAAGCTGCCTTTCTGCTGGGTTTTTTGTACAGCTTTGTCCATGCTCTTAAACATTAATAAATGGCTATGCACTGCAAAGAAATACTTTAACATTGTGCCTGTTTTTGAACAGACTTTGAGTTAGGATTGGGGCCAAAATGATTTACAATAACTTAACCAAAATAAACAAGACTAAAAATAGCCAAATATTAAATATGATCAGGAAATGAATGAGTAAATAAGACAATAATAAATGAGAAAATGTTCTCATTTATTGTTGTCTTATTTACTTGGTTCATGTTAACAATTTGGTCTGTACCAAAAACATTGACTTCCGATAACCAGCCTTAACGAGGATGGTGATAGAGTGATAGCGATAATATAGATGCCAGACAGATAGACAGAAGCTCCATGGCATACTAATAGGAATAATTTGTCAGTTAGGAAAATACTTGCATTCACTTTCCTACCGGAAGTTAGATAAGGAGATCAAATCTACTCTCATGTTACCAGCTTCTTAGCTTAGCATTAGGACTGGAAACAGCTAGCCCGGCTTGGTCTAAAGGTTGTTTTTAAAGTTCTGATTCTGTATGCATTAAAAAAAGAGATACATGTTTATTAATGGAGAAGGAGCACAGCGGTTCAGCCCAGGTTCAGAGTTGCCAGCTGATGGAACAAAGGGGGAGTGTTCCCTCTGTGAAACCTCAGTTGGCAACTGAGATTTTGGCTTTGCCATCTGAAAGCAAAGACACATGCATTTTAAGTTGATTTGGCAATAATGTAATTATTATGTTAAGTGGCTCACAGAAAAGCACCTATGTCAGAAACCAGATATAGAAAAACTAACCTATATGATATGTGAATAATTTTTCAAGAAATAAAATGAGCAAATTTTGCAATAAATTATTGCATAAAAAGTGCTTTAACAAACAAGATAAACACATTTAAATGCAAATATCTGCCAATTCACATTGTGTGAAGAAGTCACAATATTGGGAAAATAAATAATTATTTAATACAACTCAAACTGCTTTACACTCATAGTAAGAAATGCAAACAAATTAATTATTTTGGTCAATGACTTATTGAGTAATTTTAGTCACATTCTGGGTACATTATTTACATTGTGCTGCAAGGCTCAAATGTGCATATAATGGTGTTTTTCCACTGCATGGTACCTCCTCAACTCGCCTCGCCTTTTTTGGTTTTCCATTATAAAAAAGTCTCTGGTACCTGCTAACAGGTACTTTTTTTTAGTATCACCTCAATTGAGGTTCCAAGCAAGGTGATGCGATTTCAAAATGTGCCGTGAAAACCTGCAGACGACTGATTGGTCGGAGATAATGGTCACTATTCACTGCATCATCATTGCTAGCGAAAGATGGTGGTGTCCTGAACAAACCCGCCATGTTTAAATAGTTTAGCCAGCTTCTTTTGAAACTAAACGTGTCTTCTGGTTCTGGCAACAACCCTATGCTGAGAATCCAAAGCAACACACACACACCTCCGACGTTCAGTGTGTGTGTGTGTGTTGTAGTTCATTCTTTTTGCTTAATCAAGATTAATGACATGCTAATCTTGTATCAGTTTTGTTTGTACAATTTGTTCTAAACCACATCAATAGTGCACATGATATTATATCACAGATATCAGAAGGTACTCTGACCAATTATCTAGGTATTTCAGTCACATACATACAGCATATGAACATTGATTTCATGCTACATATTGAATCTATATTGATTTGAATCGCAAGGTCCCTGCCAATACACAATCTTAATAGACATGTACATGACATTACACTTATACACTTAAGACTACTACATTAAGAAAGTAAAGTTTTATATTATTTTTTTCAGATTCATTTTATATCAACAGAAAAGAAGCAAAAAAAAAAAAGGTGAAACAAATTTAAGTTCAGCTTTAAGACTGCAATGGCTTTTTCAAAATCCAGAGATACTTAATGACTAAAAGCTACTCTGATCAAAATGTTTATATTAACAATAGTTCAAACGACAATGTGGAAATGAAAAGGGTTTGTTCACAGTGACAAAGCCTTGGATATTTATAGACAGACTTTGCAAGTATTTTTTATTAAAAAAAAAAAAGAAGCAAATTGAATTAGAATCTTTCACTAATAACAATGCTACATGTATGGAGTCTGTACTTTTAACTGACCTTTTCTTAATCTTAATCAATTATATTATCACAAATGTGCTGATAGTTTTTAAGACTTCAGTGAACTATATTTAAATCTACACTTTCTACAGGTTTTGTCTTCTTGTCCAGGTGGAGGATTTGAATAAGTGTGGAGCAAAAGGAATGGAAGAGTCTTAGTGTGTCTGCTGAGATTGTGTGGAAGGAAAAAGCTGCAGCAGAGCAGTCCAGATACAGTGATGACACAGATCTAGAAGAACACACAGGGATGATGACAATGATGATGATGATGATGATGATGTTGATGGTGGACCATGGAGCTGATCTCAGAGCAGTTCTCAGCAATAAAAGTCATCCCAGTAACATGACCCAGTCAGAGCTAAGGCTGCTTAGCGTCTCTGGATCATCAGGACACCCCTTAACCTCTCAAAACATCCACCTTTCTGATCCCAGTTAGTGAGTAAACTTCCATCTGATGAGAGAAGGAAACAACAGAAGTGATAAATAAGTGTTTACAAAGACTCCCTTCATCAACTGTCAGTCAGTTATGCACCACATCCAATATAAAGACCAGCAGAGACTTCAGTCCAGTTTACAACACATCCTTTATGGTCTCATGTTAACATTTTGGAGATTGAAGGAGATTGAAGCACACAGACCTGCAGAGACATTGGACATCAAAACGGTTGACTGTGCAAATGTCAGTGAATGCAATGACTCCAACCCTCTACTGACCTCAGAGTCTCCAGTTTACAGTGCAAACTATTCTTCAGATCACGAAGCAGCTTAACTCCTGAATCCTGCAGCGCGTTTCCTCTCAGATCCAGCTCTCTCTTATATTTCCAATTTCTTTTCGATATTACTCAGGTTAGGGACATTTCTGTAATACTGTTTTGTGTTCTTTCACTTTTGCTTAGCAACACACTTCAGTTCTAGTAGTTTGCAATTAGTGATTTTTGTACTTCATACCAATTTGAATATTTTGTCCCCTATAATGTTTCTAATGGGGCTGAGGATGCTGCAGAATGTGACAGAAAACTATTGAAAAAGTTTTCTAATTACTAACTTCAGTTACTAATGACAGAAACGTAATGACTTATAATTAATAAACATTTCACCATTAGTAGCTACTTGGGAGCTTTTGATCATCAATTGTCACAGAACTGTAGATGTTCAAATTTCCATTTAGTATCTGCACTCTGAAGGACGTCTTGGTGATGATCATAGATCATATTTAATTTCCAAGAACTTAAACCCACATCATGTTTGGAAGATGAAATGGTTACATTATGAAGGTGGCAAAAAGTTTTTGTTCTGCTCTTTTAAAAAGATAAACTGACACTGACACATGGGTCATGTTCATTTTTAAAAAGGAATAAGTAAAGCACTATTGCTTTTAGCAATACATAATGTATGAAATATGTTTGCATGATGGATAATATCCATTTCCAAATCATTTTAACTGCATATTAACTTCCCACAGTAAATACCTTAAACATTAATGTAAATGAGCTCACATGAGAAATATGAGAGCAGTCTGAAAGCAAGTAACCACCGTCACCATTAGTCTGATGAAACTCTTTTAATATTTCTAATATGTCCACTCAGTAAAGAGATGTCTAACTGTTAAAGAGATAGAACCTTTAAAAAAAACATGCCTCCAATAAATATCTCTTTTGATGTTAAAACAATTACCTGACTGGAGTACAAGGAAAATGCACACTGAGGTTTAGGAGGATAAAACAAGTCATAATTATATGCTTCCACTTTACATTTGGGGTCACAAAGGCGTTCAATAAAGCTCCCGCAGTTTGCATTTGATCTTAACCAGCCTTTGGTTCACAAGCTAATTCTAAGAAATGCAGCAGACTAATGGGGCAATTAGGAGGAACATGAGACAAATATGTTTGTTGTAATGTATAAGAGATGTGTTTCACTCCAATTAGGCCTCAGTGGTTACTCTTTGTTCACCAGGAAATGGAAATGCTACTCTTCCCACATTATTCTGCACTTAAATTACAGACAAGACTATTCAAGTTAAATGGGATGTTCATGAACCATTTTGATCATAGTCATGACCCTGGTCTCTTCTGAAAGTCAACTGTTTGAATTTCACAATAAGTCCAAAGTTACATTGGACCAAATGTAAAGAGGCCCAAACTTGCCTTTCGCCTCTATTATGTTTACATTTTACAGTTCTGTTTTATGTAACGCTTTTACAAAACAAGTGCCGGTGGGCCGTGATATTAGGATCTTAAAGTGCTCATATAATTTTTTCTGGCTTTTTTCCTTTCCTTTATTGTCTAATATATCTTTTTTGTGCACGTAATAGGTTTAAAAAGTCCAAAGTCCAACCCAAAGAGACTTACCATCTTTTAGAGAAAACACTGTTGACAAACTGCTCCAAACAGCTCTATTGTAGTCCAGCCTTTACTTCGATGACGATAATGCTTGGCTAGCTGCTAGCCTGGCACGCCCATTATACTCTGCTTCTGACTGGCTAGTAGTCCTTACCTAGGTACTGCCCATATGCGACTCCCAACAAAGATGGAACAACTCGGCAGTTTAACAAAGAGCCCAACGAATTAAAAAGAGGAGCTGCAGCAATGTGCACAACACCAAAAACAGTTTTTTTTTGTTTGTTTTTTTATTTAAACCATGTAAACCTATTCTGATATAACCTCTAAATACAATTATGAACCTGAAAAGGACGATATTATGAGCACTTGAAAATAGCTTACACAAAACAGATCATGTTTTGTGTTTTCAGTTGATGAGCGTTCACTGCCGACCTGAATAAAATTGACCACTTCCACACAAAAAAAACATATTGAAAACCACACACCGTTTCTATCCTTTATTTCTCTTTTTCGGCTACAAATGCTTCAGAGAAAAGCAGTCAGTCTGAATATTAAAATGAACTGTAGGCCATTAAAAGGGTTGTTTGTGGGCTTATAGTGGAAGATTATTAAGAAACTTGGTCTGCTTTTCCAAGGAAATATTTTTGACTAGCTGGGGGAAAAGCACAAAAGCAGCTATTCACTGTCTTGCAGAGTTAGATAGGCAGATTGATACCACTCTCACATCTGTACCGCAAATATGATGCCTCAGCCAGCAGTTGGTTAGCTTAGCTTAGCATAAAGACTGGAATCAGCTAGTCTGGCTCTGTTAGAAGCTAACAAAATCCATCTAACAGCAAAACTAAAATTCAATAATTTACACACGCTATATCTTGTTTGTTTGACAGTTGTGAAAAAAGGGCATTCCGGAGAAGTTACAACACCGAAAAATACTCCACAGGTAGAGGTTTTACAGGGAGATTTTTACTCTAAGTTAAGAAGTGTTAGCAATAAGCGTACTGATGACTTGCATGTCTCCAAAGAAAAGAGGAATGAAAAATAGGAGGAAAAGGGAGACAAAAAAGAAAGAAGGGAAGAAAAGGCTGTTTTCATGGTTCCTGAACATTTTCAATAACAATTAAATAGAAATAAAAAATGAGGCAGACAGTCATCTCATGTTAAAGGACAAATCTGAATCTGTAATATACACTATTTGGCCAACAGTAGACAGGGGTCGTTTAAAGTTATTTGTATAGGGTTAGGCCCTTAAGTTTAATTAAGGGGAATCTAAATGCTACACTATACAGTAATAGTTCAGAGAAGAGTTTGCTTTCAACTTTGAAAGGAACATCCTTTCCTGTTTCAACATGATAATGCCCATATACATATAGTAAGGCCCATAAAAAGTTGACAAACTTGACTGGTCTTAGCACAAGCCCTGACTGTAATCCCATCCAACATCTGCGGGATGAACAGGCTCTATCACCCAACATCAATGCCCAACCTCAGTAATGCTCCTGTGGCTGAATGAGAAGTGTCATGGGAAGCTTTCCCAGAAGAGTGGAGGCTGTTTTAGCAGCAGATTGACAGCCACGGTTTGACATGGTTTAACATACTTTTGGCCATACAGTGTAACTCCAGCTGTCAGATAAATATATAAATGTGACTGGCCAGGTTAGCTCAGTTGGTACAGCAGGCGCACATATACAGAGGTTAACTCATCGACGCAGTGGACGCAGGTTCGACTCCGACCTGCGGCCCTTTGCTGCATGTCATTCCCCCTCTCTCTTCGTCTGTCCTGTGGAAATAAAGGCCTAAAAATGCAAAAACATAATTTTCAAATATAATAGTGTGAAAAGTAAAATATTTCCTTCTGAAATGTAGTGGTGGAAAAGTAGAATTTATACTTAAATTAAAATACCGACACAAAGAACCAGTACCTCAAAACTCTACTTGAATAAATGTACTTCCCACCTTTCCAGATGTGGGTAAATGTCAAAAAATGTAAAAGCACATTTCCCTCATCTGTGTGCAGAATGATCTCACTGCTGGAAGTCTTTTGGACGTGTGAGTGCAGCTCAGCCCTTCACTGTGACACCAGTTCCTGTCTGTTGCTGCAGGTTTGTCTGTAGTCTCTCTCCTTCATGTCGGCGGTGTCATCCAGCAGCCTCGCCCGGATGGGCTCGTCCACCGTCATCTCGAGGGTCACCTCTTTGAACACCTTACATACAGACACCTGCAACCGACCCGAAGACCAAGGTTAGATTCCCTTACAAAACATTCAGATTCAGGGGCCTTTTCACACGGTGAGATCGTGACCTTCTTACCTCCTGGAAGTGGAGTTTCTTGAACATGGCGACGCTGACCTGGTTGTCCAGCCCAATTTTAACTTCAAACTTTTTGACCCCGAGTTTGGTGACTCCTGGTAGAAAACAAGATTACCACCGTTCACATACCATTGTTCACAAACGGTAACCAGTTGACTCCCCTGTGCTGACTTTAGTCTAAAGTGAAACATGAAAAAATTATAGGGCATCGCAGCAGCTGTCTGCCATAAATGATTTTAAACCCAGAATTTTTTTTTCCCACCTGAAACTAAATCAAAGCAACTGTGTGTAGAATTAGTATTTGATTGTATAATCTTTCAAATTATTATGAAAAATGTAAGTTCTGGTGGAAGTGGTCAGTTTGTGTCGTTTTCTGTCATTGTTCTTGGCCCTGCCGTCTCATTATTTTTATACAATCACCGTTTCTTTGGGAAGATGTTGTTTTGCCTTAACCAAGCCAGTAGCAAGTGACCAAATAGAAAATTGGGCAGCAATTCAAACAGATCTGGAACCTGACGAGGGGTCGCCAAAGTCAGTCAGCTGTAATTAACGTTCGCTGCATTAACAACGGGGCGAATTAAGATGTCTTCTGATATGACGTCATCTTATAAGCTGCTCACCGTAGCTCATCATCATGCGTGTAACCTCTTTCCCAATGCCCTTGCCTCTGTGACTGGGCTCTGTAAAAACAAAAAACTTAATATCAGGGAAGGAAAAAATACAACTACTGAACTGTCATAATAGAAAGGAAATGCAGGAAATTAGTGATATGTAAAAACTAAAACACAGGTAAATTGTACATGTTTGATAAGCCTTTGCTTTTGGAAAACACATGAACGTCACCTGCAACCATGACCTCCAACTCAGCCAGGGATGGGTCTGTGGGGTCAGTCAGGAAGATGTTGACATCTCCCACCATACATTGCTCCTCTTTTACACTGGTGTCCGCCCATCGCTGTTTGTCCAAGATGATGAACGTGCACTCTGGAAAGACAAAATTATAAGTAAAATAGTAATGAAACTGCTTAACCATAAAAGTTTGAAATATGTTACATAGATAATTAAAGTGTGGTTCACTGGTTGATTAGGATTATCCTTCAACGATTAGAATCGACATGCCGATCCTCAATATTATTATTTATTGCTACACACGGTTTCCATCAACAAATCAAAGCAGTCAGATACATATGAACTGGTGATAGACCGATTTTATCGGCCGGTCGATATATCGGGTCAATGTTTGCGTTTTTAGGTGTATCAGCAGTGGCCGATACGCGGCTGCTGCGTCCACAGGCAGTTCTGTGTTGCTGGAGACGCTGGAGTTCATGTCTTAAAGTCTTAAATTACAAATGAAGCTCTTTATTTCAGTGGCTACTTTTCAGATTGATTGTATTCTTAAATTATTCAAATGTATTGACAAAGGTCATTTTGTGATAACCTGATTATATCTGTCTTTTAATATGTCTGCAAGTGGATGTTGATGAAAGCCTTTTACCCTTTCCCAGTTAACCACATGCAGTGCACCCGTTAATATGATGCACATGGCATGCATAATTTAGTATGAATGTAAGATGATTGCTGGATTGACACTGATCTGTGTTTTTGTTTATTATTTTTAAAGAAATAGCACAGTAGATTTCGACAACAAATCCAGTGTGGTGGGGTTTACATTTTTATGATGCACATTGAGGGAGCAAAAGCAGTATGGGCCCCAAATATCGGCTCAAGAGAATCGGCAGCGCGTATCGGTCATTGGCTAATAAGGCTGATAGGAAAAAATAATCAGAAAATCTCCTTATCGGCACTAAATAAATATTTAGTTGATTCATAATATGAACTCCCCTTTTTTACCGTATCCGCCCTTTAAAAAGACACTTACTAAACGTAGCCGAGTCTGAACACAGCAGACATCAAAAGGCACAAACAAAACAGCAGTGACCGGAAACAACAAGTGACGTCATTAGGCACTAACCAATGATGCTCTGTCACTGCATCGATGCAGGATCCAGGTCTGCATCGGGTTGCATCTTTGTAAAGATTCATTTCAACACCCCAATTGAGAATATACTGTATGATTCCATAGTTTAAACCTTGAGAGCAGCGTATATCTTGGCTGATCTGCAACTATTAAGACAACTCTTTAGAGCATTTATGATAACTTAAAGTGTTGTTTGTGTGCACATTACTGTCATCATCTTCCCTCCAGCTCTTCTGCATGTCGTATTCCTGTTCCAGTGTCAGTGGCTCTGAAGCAGTCAGCTGCTGCAGCTCAGGAGACTTCATCCACTCATGATACCTGATATAAAGACACGCAAAAAGGACCGAGGTTGGTTTCTAAATCACAGAAAAATAAAGAAAATATTTCTAGAACGCCACGTTCTAAAGATCTTTAAGAAACCTGTTTCAGATTTTTAAAAACATTTCTTAACGGGGCGATTTCATAGTTACAAGGTCTATAATAAACTATTTAATAATTTTACCAAATATAAATTAAAATTAGTTTAACACTATATTTAGTAACCAGATCGGCCAAATGTAAACATGAACATGTAAAGGAATTATAACCTCACTCTGCTAACAAGAAGAAAATGAACAAATTAAAGGAATAAGCATGAAGGAGAATTAAAGAGACAAACTGAATTAATTGATATTAACAGACAGAGATGCGCTCGTGCCAATAACGGCCATTACCTGGGCACGTGCTCTGCATTGTAAGGAACCAACACGGCGTTGTGCCCCTCCAGTAAAGTGTTCTCATTTATCCTCATGGTGTTATAACCAGACACAAACCCCCGATATGGCTAATAATACATTTAAATCAGCTTCACGTCCATTTCTGTTTCAACTCTACTTCCGCTTTGTCTCTCGGTGGTTCAAACTGCGGCTGCGCTGACTGACACACAGGCAGTGGGCGCCACCTGTTGGACAACATCAGACAGCACTGAAGAGCCTGTGAGGTCCGTGTGACGGTTAGGTCAGATATTATGCCTTTATGTCTTTAAAAATGATTCATTGAAAATCGGTTGAGAAGTACAAGTACTGAGATATTTTACTCAAGTAAATACAAAAAAGTTATAACACACAATAACAAAATACACCAATACAAGTTTTAATTTCATTGTTTTTATTTTTTATCAGTGTCATATAGTTATGTGCATGGTTCATTAAATTCTTGATTCACCAGCCAAATGGCTAGTGAATGTTCACATTTTACCAGCCACTCAATAGATTACTATTGTTTTTTGTCTGGTGAGTGAATCATATCTATCAGTCTGCATATTTTACCAGCATTTGGTAAGATGGTGCTAATTCTAGGTTCTAGGTTATTGCTAGATTAATACCACTTTAATGTGAAAGTTTAAAGTAGCAGAACAAGGAAATAGTAAAGTACAAGTACTTGAGTAAATGTACTCAGTTACATTCCACCATTAATCGTATACTGTACATGAAAAAAATAAAGTATTAATAAAGAATGTATGTTATATGCTTCTCCCAGCTCCAAAAGCAGTAACTATTTTATTATTTATAATTTTGTTAAGTTTTCCCCTACGGCAATTCCCAGTTTCCTGCCCAATCTACTATCTTATTTATTGCTGTTTAAACATATAAAGATGCCTTTGATCTAGTTTTAACAACAGGATGTAGGATGTGTTATAAAAGGTGTCCATTAACATTGAAAATCTCACTCTGTCACCTTATTCTATGCTATTAGGGAATAAGAATGAAAGAGGTTCTGAGTTATAAAAAGGTCACATATGATTCAGGTGAGGGTGATTATTAGCCAAGGATCTAGCTGTAGATTAGCGATAATGACTTCAGAACTGACAGCTTTGGCCTAAAGGGGCTTCTGAGGACTGTGCATCTGATATTTCTGCCCCCTAAAAACAAGGTTGTGGTTTCCTGTGTGTTACAAGGATTCTAAATGTGGCTAAATCATTGAAATCATCATTCCTGATTCTGTTCCTTTATTGCAAATGTTGATTTTATTATGTCAAACATTGTGTATTTGTTCAGTGTGTGTGTGTGTGTGTGTGTGTGTGTGTGTGTGTGTGTGTGTGTGTGTGTGTGTGTGTGTGTGTGTGTGTGTGTGTGCGTGCGTGCGTGCGTGCGTGCGTGTGTGTGTGTGCGTGCGTGCGTGTGTGATTTGTGTGTTAAGTGGCCCGGCCCAGCCCGTGCCACAGTTCGACCGGCTCCTGTGGTGTGTTAACCATGTCCATCCAGTGCTGCAGCTGCGGGCCCCTGGCATACATGAAGGGACCCAACACCAGCACTCCTAGTAGGGCCGGAGGCTCTGGGACAACAATAAGGACAGAGCCAAGCCAAGGTGAGTACACAATTGATATCATACTGAAGTTCATGTTAGCAGGACATAAAATAACATGCTTATGAAGTTTCACCTGAGCGGACATCGTTTGGCTGCTGCAACTCAAATCTCAGCCAGGCTTCGTCCAGGTGCTGCGAGCGCAATTTAAACATCATCCTGTGGTCGAAATAGGGGTTGTTTTCACATTTTGCCACAAAGCTGCGTTTAATCTTCACCACCTGAGTGTGTATCCGTAAGCTCACCTGTACGCACACACCTGGGAAACACACATATGCTGTATTACTGATAATTCAGACGTAGGTACAGGAAATCATTCCTACCACCGGCAATCAATAAAACTTTTTAACACCTCACCACTGGGTGCTAGATAAGACTCTGAGACGCCACAATACTGGACTAAGTGCAACCTGTACAATTGGTTTATTTATATTTTAGCATAAATTTTAGCATATTATTTAAGCATTTGCACATTTAGTTTTTCCCATACTGTATATATGCAGATTTATGTTCTTATATTTTTAATCCTTTTATAATAATTATTCCATGGATGTTGTTTGTATATATATTGTATCCAACTATTTCATTTATATTTATATTCTGTGCTGTGTGACTGATGCATGTTTGCTGCTGTAACACCATAGTTTCCCATTTTTTCGGGATCTATCTATCTATCTATCTATCTATCTATCTATCTATCTATCTATCTATCTATCTATCTATCTATCTATCTATCTATCTATCTATCTATCTATCGATCTATCTATCTATCTTGGTAGACTTACCTCATATTTATATTCCTGTGAAGACATCATCTGAACAATGCTTACATGGACATACATTCACAAATCCACTGTTTACCTGAAAGACTTACCTGCGTCTGTGAGCAGCTGTAGGCCACGAGCCCTCAGGACACCCACAGAGAGGCGCTGTAGACACGGACTGTACATGAGAGATATCTGCACGTCACCCAGCTCTGAACACTGAAAGAGATTACAATAATTATTAGCTTTCATGGCCAATTTTGTGCACATGCAGATGTCTACGATGTTTCTGTTTGCACCTGTCAGTGGTGGAAGAAGTATTTAGATCCTTTACTTCTGTTAATGTAACTATACTACACTGTAAAAATAATCCACTTCAAGTCCTGCGTTCAAAACCATGTTAAAGCAAAGTAGTAAGTATAGTAAAGTAAGTATCTAAAACACAATGTATGTAAAGTAAGATTACTCATTGTGAAGTAAAATGTTCCCCGTTAGTGTTTTACTATTGTATTCGATGATTCTGGATTCATATTTCTGATGCATTAATGTGTATGTTGCATTTTTCGGCTTTAGATGTCTAAGTGTTGTGATCCTTTTAACTCCTTTATTTACTGGTGGGTAGTTTAATCTAAAGCAATGCATCATATCGTAATCTAAAAAGTAAATAAAGGTCTCAGAAAAATGTAGTAGAGTAAAAGTATGTTGCATAAAATAGTACAATTATCTCAAATGTGTACTCAAGTACAGTACTTGAGGAAATGCTCTTAGTTACATTGCACCAGTGGTACCTGTGTGTCGTCCTCTGTCTCCAGGTCCCTCCAGAGAACCCTGCCGGCCTGACCGAGCTCCCCCTCCAGAGGAAACAGAACCCTGCCTACCGCGTGGCGTTTGCCGTCTTGCTCCACACTCAGCGCACACACACTCAGGGTGCTCTGAGGCACACACACACCTGACACCTGCAGAAGGAAACAGGAAGTATGTGAGATAAAAATTGTTCTTCTGTCTCTATAGGTTGCATTGTTTTTTATTGTCCTCGCCTGGAAAACAAAGCAGTCGCAGAACTCGGGGTCGGGCCCCGTGCCCCGGGCCTTGGCCTGGCGGGGACGCCGGTCATCAGGGAGAAGCCGGAGCTCCACTAGCACGATGTTGCCATGAAAACGGGGAGGGAGGTTGCCGAGGCGGAGCAAGGAGACCATGAGCTGCTCGCAGCTGTGTCGGTACTCCACAGAGAAGCAGAGACGAGTGGCCATGCCGGGAGGAGGTGCCACCACCTCGTTCAGAGGAGGAACCGAGTAGAGACCGGCCATCACCGTCCCCACTGGGAACAATCCTGATGGAGACAGTGACAACAATATGGACAGTAGCTCACATTAGTCAGCACATGTAATATTCTTGAAGTTTTAAATTACCTCAATTTTACTAAAATTACACTAACCATCTACACATGCTGTCACATAAAGGCAGTAATGACCTACTCCTTACTGTGAGTGACCCACGATGGGCTAGTATGTCCCTTTGGGCCTCCATCTTCATCTTCATCTCCTCCTCTTCTTCTTTCTCCTCCCCATTTTTTAGGTGACCATGGTTTTGTGCCGTGAAGCGAGGAGGCAAGGTAAAAGGGATCTCACAGGGCCTTCCACACAGACAGTGACAAATGTTAATAATTGTGGCTATTTGCAGCTTTTTTCAATATCAACTTAACTGTGATATTTCTCTTAAAATCAAGACTACAAGTCCAGTAAACCCTGATGCTTTCAATTAATGGATGATGTTCTTCAGGAAAGAGAATTTTTCTTAGAAGTAGCATAATGTTTCAGAGGATTTTCCAGTACTTTTATCCATTGCTTCAGTCCATTTTGTTTAAAAACAACTGCTGTTTTTGTTTGTCTTACAGAAATCCAACAAGATGTAAGATGTGAGATGAAACTCAACTCTACCTTCCTTCTACATTGTCTTCCCCTTTTTCTTTTCAATCTTCATGTTAAGTCTGAAATGTGATGTAAAAGCCTGCTTTGCCTTTGTGGGCGAGACCTTTGAAGCAGTAATGTATTGGGTGGTTTAGGGGTTTAAGTTGTTGACCATGTATTTCCAACATCTCCAGTTTGAGTCCAGCTGGGGATCTTTTTTGGCATTTCAAACCTCATCCCAACATTCCTGTTGGCTCTTTACTTCACACTATCTCATAAAAAAGGCGAAAAACATAGCTCAATGGTATCAACGGGATCAGTATAACTTTAGTACTGTTCCACAAAATGTAATAAATTCACCTTTGAAAAAAAGAGTGAATAAACAGTCAAAGAAAAGCACTATGTAAGACTCTGTGCATGCTTTTTTACTGACGTGGTGCAGGAGCCCTGAGACACCGGGAGCACTGGGGCAGAGCATGCTGGTACTGAAGGCACTGTGGAGAGCAGCTCCTCGTACGGACTCAGACCCTTCTTCTTCCTCCTCCACAGATAGTAAACCGTCAGACACAGCAGCAGCAGCAGGAGAGCCACGGACAGACCGACAGCCAATGGTAAAACCTGGTCTAATAAAACAAGCACATTTACAAGGGTAATAAATCCAAAGGTAGTAATGTATGGGTCTAATTCAGTTTACAGCTTACCTGCCATGATTATTCATTAGCTCTGTAGCTGAAGCTACCTTTTAGCATGCGTTATTAATGTGAGTCTCTTGTTGTTGACCTGTTTAGCTGTGAAATGTGTACTGGATGGGACCCTGGAAAGCAGAGAAAGTATGCCACAGGTGGCTGGATTCTCACCATGTCATGCTGTTATCTAACAACAACACTTGTAGCACTTTAAAAGGAACAGACCACTGATTTAAAAATGACATATACTTTACACTACAGCCAGCCATTTGCAAACTATGCTGTTGTGTAATTTATAGTAAAGGAGCTAAAATTAGCAAAAACACTTATGTAGTAGTCCTGTAGATTCTTGTCTCTTCACTTCATTTTATGTTTAGCCACACTAGCAGCATTGGCTCTAGGAACAGCAATGTCAGTCTGTTGGTGCACTTTGGTCCAAACTGAAATATCTGAAAAACGGTGTGAAGAATAGCTATGACAATTGTTACAGACATCCACGGTACCCAGAGGATGAATCCTACTGACTTTGGTGATCCTCTGACTTTTCCTCTAGCGCCTTCATGAGGTTAACATTTATGGTTTTTAGAGAACTGTCTCACAAACTGGTGGATGGATTGCCATGGAATTTATAGCAGCACCTATGTTACTAAATAATGTCCATGTAATATGGCTGCTGCGACCACTAATCTGATTTTAACCATGAATGTATTAAGAGAAGGATTTTAACTCGGAATCATGTTCGATGTTCATTAGCCGCCAACCCCCACAGACTGTTCAGAGATTGGACAGCAGCTAACGAGATGACAGTTAATCCTCAGAGCTAAAGGTAGAGTAATGGCCCTCTCTCTTTTACAGACGCATGTGTACAAAATCACACAACATAGAAATCCTCATATTCTCGCTGATGTCAACTTCACATGAGGTTTAGGTGTGAGAGAAGAGTCAGGGAAGAAGATCAAGCTGAAGACAAGTCACTTCTGTGTGTTTAAGGCTCGAGAGTGGCTGGAAACACGGACGATTTTCCTTAGAAGTGAGTGAGAAAGAGAGAGCGGAATGAGGGGAGGAAGGAGAGACGCCATTTAGGGCTACCTACTCTGTGCCAAGGAAGAGTGCAAAACAGGACACAAGGTGTGAACTGCACGGTAAGTTGTACTTTTGTCTTTTATCTGATATTGCACTGTAGTTCAAAACACTCCTATAAGTTTGGCACTGAGGTGGATTTGGTTTTGCAGTTATTTTTTTATATAAATATGGATTCACCTTTTTATGATACTAATTCAGGCAGAGCAGCATTGTTTTTCAATAAGTAATAAGTTAAATAAGGACAGAAGAACTGTAATCGGATTTTTGAAAGCATCAATAAAAAGAAGAAGAAAATTAGGCACAACGTGGTATTGGAGGAAAAGTTCTTTTTACCTCTCTAGGATCCAATCTGGCTGTCTCTGTCTACTTTTTGTCTAAATAATTAAATAATCTGCATTGTGTAATCCCATTAGGCTAATCTGGTGTGTGTGTGTGTGTGTGTGTGTGTGTACTGACTTGAAGTGTGTTGTAAAGTCAGAAAGAAAAGGAAAGAAGCTTATTTGCTTTTTGATACCAATCTCATGTCTGTTCATTAAATTCAAGTAAAAAAAAAAGGTTTGAGCAGGCAGGCAACATAAAGACTGGAAACAAACGGGAACAGCTAACCCGGCTCATTCAAATGTAACAAAATTCACTTCTAAAACTCAATAACTAACATGTTTTTTCTTTTTTTAATCCACTAAGCTAAACTAACTGCTTGCAATTTCAAATTAATGTGCAGCAATTTCAGAATGGTATGATCCTCTCATCCAACTCTCTCCAAGAATAAGCATATTTGGGGAACTAGTGGAGCATTTAGCAGCTAAAGAGCAAGCTATTTTCCTTTGTTGTGCGTGTTTGGTTAAAAAAATCTGTTTGGTTTGAGAAGAAAATGCAATTAACACTCAAATGTATTTTTTGTATTCGCAGGTTGTTGCTGTTGCTATGGCGAGGCCCGGGCGCCCTGCGTCTGAGAGCTACCAGCCAGTCGGTTGTTCAGTCAGTCAGTCGGCCTCCTACACCAGTGAAGCTAGGGCTGTGGGGCCAGAGGATGGGGATGATCATGCACCCATTTTCTCCCAATCTAAGAGCTCCATGGATGTGGTCATGGCGACAGGGCCGCCGCACAAGCGGGACCCGGCCTGGACCAGAATGGACCTGAGACGCAGCTCCAGCACCAACACACACGCTGAGCAGAACTCAGTGACGCTGCAGCAGCTGCACCCTCGCATGTGGCAGCACATCAACTTCACCACGAGCAACCAGCACGTAGACGTGCACAGCCCTCCTGCCCTCGGCGAGCGCTGGATCACCAACATGCATCGCTGGAGCGAGTGTAGCAGCAGTACACACAGCCGGAGCAGCACTCCAGATACTGTTGTATGGAAAGGTGGGACCTCACGGCCCTCAAGTCTGACCCAGGAAACCCTGTCTCCCCTGTCCAAACCAACCTCTCCACAAACCACGCCCTCTCCCTGCATACCCCCCCTACAGACACCAACTTTACCACATGATCTTTTAACTTCTTCTTCTTATTCTTCTTCAACACTGAGCACACATCAGCAGGAAGACTCACTTGCTTCGTCACCCACACCCACACCCACTCCACTGCGATCACCGCTGCAGGCTCACACCTCCTCACTTTTGCCATCCAACTCCTTCAATCTCCTCCAGCCCACCAGCACGGAGGATGAGGGCTTCCTGGAGAACAACTCACTTTCTTTTACATTCCCATCCCCGCTCCCATCATCTAATAGCTTAGCAGAAGAAAGTGTGTCATCAGATCCTGGCTGCCTTGTCAATGACGTGAAAGAAGAGCTGCAGAGTCCTGGAGGCCAACAATTATCAGAGGGAGGAGTAGTGAGAAGCCCAGTGCATGTGTTAAGCTACCTGGCGCCCAATTCTCCAGCAGATGGACAGGAAAGTAGAGCCTCCGGTTGCCATCTTGAGTTGCCTTGGCAGTCTGGGCACAGCTGTCCGACAGGAAGGGGTTGGAGGTCACCCTTGGTTTCTTCCTTGAGCGACTCGCTTTTGGGCTGCTGCCACACAAAGGCTCAGGTGTTCAGGGAGGAAGGTACAATGACCTCACAGCTGGAGCTAGTAGACGCAGCGGTGCAAACCATCTCTCCCATTGGCTCCTTTTGGGGCCTCAGGACAAACAACTCCAATATGGGCTCCCACTCCCTCTTGGGCTCGCCGCCTGGATCAAGGCTGAACCTAAAGACATTAGTGGGGTCCAACTCCAATCTGGTGTCCCCCTCCTCCAGCATGTTCCCAGTGAGCAGCGGAGAGGAGGAAGTGGAAGAAGAGGAGAGGCAAGGAGACAACCTGACATTGGACATTAACTCTCCCTCCACGCACGATCTTGAGAGGAGAAGGTCGTGTCTGAAGAATCAGGGGGAGGAAAGGGATGCTATGGGGAGGAGGGGCAGCATGAAGCAGGTGCAGTGGGATGAAAACGGGATGACATGGGATGTTCACGGAGCATCTGTGGACCCGGAGGTGCTGAGCACAGCCATTCAGAAACATCTGGAGCTCCAGAACAGCCCTGGGACTCCAAAACGTACCTCCAACAAGAAGAAAGCACCAAAGCCTCCTCTAATATCGAATGTGGTAAAGGCCATGAGCCTAGAACTTCATCCTCCTGTGATGATAATAACCTCGACTTGTACGGTGGAGGGCGAGAGTGAGGGGCCACCAGAAGCAGACAGCAGGAGGGAGGTGGAGGAGGAAGGAAAAGAAGGAGGCAAAAAGGAGGAAACGATAGAAGCTGCTCGTAGAATAAGCAGAGCAGAAGGTGCTGATTCAAAAGAAGAGGATGAGGTGTACGGACAGGAAGGCACCAGCCATCCCAAGTCGCCCTTGCATGGGAGTGGACACATCCGCAAGAAGAGTGTGATCAGGTCACTGAGGAGGCCTGGGTGGTGTGGAAGCTCCAGAAAGGCAGTTGAATGATCCTGGAGACTATATGGGCTATTGATTATCCATAGCTCAATTTTCACAAAAGCACCATTAATAAACTCATTGACTTTAGGAGCATTTTCTTGTTTTCATGGGGTTTTATCCTGCTGTTTCATTTTGTCATTTGGTAAAATGTGGAGATGCAATGTTAGAAAATGTGTTCTTTCCATTGGATCGCTAAATTTGCCCTGAAGGGACATGCTGCATACAGGCTTCCCTAACTTGTTGGTTGTTAGGGTTCTCTTTTTTTTTTATTTACAGTTAATATTCTCCAACAAGAAAAAAGGCAGTAACAGATTAATGTTAAAGATGCAATTACATACACACATTTACTTGTTTATTTTGATGTCATTTTAAACAGCAACAACACACCTACATTCTTGCAGTTTAATTATGGATAGATGTATTTCTAGTGATGTCTTAATGAAAGTCAAGGGTTACCTATAAATCATTAAATCAACCACCAGGTAATGCATTTCTCCATGTAGATGTTCAATAAAACCAAATTTGGTCTTTGTATTTTTGTTGCTCTAAAATCTTTTTTTGTATTTAGATGGCAGTTGGAAAACTTTTATCATAATCAAGTACAGTTTTGATGTATTTGTCATCGGACGATAATACTTTAGCACATCTAAGTCGCAACATTTCAGAAGGCGAACATTTTAGTACACAACAGTGTTAAATTAACTTGTTACTTATGCTGCTCGAGTACGGTATAAATACAAAAACTTACCAAGCAGTATGTAAATTAGATACTGTTACCTACTTTACATACTGCTTGGTAACAGTGCATTATATTTTCCATCAGTAAAATGCTGTTTACAGTATCTACAGTACATAATATTCATAATTAATGATATTCTGCAAAGTGAATCCTTTAACTTGTGACACTAAGATAAGCAATAATTCTGTACTTTTACTTAAGTGAAAGCATATTTCTCCCATTACATCTACTGTATATCTGTACTTTAGTTAGTTAGTCTTTGTCATAAATCTTTGAGATGACATTTTTTTTTATTTATTTTTTTATTTTTTTTTAGACAGAAAAAAAGCCCAGCCAAGATGTCTGAACATAACAGCTGACAAATGAGGGAAGTGCTCTGGAAGCATGTGTCAGGTTTACTCTCAAACAGTTATTACACAAAATGTTATTACACACAGATAATAACACAGGGTGTGTCTCAGCTCAATCATGTTGTTTGAATATGAACACAAACTCAAAAGCCCAATAAACTCTGCCTCCCTCTCTTTCCACACTCCCTCAACTCATTCACTGTGGAAAAGGTACACATAGTTGAGTTGTTTGTAAACTTGGTGAACCACAGTGGTGAGGTTTGACCGCTCAGGCGCTGCCTTTCAGATGAGCAGGCACATTCTCTTTCATTCACCATAGAAAAAAGATCAAGTCGCTAGCGGCTTCCACTGCAGTTATTGTTGTCATAATTTAACAGAGGTGTGTAGAGCAGGCATTTATTTACTCTTTCTTTTTGGTCTTAAATTCTAAATGCATCCAAATTAAATAAATCAATGTGTTTTTATCCCCCGACCTACCATCTAGCCATAAAGTTTTTGTTTTATTTGTCCAGGCTTTAAGGTCAAATCAGTGCAGTTGTCACTCTGAATTATTAATATTATTATTATTATTATTCAACTTTATTGAAATCTATTTATTATTAACTGTATTTCTGTATTGTAATTCCTTGTAAATGTATAGCCAACATATAATATATGTCATAAGCTAATATCAGCCTAACAGATTTATCTCAAACTGCCACTTAATTACTGGTAATTCCTGTCTCATTTGACTCCTCTTACTCCCAGTTCAGATTGAGAAGTATAAATATGAATACAAGCCATGTTTTGGGAGGTAAACACACAATGACAACATTGTTTCTACTGAGTAATGTTTACACAGGATGAGCTATGGTGGAGATGTGGGATATCAAAGATAAAGGGCATGTCCGGGTCACTATGTCACTGCTGTTAGTCATGTGGCATGATGTGATGTTTGTTTGCGTACAGTGCTGTATTGCCTTTGTCCTGTGTGCATGTTGGTGTAATGTGAGCATACTATGTGTACGTGAAAGTGCTGATAGGACTCCCCGAAATCCCATTTTCTCAGCGGCAGTGGAAACTTTAGCTGTACAGTAGAACGATCCAGCGCTTGGCCTTTGTAGTGACACATCTCATTGTCCCTACTGTTGTGTGTGTGCACGAGTGTGTGCGTGTACCTGTTTGCGTACCTCTGCCTGATATAAATAGAGTGGGATGTGTGCCGGCCTGTGATTCTGTGATAGACGATGGCTGTACCAGGACCTCCTCTGCTCCTCTTTCTGTCCCTGCTGCTGCCGTTGCTGTTGAGCAAGGCATCTCTGCCAGCAGCTGCATACACACTCACCCCCGGACGACAGCCACAGCACAAGCTCCTCCACCTGGGTGAGGGCAAACACACAGAGAAACACACACACACCTGTTAAAACATACTAAAAAAGTTTTTTGATTTGAATGCCTGCTCTCTGTTTTATGGGACCTTATCTTGCTCTTGTGTTGTTCTTCTACTCTCTTAGACTGGCCTAAGGATTGTGGTATGGCTCACTTTAAGCCCAACATGGCTGAGAGGATTGTTTCTGGTAATGAGGCCAGACCTCACTCTTGGCCCTGGCAGGTCTCTCTGCAGGTAAATCTGCCTTTATGTTGATTTGGTTCACCATTAGGAGATCATGAATAGACCGCATGAAAAGTTACATACAAAACTCAAAACCAGTACACTTACTACCAGTGGTAAAATGTAACTAAGTACATTCACTCAAGTAGTGTACAATTTTGAGGTACTTGTACTATACTTGCACTTTTCCATTTTATGCAACATTATACTTTTACACTATTGAATATATTATTACTATACTATTATTTTCCAGAGGGAATTATTGCACTTTTTACTCCACTGCATTTTTCTAACCGCTGCAGAACATATGAAAAAAATTATGCATTCTTAAAAACTATTATCTTCAACAGTATATTAACTTAAGTGGATAAAATAAGGGCAATTTTGTCAACATTCAAATGCTGCTTACATGAATGCATCAATACTAATATTCCAATAACATATAGTTATTGACTTTAAGTACATTTGGATGCTAATACTTCTTTATGTTACCTGAGTAAGAGAATGCGGGACTTTAACATGTAATGGAGTATTTTTACACTGGTATTACTACTTTTACTTGAGCAAACGATCTAAAAACTTCCTCCACCACAGCTTACCTCCAGCCAAATTTGTATCCCTTCTTGGCTGGCATGAGGCTGCCCCTACAGATTATTTTTTGATCGGTTTATGTTTATGTGTTTCTTTTCAATCTTTTAGTGCATAAGACGTCTTTAATCGACCAAGCATTTAACACCACCAAACCAAGTATGCCAACTTTAAAGGAATGTAAAACCAATACAATTGTAGATTCTAACATTATAGGCTTAGGAACCAGTGGACGTTTGTCAAATTCTCAAATGTATTGTCAGTTAATTTAGTGTCAGTTGCTTATGGTGTAATTGACTAATCATTTGGGCATTTCACCATTTCCTATACTTCAACTCTTAACAATTGTAGGTCTTTTATAAGCAATAAGTGTAATTACAGCAGTAGCTCTTGTCTGTCAGTTTCCAGCCTTATCCTGGTTTTGATGATATTCAGAATTATGTTTACATGCAACACAAGAAACCTTAATTATTATTCATGTCACTGTATACATAATCATAACAGGATCCAGGTTTCTGATCATCTGTTGGTACAGCTGTGTCTTAATTTCTCACCATATTAGCCACAATGTTCTGCACCGACAAAGAAACCAAAAATAGCTTTGTAGTGTATTTATATGACAAATACTTTAGGACTATTACTATAGGACTAATAAAAGAAAATGTGTCCTACTTTTGGAGAAGCTGAGCAATTGCACAGGTCGGAATCTACATTTTTTTACTAAATCCAACTAACTTGCAGAAACTGGTTAACATTCCTTAATCGATGATCTATTAAGTGTGACCAACGGGAATTTGTGAAACATCCTGCATTAAGTCATCATGAGTCATACAGCAGTTAAGCATTAGTTATGTGTATGATTTCTACCATTTCTAGGAAATGTAAAATAATCTCACATCACTGAGGGGGCTGTCTCGCTGTCTCTGGTAGGTTCTTCCCAGGGGAAGTAAAAATTACATTCATGTCTGTGGAGGAACTCTCATCCACAAGAACTGGATCCTTACTGCTGCTCACTGCTTCCAAAAGTAAGAAACCCTTAACACAAAAGAAACGTGTGTGACACGAGAAACAAAGAGAAGCCCAGAGGCCTTGCTTTAATCATTTATTGGCGTTTTAGGGGTAAAGCTGAGGATGCTGGGAGCTGGAGGATTGTCCTAGGGAAGCACCAGCTGAAGCGCTCAGAGACGGCAGAGAGAATTTTCCCCGTGAAGAGAATCTACCGGCACGAGAACTTCCGTTACCCGACTCACAGCGAGCTGGACTACGACATTGCCCTAGTGAAGGCTGCAACAGATATCGTCCCTTCAAACTTCATCCGCTACGCCTGTCTGCCACGCAAGCAGACTAGCCTCAATCCGGGACACTACTGCTGGGTCACAGGCTGGGGAGACACCCGGGGTGAGTAGAGGAGAGGGGATGTAAATGGTAAGGGAAAAGCTCTGAAAGAAGTCATTAGGTCCACTGATTAAATTTTCTCAACCCGCTAGTTGTGCTATAAGAAAAGTCAGGGAATCAATAGAATTCATCCTCTGGGGATCAAGAATGTGTGTAGGCCTACAAAAGGTCCAACAGTTGTGGAAATATTTCAGTCTGGACCAAAGTGATGGACTTTAAAGAAAATCAAAATGTAGTTTAAATTTAATTTTTCCTTAAACACATTTCAGGTGGGAAGGAGAATGTGTCTCTGGCAGAAGCCCTGAATCAAGCCCGTCTGCCCATCATTGACTTCAAGACCTGCCGGCAGAAGAAATTCTGGGGTGATCGTGTCCGAGACTCCATGATCTGTGCTGGGTTCAGGGACACTGAGGGCCCACCTGCTGCATGTCAGGTAGGACTTATATTTACAGCAAAATGTTGAAGTGAGAATGAACATAAATTAAGAACCAAAAATCGCATCTCCTTACCACCGATCTTTCTCCTTCCTCCTCCCCCAGGGTGACTCTGGTGGTCCTCTGCTGTGCCAGCAGGGGCAGGATCGCTGGGAGGTGCACGGCGTGGTGAGCTTCGGCCCGATTGGCTGCACCGTGGAGAATAAACCCAGCGTTTTCACCCGCACCGCAGCGTACATCCACTGGATCGAGGCAACACGCATCAGGGACTTCTTCCTGCACTAAGCGGGCCGCCTGACTCATCGCTGACAGCAAACATAAGCTCTGCTCTGTTTCATGTCAACAGACAACTACAATCTGTTTACCTAAAAGTCTCAATGCAACAGTTCATTCAACAAAAAGTAAATACATGTTCTCAATGTGAAATTGTTCTCTTACAAGTCATTTTTTAAATTCTACACTGCTCTGATGTTAAACAGCAGAAAGTGGCAGAGCACTGGATAGTATACACTACACATGATATCTTACATCCAGTCTTCATTTGAGCAATTGGTTTAAAACAAAAATCTTTGTCAAAATTTCCCCATTTCCTTTAATATAGTAGTTAATACAGCGGATTTGATGGAGACACAAACAGCTTTACAGTGATTCTTGCACATTAAAACAGAGGCCGCTGCTTTTACGCTTCAATAAATACAGAGCAGAACCATAAGGCTTAGTTCTGCGTTTGTAGATCATAGTTGAAAATCTCTTTGCTCTTCTACTACAAGTCTTTCAGTCCAGAATCAGTACATGAATCCACTGCCGTTCATCTGATGAACCACACACCCCATATGTCACATGTCATGTTACACATTGGCTCTTTTAACCCAAATATCATGGGTTCATTGATTCAGGATAAGCATCAATGAAGACTAATAAGCCTCCCATAAACAATATAACAAATGACACACCTCTATAAAACATCCTCACAGAGTATTGTCATTACTGATTAGATCAGTGACAAGAACACCTCAGAGTATAAAAACAAATGAAGAGAGGGGGGTTGTAGGACGGTCTACATCTGGGCTCCCTGTGGAATTTAGTCCAATCTCCTGTGGTTGTGTCAGGCTGTGTCCTGGGGAGTAATTTGGCCCTAATGTAGAAGCAGATGTGTGTGGGAGAGAGGTTAGTATAGCCTGGAGGAGGAGGATGAGGAGCCGGTGAGGTGGTCCCAGTTGTTGTAAAGAGCGTAGGCACCAGACAGGGCTAAACCAGCCAGACCTCCTCGGGCTACACCCTTTAGGCCACCTGCAAACACACAGTCGTGGCAGAATAAGTGAAAATAGCTGTGTGTCGACACAAAATCAACAGAAACGTCAGTAAAATGATTCTCATTCTAATTTGCCCAAAGTGCCAGATGGTTAGGGCTCAACAGATTGACTTTAGGAAGTGTAATTTATTAGCTCTCAAAAAAAATTGTTGCTTTACAATATTGATTTCAATATTTATTGTAGTGCCCTTTGAACGTCACAACATGCCTGCCGAGTATTTAAATTAGAGCAAGGCCGATATATCAGCCGATATTAGGCATTCTCCAAACTGTGAATGAATATTTAAAAAATTAAATAAAAACACCCTTCAAACATGTTGTGAGTGTTGACGTTTGTCCACCAGAGGGCACATTACACTGTGTTTGTTGTGTTTTTGTTCACAGGACTTTAGGATTCATATCTGAAGTTTGTATTTTTATACATTTTGTTTATCAGAACTTTGATGTTCCTCTGTTTTGTTGGGACCATAAAACAAAACAAAGTTTATTATTAAACTGCATAATCATATTATTTAATGAAGACTCATAAATATCGACAAATAACTTGTGTTAAGGAAATCTGATTATGCTTTGTTACGCATTTCTGGATCTCTCACACACACACACACACACACACACACACACACACACACACACACACACACACACACACACACACACACACACACACACACACACACACACACACACACACACACACACACACACACACACACACACACACACACACACACACACACACACACACACACACACACACACACACACACACACTTTTAAATCACCAAGTACTTGTATCGATACCGGCCTTAAAAATCTTTTATTAGTCCGGCTCTAATTTAAACAGTATACATTACATTAAAATATAGAGGTGGTGAAAGTAGCACTAGTCAAAAAGGTCTCTCACTTTCAGCTTCTTAAATATGAGGATTTGCTGCTTTTCTGTTTTATAGGGTTGTAAAATGAATACCTTTGGAAATTGGACTGTTGGTCAAAAAAAAACTTTGAAAAATTTTTTTTAATTTAATTTATGGTTCTAGCAAGTTTTAAGTGGCATTCATTTAATAGATTAATCAAATAAAATGATATAACCCAGCTTAATACATAATGACAATAATAATTTGTCCCGGCTTAATAGTAGTCAACATTTTGCATGCTTGGGTGGTTCCGTTACATTAAAGCCATCACTCATTTATATGAGAACTTGTGAAACCACACTATTTCAACAGAAGGACTTTATATGGCGACAATACATGTTGTATAATTCAGTTATCTTTTCATTAAAACCCATACAAATACTCTTAGGTTAAAGACAATAATGTTACACATAAATATAGAAGCAGAAAAGACACTTACTGGCTGATTTGAAAAACATTCCAGTTAGCGTGCCAGCAGCCATTGTGTTGATGTCATCTTCTGCTCCTCTGGCCTTCTCTATCGCTACACCAAAAACACTATATAACAAGGCTGCAAGGGCAAAGAAAAATAAACAGTTTTACATGAGGTGGCAACAAAAAACACATCTGTTTTACACTAGGTGAAGTTTTTCAAAAGAGAGAAACTTGAAAAGCAACATATCCAACATTAAAAAAAATCCTAAAAGCAGTAGCCTGACGTCATACTCAGATTCTAGTTAGAATATAAATATGATACTTTGCCATTGGGCTGTGATTATGTGTTGTGTTTCAACCAAACAAGGAAAAAAGTGCCTCTGCACTCAACTGGATAGACCTACAACCAATCAGAGCAACCGAGTATGTGACGTATGTTGAGCACCGCATAGTTGCCCCTGGCTTCTCTCTTATGTCTCTTAAGTTTAGATTGTGTTCAAAAGGTGCAATAACGCCACAGGTCTTATGTTCGCACTCAAAGCCAAGACTGGACTTGAGTACTACAGCCCTGGTTATCGTTCCCTTAATACATCCACGCTAGCTACCGCTGATGTTAGTTACTAACCGATAGTCCTGGCCCTTGTGAAATTTAACACATGATGAATTACAGCCATTGGCTATATTCATTATTACAGCTAGAGGACCTTGGGAGAACCTTCGTATGCCCGCGGGTCTGCTCCATGGATGTACTAAGAGAACGAATTCAACCCATGCGCTCTTTGGTGACATGATAGATCACGTTACTGTTGATCATCACACACGGATCAAGTCCAGACTGAACTTCCCAACCTCAAATGTTGTGGGCGGAGCTAAATTCAACTGGCATCCAGGCTATAAAAGCACACTATTATTATACATTTAAATAAGTAATGTTCTCTTAAATATTATCAGCCATGGTAAATTTTTTATATCTTACATTACAATGGTCTTACCTACTGAGCCTAAAGAGTTGGCCCATGAAGCACCCTGTCTGGTCACCATGTTGAGAATCCTGGAATGAGAAAGCAAGAGGAACGGTCATATAATCCAAATTTAATATTAGGGGTAATAGGACTGGTAAACAGAACTCTGTCTGCATACTCACTGCACATTACGAGGTTTGGACCATCCCATGTCTCTAGTCTCCTTCAGGCTCACCCTGAGACCGTTTACAGCTCCAAGTGCTGCTCCTGAAGTCAAAACAAAAAGGCAGAAAAGTTGGGTGAGGCTTTAGGAAAAACAATGAAAGCATTCAGCTATCTCAATATATATCCCAGGTATACTATTCGCCAAAACACCCAAACTTGATTGTCAACTATGAGCCCTAATCTGGTGCTATAGCATCTCCACTTTTCTAGGGAAGGCTTTCCAAAATATCTTTAGAACATGGCTGCAGGAATTTGCTCCCATTCAGCCAGAAGATCACCAGTTGGTCTCTGATGTTGGGTGATAAATCCCGGCTAGCAGTGGGCACCCAAATTCATCCCAAAGATAATTATGTACCTGACTTTGTGCATGGTGGCATTGTCAAATTGAAAAGGTGGCCCTCCCAAAACCCCGTTGTTGTTTAAGTACCATCCTCTTGATTAAATTAAGGTGACCAAGCTCAAAACAAGGAGGACAGCCACAGAGCAGTACAAAAAACTAAGTGAAAAGCAGTGTCCACATACATATAGTATGGTACTATTTTTACTCTTCACATTTATAGAAAACATTTTTTTTCCTATTGAACAGTATGAATAAGGTACAATCTTAGTTGTGTGACAATATCATAATAACAACATTAATATCAATACTTTTTTTGTATGCGCCTTTCAAGTCACCCAAGGACAAACTCAGATAAAATAGTTAACACATAATGACAAATAGCAGTGGGAGGAAAAATGATGTCAGAGGAGGTGCTTACTATCGCTTACCAGTCATGCATGATCCTCCAATGGTGAAGAAAGCCAGTTCAAACCTCCCTCTTGTTTTATTGGCACCTGTAGGTAGAATGAATTCATCTGTATCCTGAAACACAACATCAACAGCTGTTACATTGAGAAAAATACACAAAACACATATTTAATATCGAAATCAGCTAAAATGGTAATTTAGCTCAACCTTAACGTTACCTGAATCAGGTAACGAGGGTCGACATTGAGGTAAGGGGACAGAGGACTCATTCCAGTCACTGAAATGACATTACAACACAGATATTAGCTCACTTTAAACATAATTCAACATATATATTGAGAAAGTTGTATTGACAAGACATTTAGAGCTCAGGCAGCTGACTAATAATACAGCTACCATGGCTGTTAGTTACCCGGCTAAAGCTAACCGAAGCAAGCTAGCTAGCGTTATGGTAACATTACATGACGCTTACAGGGAACACCGGCGAGCTCTGTGTTGGAGTATTCAGATGCACCGCCTCCAAAGAGACCCCCGATACCTCCTTTCATTCCTCCAGATCCTTGTGAGTTGTCCATGGCTGTAAAAGATCCGAGGGGTCAAAAACTGGAGCTAGCAGGGAGCTGCTAGCCAAACCGATCTGGCTAAAGTCAGCTAGGCTAGCTATGTCGCAATACTAAAACTCCCAAGACAAACGATGGGCTGCTGGTTTCACCGACACCAACAGACGCTGTCCCGTTGATGTGTATTTTGAACCCTAATTGCGCTTTACCAGTGAAAACACAAGGTTTTTGTTATAAACTCTCTACTTAGCTCGCTAGGTTTCTTATCAAACCCCTGACCTCCAGCAGCACGTTCTGCCGTAAAGCGACTACACTGACGCTGAGCTGTTGTTGCGTCATCAAACCCGACCATTAAAAGTAGAAAAAAACAGCTGGGACTGTCCTGTCCTGACTCAAAATCAATTTCATCTCGTGTTTGATAACGTTTGTAAGCCCTACGACGTAACGAAACCTCCACAGATTTGGGATCTGTTTACTTTCCAAAACTGCATACATAGACTATATATGGATTATAACATATAACATATAGTATTATATCTTGATAACCTTCCACTGTGTAAGTCTGAAATCATACCTTGTCATTTTTGCCATACCCCAAAAATTGCCAGTGGTATTTAATTTCACTTTTTGTCATAGCCTATTGTCACCAATGAACAGCATTCATAAATCCTTGATCCATGTCCAAGGAGAAGCGCATATAATAGAACAAATAAGACATAAATATTAGAGGGCCATGAATAAATAAATGACATAAAAATATAAGTGGTCTTCAGTTTACAAAAAAGTCACTACAGCCAGACTGTATTCATTGTTAAAGTCTTACATATATTAACAGTTCTTCTGCAATATTTAAGTACATATACATTTTGGAGACATGCAGTGCAACCAAAAACAGACTTTTTCTACAATCTTTCTTTTGCTTTCAATATTTATTGGAATGACAAGAAACAGTTTTTTTTGGCAGAAAATAGAAAAAAGTACATTGTTGAAACAGAATTTTAAACTTGATAGATATGCATGGATATCATTTATCATGAAATTGGTTTCTTGAGCCTTGAGATAAATGAAAATGAGGTAAGAAAAAACATTTCTAGTGCAGTAACTAATGACATTTTCATTTTCATTATTTAATATTACCTATAAAATGTCAGAATGTTTGGAAAAATGCCCATCACATTTACTCAGGACAAAATTGTTTTCTGAACAATAGTTCAAAATTGAAAAGCATCATTGACCACAATGACACTGTTTTATTAAGTCTTTCCCTTGTTTTCTGTCATCTCTCTTCTATCCGTCATAAAGGCCCAAGATGGCTTAAAAAAATAAACACAGAAAATACTCAAGTGTAAGAAACCGTTTCTGCATTAATTTGCTGTCAACCAATCGTCTCAGCTCTCACATGCAGTTTGTTGCTGCTCACTTGTTGGAGTTATTGTAAATCTAGTCGGAAAAATGTCCTCACGCACTACACAGGGAGGCAGCAGAGAGCTGATAGTAACCACAGACCTGCCATAGAGGGGTCAAACCTGTGGATTCTCGTTATCCTCAGTCCTGTCTTTGATAGGCCTGATTTAATTGTCTGATTTGGTTGAATTTGCACTCAGTTATGACAGATACAAGTTGGATTTGATGGACTGTTGGTAACTCTTGATGTACTGAGGCAGAGCTGAGTAAAATAAACATGAAGCCTGTCTGGCCTTAGATGCACGGTTTGTCACATTTCAAACCTACAGAATATACTCACCCATGATGCAACAGGAAGACAAGAACACACGCACACGCACATGCACACATACATGCACATTTATGCTTGGCCATCTGCTGCCGGTCAAAGGCACTGAAGGAATTTAGTGTGTTAAATTTCACGAATAACAGAGCATCTTATTTGGATTCTGCCATTGTATGTGAGTATTCAGACGGGGCCAAGTGGAGCGATGAAGTTTGCCATTGTCGCCCAGTGTGGGTGTTTTCAGACTCTCTGGCATGATCTGTGAGTTAGTGTTGTCTGTGTTACTGCCCAGTGTGCCCACTGTCTTTCCCACAATGCTCCATTCAGCCTTGGGCCGCCCCCACCCCTCTCTCTCTCTCTCTCTCTCTCTCTCTCTCTCTCTCTTCTCAAACTCTCTCAGACTAAGCTGCCACCCATTTTGTACCTCTGGCTAATCATCATCATAATCCTCATCACCATCCTCATCATCATCTTCAAACTAAAAACCAAATTTTCAGTTGTGGGATAAAATATCTGTGATGTCATCTTTGTGATCTTTTTCACCCTTGTTTTCATCCTTCATTTCCTCTCTTCCTCGTTCTCTCACTCTCTCTCTTTTTCTCTTTCTTTCTGTCTCTCTGAGCTCCCAAACACAAAAGACAGAGAGGCCACGACAGGACCCCAGTGTATGCTGGTTGTCAAGGAGACAAGGAGACAGTGTTGGGTCTTTAAACTGCCTCAGAGGGGTGTGTGGAGTTAGGGGGAGTTGGCCTTATTTACATGGGAAGAGGACAAGGGAGAGAGAGGGGTTTGAAATACAACTTTTGAGCAGCTTATAGGACTCCTGTTATTCAGCTAAAAATCATTCTGCCGCTCGGTCATCAAATATTTACCAAGCGTAGAGAATCTGGAGCTGGTCATTATGTGGAGAATGCTGTGCATACATAGTAATGTAAATCACCCCCCCTCCCTGACACACACACACACACACACACACACACACACACACACACACACACACACACACACACACACACACACACACACACACACACACACACAACCCCACTTTGATTGTAAGCACTGGGAACTCTGGGCCCCAGTGTTGGCAATGGCGTAGAACTGACTACGCCAGAATACATTACCAGATGCTTGAAGAGTGTTTCGTACCAGACTAGGAGAAGAAAAAAAAGCTCAGAACTTGAGAGAAAACAGGAAAAACAGAGACAAGAGTACACACCCATCCCAACACACACATGCACCCCCACCCATTTATACATCCACATAGTCTCTCCTGTACTTTTTTCGATCTAGCTATCTCCACTCGGCTTCTTCCTGTCCAGAGGATTGTCAGCAGCAGTCACATTATGTCTTTTCTCTCTCAGTGATCAGGGGGGTTGGGGTTGGCGTCCACAGAGCAGGCTCAACTCCAAGCCTGAAGTTCAATATCACCCCTCCACAATGAAAGCAGGAAGGGCAGGGAGAGGACGAATGAGCCACCCACTGCTGCATTCACCACAGAAAATCCTCCATGTGATTTTCTCCTTTTTTCTGCGTGTGAAACCTTAAATGCGTAGCTTGAAAGGGAACTTCAGTGTCAAAGGCTCAAATTTCCAAGGATTTCTATCAACCCTCTTTATGTTTTCATTTTAATAAGTCAAAA
This sequence comes from Etheostoma cragini, assembly GCF_013103735.1. NCBI lineage: Eukaryota > Metazoa > Chordata > Actinopteri > Perciformes > Percidae > Etheostoma > Etheostoma cragini. The sequence continues at coordinate 4,969,386 of NC_048427.1, read as the reverse complement.
AGAGCCAAATTAGAACAAATGTAGCTACCATGACACAATATTAGCAGTGGGTTTTCAGAGACTTCAGGGACAGACTGTGATCCTGGGTAATATTTACTCTGCAGATGTTTGAGGGCGAGCTTGCACAATCAATTTCCCTTTAATTCCCCGGCCATCTAGTCCTCCAAACCTGAACCCTCCCCTTCTTTTTTCTGTTATACATGTGCATGCCTCTGAGAAACCATGGTGAGCTGGGTGTGTTTTGTTCCCTCTTATTACACAGATCAATGTGTGTAATATCTACTTAAATAGCAGGAGTAGATAGGGAAGAGGAGAAAGAGCACAGAAAAGGAGAAGTGGGAAAAACATGTTGTGGCCTTTTTGTTGCATTGGCCTGAAGTATCTGCTGGGTTTCTTTTCCTCCTTCAGTATCTAAAAGGAGTGTTTGGTGATTAGTATGCAGAAAGGAAGCTGATTTGCATAATTAAGAGCTACAGAGAAAAAGCAACAAAGTTTGTTAGTTTTACAACTATGAGTTTAATAGTGTACAAAGAGTTATTCCTGCTCATTTTAAAAGTTAAAAGTTCAACACATATCTTTCTTTTCATGTTTCTAGACACATGTACTTTTTTAAAGGAATCCAAAGCAGAGACAGATACCATTAAAGTGGTTAATAATCACAGTAGTGGTAACCATTAGTAACCTACACTTGAAGAGTAGATTAATGTTGTACTACACTGTTAATTGTCACACTCATAGTATACAAAAGGCACAACAGGCAAGCAATGTTGATCTCAAGTTAATACAGAGGACATCAGAGACTCCAGTTTATCAGGACATGGATTTCTAATGACACATGAAGGATAGTTATACTCATTAAATCACTCTCCGTAATAAGGCATAATATTCTTATCTGAAAAGGTCATTTAATGTTATTTTCACGTACAAAATAGAATATAAAAATACATTATAAACTTGTTACAGATGTTACGGCTCTATGATTTTTTTCTTTTTTTATGTCAAGGCATCAGTTGGTTTGTGTGTATATGTGTGTGTAACTGTACCACGCCTTCTGAAAAAGCGGATACACATGCAGAAATATAGATATGGACGACTTCATCTCCAACAAAAACAATCAAACAAACAAAAAGATAAAATATATCACTATTCTCTCGAGGTATCCGAACCTCACACATAAACAATTCGGACATCTTAGCTGCTGCTTTAATACTACATTGCACTTCCAATTCAAATGAGCCACTTCTTTGTTTTGTTTTTTGGCACTAAAATCAGAATTGAGAAGAGTTATGGATGTAAAGTAGATGATGACAATGAATCTGCATAAACCCCAAAGGATATATTTTCATGCTAGGCACAAACCCACGTTGTAGTTGTAAAAGATTTAGGTGTAACATTGTTCCATCGCTCTCAAATAAATAAAGGCACTGTTGTTCAAGCTCATACAATACTGTAGTGTGAAAAAGGCAAAGGCATCGTTGTGTAAGTCCTCTCCATTTAGACAAAAGAAGTGCAACTTTCCCTCTTTGTCTGTGCATCTGTGCGTTACAGACATTTCTTGGTAATTGACATTTATACTGCATATATTGACTCAGTATTGGGATTCTTTAGCTATTAACAAAAGCTCAAAAGATACTTGGCATTTTGGATTCCTGTTTGCTATTTTTCCTCACTGAGCACCTGTTGCTTTACGATAAAAAAGGTTCTACACTGGCATTTTAATTCACTTGCCGACAGCTTTCTTTTTAGTTTTCCTCATTCAAATGTGTGAAGGAGAAAGAAAACTCACCCTTTAAACAAAAATAAACAAAAAAGTGACATTTTGAGCACATCATTAGTGTTAAATTTCAAGGGAAAGCGTCTTAATATATGAATAGTCTATATATCCTTGATGTTCCACTTCCAGGATGGCTGCGTTGGCACCGGAAAATACACCGGATTTCACTCATTTAGGCCAGATATCCGTTGCCTTGGGTTTCCTTTGTGCTGGCATTTCAAACTCCGGTTGATTCATGAGGACTATGGTTAACTTTTTCTCAGAGCTCTGCATGGTAAATCCAGACAGCTAGCTAGACTGTCTGTCCAATCTGAGTTTTCTGTTGCACAACTAAAGCAACTTTTAAACGTATGTTCCACCAAAACAAGTTCCTTCCGAGCCTATTTTGCAGCAGGACCGTGGCTTTTTCCGAGTGCTTAGCACCGCACAAGACGATTGTGATTGGTTTATAGAAATGCCGATAAACTAGAGCAAGTTTTCCTCCCATCCTCGGATGCTATGTGGAGGAGCCAGACTCTCCTCCAGCACGCTTTGGAGGAAGGTCTGGCAAAGAATAACATAACATCAATTTGTAATGTGTAAATGAGTTAATGTATGTTGGCCCAGAAAAATACCAATCTCTTCAAAGAGTGTGTTGAAAACGTAAGTAATAGGTGCCCAATGAGGAAAGATGATGCTTCAAAATGTCAACATATTTTTTTAGGTTTTAGTGTTTTTAAAGGTTTCTTTGCTGGATAAGTAACAATATTATCAGTATAGTTATAGTTATTAATAGAGTCAATATTATTGCATCACATGGACTGAGGGGAAGGGTTTGGCACAGCGTGGGATTGGTTTAGGAGCCCTTCACCAGTTTGGGGCCCGTACCCAGTAAAGTCTACTGGTTATGCATGGCAACAACTGTTACACATTGGGATTTTGACTGTTTTAACATTCTCAGACTGGCTTTGGACTTTTTGAAGGTAGGCACGTTTGGTAAAGTTTAGGTTAGGACTTGGTGATGGCAAGGTCCTGAGGTTTATTCCCATGATCGCTGTCATCTGGTTGGCTGGTTAGACAGAAGCAGCCGGGTTGTTCCCAATGTGCTGGTCTGGTTGGCTGAGCCGGGGGAGTGACGGGGCCGTGGGCCAATGAGCACGCCAGCAGGCAGAGATGGGTGGGTCATCAGTGGGCGGAAAGGTCAGAAGGTCAAGGGGTCATGGGTTAGTTGCCGTGGCAGCTAGAGTTAGACAGACAGAGACGGACAGACGTGGAAAGGAAACAAAAAGGGCACATAAAAGGGGACATAAAAAGAAAAAAAGATAGAAGAGAGATTAGTGTCAGCTAGTGGCGTCAGGATGACAACAAGGCAGATCTACTGCAGTTGCACAGCATGAGGGGCGCTTCATAAGAGTTGCGCAACACCTTCATGAGCCCTGCATAACCATTCAGAAGGACTCACATCAACCACCGGGTGGTGACATAAGGAATGGCTGGTTAGTGGTTGCTCTCGTGGGCTCATGAAGGTGTTTGCAGGGATACGTTTTAGGAGAGGCCCCTCCTGACGTGTGATCGCTGCTAAAGTGAGACTACTCATGCTAGCTGGGCTACGTCTAGCACAGACAGACAGTGAAACCATGGACAAGGAGGGAGACAGCATGGTTTCATGTGGGTGAGAGAGTGACCTTTATGTCCAAAGAAAAGTGTCTGGGCCTCAAAAATACTTTCGCTTACTGACAAGTAGAGCTTTTGTTTAGCAGCAGGCATAAGATCCGAATGATTAACAGTTGTGATTAAGTGATAATTGATTATGGTTTGATCTATTTGCTATGATGTATTAGAAGAGCAACTAATGACTACAGTAAGCAAAGAGGCACCATAAGAGATAGCGATGAAAGGTTAAGAGATGGTGATTTTAGAGGGACTTAAGACACAATTTAACAATAGACAGACTAACTACAAGAATTTAGAGGCTTTGGTTTTCTTTAGAGATTTTTTTCAATAGTCATCTTTATTGCCTTTTAGTGTTTTTTGTCCAATGTGTACAACAAGAGCACTACCGCTCTCTCTCTCTCACAAACACACACGCACACATAAACACACACACATACACACACACACACATAAACACACACACACACACATACACACACACACACACACACATATTGTAGCTAGCTAGTCCATTTCTATTGCATAAAACAGTCACGAGGCCTGTGAATCGAGAAGGTCACCTCATCTTAAATAGACAAAGCAAAACACTGCCTTCATTGCCACCTTTCTTGGTGACTAAAACAGTAGTAGCTACACACCTTGAATAAAAGTTTGAAGTTTACATGTAGACACTTCATCTATAAAAAGCATATCGTAAAAACAAAAATAAAGATTTACAAACTAAAAAAAAAAACTTAAAAAAAGAAAAGAAAAATACTACAGGTATTTCCAAAGCGATCTTGTTCCATAAGCTTCATATAAGCACTTAAATCCTTAAAATCCCTATATACAAATTTATTTTGCAGCTAAATACATGGTAACAGCACCACTCTGGCTAGGAAATATATGAAAGATGTAAACAGCCCCAATGATAAAGTCCAGTGGGCGACTGATAAGACCACAAACAGTATTTCATACAAAAGAGTTTGTAACACAGACTTCAGTAGTTATCACACTCTGTGTTATAGTAGTAAAGACCAAAGATCATATTGAATCGAATGACCTTCAGAAAAAAGACAATCACTGTTACTTTAAGTGTCATATAGTCATTGGGCACAACACAGGATTTAATTAATAGTAATAAAAAAAAACATTTGTGGTATTCTACTGGAATGAAGTTGGGTATAAATAACATTTCCCACAGTTATTTGTATGGTCAAAAGTAGTAGTGAAGAGATAAAATCAACAACAACAAAAAAGGTTTATGGGAGAGGACTCCAAATCCACAGTCACAAGGACTGAGTCACATGAATGGAGTGATCCATTCTAATTGAGAGGGTCCCGGCCTGCAAGCCGTCCAGTTTATCTACCAGGCGAGCATAGATAACCGCTGCAGCTGTCACCCCTCATTAGTCCCTCCCAATCTGCTCACTTGTTTCACTACAACAATCATATTTTACACTGAAACTGCTTCAGCGTGTGACTTTTTGAAACAGTTATTACTTGTTTTGTTTTTTTAGGCATGCCGTATTACAGACACATAAATTGAAATTGGTCCATTGGTCTGCATGCACGCACACCAAAACACACACATACACATACATATAAAGTGGCTGGTGAGCTAACTAACCTCTGTCTGGGGTCACTACCCTTTGGTAAGGATGGATTCTCTTGTCGTGGCGTCGTACCTTAGTGGTCATGGCACCTGCTAACAGCCATTGACATCGCCAAAACAGAACACAGAAGGTTACTCATCAGAAAGACATCAAACAGTCCACCCATGGCACCAACATCAGTGAAACCAGGAATTTACAAAGTGTTCGAGGCTGAGGGTGAAAGTAATTCAAAACATCTCACTTCTAAGAGTCAGAATTCTTGTTGTTTTGTGGTCTTCTGTTCTCTGAAGAAAATATTAATCCAAACCACAAATTTCTCACTAAGCTTCACTATTAGATTCAACATCAGCTGTAAGCAAAGTCACTCTATAGCTCTGTGATTAAAATAAGCTTCATATATTAAATCACAAACAGCGGCGCTAAAATTATCTATGGGTTCACTAAAATGTGTTAAAATTACAAGCGGAAGCCAAACTATTAAAAAAAGTTAAATAGCTGTCAAACAACAACACTAGTTTGCTAATACAAAGAGGAAATTAACAGGAATGGACACTTGACTACAGAATGACTGTCGAGGAATCTGTCATCCGAAAGTATGAGCAAACTTTGAGTGTTTGCTCTGTGGGACAAGTATGTGGTGGGGGGGGGGGGGGGTCTGCAAGCCAGTCCATGTGTGTGCTAGGAAGGGTTGCTATCGCTTAGCCTTTGGTTGGGAAAGCCATACCTGCAAAAACACAGGAAGAAGGGACTGTTAGCCCAACAATGAGCTTCAGCATTCATCTATATATGTTGTGGATGTATTACAAGAGCTGGATATGGCTGCCAATTTGTCTCAGTGGCAAAGCGTGGTACTGCGACACAACCCCCCCCCCACCCATAAAAAAAAACACAAAGCAAAGAAACGGTTAAACGGTTGCCGCGAATTCTGTTTCCTAACCCGACAATACCAGAAAATATCAGGTTGTCTTTGGACTGTTCGGCAAAGCTTCAGGCTTCTCTCGGGTTTGGCTATTTTTAAAATTTCTCAGTTTTGTTAACTAGTTAACTAAGCTCTGCATCTATTGATGGGATGTTTTGAAAGTACATATCCACACTTCTCAAGCTTCTCCATTCTTTCATCTCTCTCAGGTCCTGTCATATGGGAATATTATAAAGTAAAGTGCTAGACTATGCCAGGTCTCTTATAAAGTGAAATATTTCTTAAATTTTTTTTATTCGCTTAAAATGTTTTAACTTGAGTCAAAGATATTCCGGCATTTTGTGAATCTGCTTCATAAATCAGTCAGAAGCAGCACAAACACATTGTGTCATTGCTTATGTCCCGTCTGCACAGTTGGTACATTGGCTGTTTGGGGTGAATAAACATAGACTGCATAAACAGTCAGGGGTGAAATATGAAGAAAAAAAAAATAATGAACAAAAAAGTTTGAACACACCTTTGTAGATGCATCTATCTATATAATCGTGTCTATAGAACTGGAAACAAGGCCAACTATGATGTACTATGAATATTTAGACCATGAAGGATTTAAATTTGCGTATCAATTTCTTAGACTCTAGAAATACTATTTCTTTGTGCGGGATCATCTATGGGACAAGCGGGTGGTGACAGAAAGACTAAGGTAAAGGTTTTTTGACGTACGCGATAGGTGAGCAACTTCCATTGGAGTCCAATATCCAGTTCTCATAATACATCCATTGACCATGTAAGAAATAATGAACGTTTGATTTCCAAATACCTAATACTCCAGTTGAGTCAATCGGGTATTCCAATATGGAGGGTGTGAGTGTGTATGGGTACTCGTAGGGAGTGTAGATGATTCCAGATTCGGGCCCTTGCTGCACCATATGAGGATTGCCTCCCTGCATGAGGGCGGAGCTCTGGATCTGACGAATCAGAGGCATGAGGGTTGGCGTATTGACGGGAGCGGGGTTGCGCATGGAGGGAGGCAGGACGGGCGTTGGGCCTGTGATGATCCGAGGTGCCTGAGGTGTCCCTAGAGGAAAGCCGGCGGTGGCTGTGCGGCACACATTCAATAATGCAAGTTTGCGCACACCCACACGCGAGCACACACAAAGTGCAGACACATACAATAGACAGGGAAGAAGAGGAGAGGACAAACAGTCTATTTAACAGTAGAAACAGAGGTATTGTTCATTTATACAGTGGATTACTGTAACAAGACCACTCCTTTGTCACACCCACCAACCCTCCTCCACATGTTAACTATGATGTCATCCTTACGCGTCTTGACGTTGGCGTCTCTGTAGGTTCCATTGAGAATAGCCAGCTCCATCAGCTGCATTTTCTTCAGGTTGTCCTCCCCCTCAGCCTACACCAGGGCAGAGCAGAACAATCAGCTTTCTTAGCAAGGACTGTCATTCAGCGAGAAGTGACTGAATTAAGTTTTGTGGGAGTCTGGTAAAAAGTTAGCAAATGTTAAAATATGTTTTTTAACTTTGCACTTGTTTTTTTTATAATAAAAACAGTGTCTGACATTCAGTTGATCAGACTTTGTACACAGCTACTCCACCACACAGGACATATTTAACTTCTTCTTAGCTCCAGTTACAGCTCGGTGAAAAGCTTGACTGATTTACAGCCGGAAGGCAAGGTCGGTGGAGTTAAACTAACACATATCACTAACTTTGTTCTTCACACACTTACACATTCACAAACAGAGATTAACAGGTGTTCAGCCCCTGATTGCTTTAAGACACTTCACATCTTTTAACTTCTAGGGTTGGCGGATATTGTGCTGTGATTGGAGTGGAAGTGACGGCTGACTGCCGCAATAGAGAAATCCCCCTGCTGGTCTTTTCAATCTGTTCCTCTTGTTGCAAATAATGCAGATGAAAAAAAAGAAAAGAACCTTGTGATTTTCAAAGTATGTGCTATTGCACTTGTGTGTGGGATAACTTTGAGAGTGTGTGTCCTTGTGTCTATATGTGCAACCAATGTGTTTCTTATTTGTCGTCATGTTTATGCATGCATGTGTGTCTGCAGGGGGGATGTAGGTGGGCTGGAGAATGTGAGAAATGTTGAGAAGTGCAATCAAAATGTCCTCTTGTGTGGATGACAAAAACACAGGGGGAAAAAGGAATACTGTAGCCAGTAGTTGGGAATGAAGTGAGTTGTGAACGAGTGAAAGGAGTGATGGAGTGGGGAGAACAAGTGAACAGACTCTCCATTCATTCCCACAGCCTTTCAAACAACCAAGGGTTACCATGGAAACCCCTTTATGCATGTTCCCTAATTACCCTAACTCCTTACACATACTCTCTCATACACACAGAGACACACACTCTCTCACACACACACACAAAAAAACTAAAAGACACAAACACACAGTTTTTGGACTGACAATCCCCTTCCCCCTTCCATGCATACCAACACAGTAAACCCTCATCCAGTCACACACAGTTCTTCCATCATCCCAGACCATAATATTTGACACAAAGGGATTTGGACTGATACTCACAGCTGGTACGAGAAGTTTCTTGACCTCGTTGATGGCCCGCTGGAGTTTGATCTTGGCCCGGTTGTGTGTGTCCTCCACTGTGATCAGGACGTGGAGGTCTTCGCTGAGGTGCTCCCAGTTGGGCTTCCCTCTGTTCATCTCCTCCTGAAACACAAAAACACTTTTTTTAAAAGCTCCATTTGAATGCAGCACACAAGCTTGGTCCATTACTGGCACAGAGGGAACAGGATTTCACTTTTCTTCTTGTTTGGCTCTGGTTTTGGATTGGCCTCAAACTACACACACACACAAACACGCTCAAGGCTCAAGGTTGTGTAATGCAGTTTTGGAAGCGTTATCAAACTCATGAAATAATCATGTTGCTCTACCGTGGTTATACAATTTTAATGTTGCTTTTTTAATCTTATCTATTCCCTTCGTTCACTAAATGACACTTAATCGAAACAAATGCTAAATAGAAGATGGTCAATTTATTTATATTCTGATGTGGATTCTATAACAATAGTAGCATTTTTGACTGAATGACCAAATCATTTAGTAAGTCATTATCAAATAAAAAATTCCAGACCCTGATGCTGGTTGTATTTGTTGGTCTCCTTCTATGTTGTTTGTATAACAAAACAGGTGCATATGGTAACATAATGTAACATAACATAATAATGACATTTAGTTCAGATATTCATGTCTTTAATACCTGCAAAATAAATAGCATCTGCCTCAGCTGTACTTTGTGTTTGGAGCTAATTAAATGTTAGCATGCTAACTCTCAAAAGTATGATTGTTTTCGGTGTCACTACCCGATGTGAGTCAACTGCAGATGTAAGTTGCATGCTTCACTTTGTTACAACAACAGATTTCACGAAACTCTGTTTTGCTGTTAGCCACAGAATAATGATACATAGCAGTAATTTATTTTCACAGCATGATCCCTGATGTCAGTTCTAGATTAGAGGCTGAAGTAGCCTACAAGAACCAGCTAACTTCTGTAATGCCAACACACTAAAAATGGACCTATATAACGAAGTTTGTTCTATGCTGGCTACATGTTAGCAATCAAACACAACAAAGGTTGTCACTTGAATGGCATTTTGAGGTAATTTTATCAATCAATCATAGATAGCTATCATGCCTGATCCATGCCATTAACCGTTTAAATCTGAGCTTGTGCAACTCACATCTGCACCCAACTCACATTGGACAGTGACCATGGTAAACATTACCTGGTGAACATCTGGATAGCATTGTCATTGTTGCTGTTAGCATTTAGCTGAAAGTTCTGCTGCGCTCAAAGGAAAAGTTTAGAATATTTGCTTATTTGCTTTCTAGGTGAGAGTTCAACGAGAAGATTGATACCACCATCATACCCTCATATATATCCATTAAATATGAAGCTACAGCCAGGAGACGGTAAGTTTAGCTTAGCATAAAGACTGGAACAGCTCTCCTGGCTTTGTCCAAAGGTTACACAATCCACCTAATAGCATCTCTAAGTTACCAACTCATATCTTGTTCTTTTTTATATGGTTTTACGGCAGGTTAAGCTGCCCGTATGCTTCTCCAGAGCAACTTGTCGGCTAGTCGAATAGCTTTGGAAACCCGCACTCCCCTTCCCCTTTCCAACATCCGATTAGGCAGGGTTGTGTCCTACAATTTCTGTAACTTTCAGACAGCAACAATATGACATTCACACCCATTTCATACTGAGATTGGCCAGCTGTGCAGATGTGAGAAAGTAAGCTGGGTTTAAACTAGTCTCTCTTTTTTCATTTGTAATACAACTATTTATGTTACTTATTATGTGTACAAGTGCAACATTATGAATGTCTTCCGGGAGAGACTGTCTTGAAGGAGACAACTCTCAGAAAATGTGCTGAGTTATCCTCATATTAAAAAGATATTGCACCCTATTTCTCTAAGATGGCAGGTTTTTTACTCCAGCTTCAAGTGTTGCTGCTCCAAACAACTTTTAATTGTGTTGATTAATTGTGGAGTTAACTAGTTATGTTTGAGCATTACCTTACCGTTATGTGCTGAAACCATTTCTTGGCTAGGCGCAGAGACTTCCTAGCCAGGCTAGCTGTTTCCAGTCTTTATGCTAAGCTAAGCTAACCACCTACTCCTGGATACAGCTTCATATACAACAGACAGATGTGAGAGTGGTATAAATCTTCGCATCATACAATCTGCGAGAAAGCAAATAAACTTATTTCCCAAAATACCGAACCATTCCTTTAGGTACAGCCTTACATTTTATAGCCTGAACTAACAGTCAGTTAATCAACAAATCTTGTTCTAAGGAAAAGAATGGTTGGTCGCAGCCCCGGCTCAAACTTAAAATTATTAAATATACTGCCTCTGGGACATTGTATCATCTGTGGATGTTTTGTCAAGTGAGATGTATCATTTTGGAAAACACCATAAGTCAACATCTTTCTCTCTTCTCCCCTGTTGCCTCCCACTGTGTCTCTGTTTTCCTTCCTCTCTGTCTCTGTGTGAGTCTCTCTCTATCTGAGGGGCGTGCGGGGTAGGGAATGTTCTAGAAAGAGAGGAAGAGAGAGAGAGAGAGAGAGAGAGAGAGAGAGGGTGGGGGAGGAATGCTGGACTTGCTCCACCTGCCGTTTGGAAAGCTTGAGCCGACTCCGTCCAACAGCAGACACCAGGGGAGAGGAAGGGGGAACAGATGGACCGAACACCAGGACAGAAAAACTAACAACCAAAAACTCATTTTGAGAGAAGGGATAGATATATAGATAGATAGATAGATAGATAGATAGATAGATAGATAGATAGAGAGGTGGCAGAATGCTGCACTCATGTGTTTGCAGTCAACTCTCAATCTCTCTTTCTCAATCAGTACGAAGCATTACTAAAGAAGACTATTGAAGCTTTTGGTTTATTTGTTTCTGTGTTTAGTGCGTCTGTTAGATTATTATTTTAACCCTGTGGAATGCTATGCAAAAAAGTGTTTTTGGTGTGTACATGACCACCACCTTAAACAGATCTTTGCACAGACTTCATATTACTGCTGACTATTTTCAATCAAATTTCATACCATGATTATTTTACATTTCTAATTGTATCTTACTTCAGCTTTCAGGTTGCTACTGAATACCATTCATGTCAAAGCAGCTGAAAGTCCTCTCACACATCACTTCCTCATCTTTATTGTTTGTTATTGCTGAATGGTATTGTATCTCAAAATTAGTTCAATTTTAAGACACATTGAGAATGTGGCTTTGACAGTAATGAAACTAATATAGTAATACATAATGTGCAGTGTGACGGAGTAACAGTCTTAACCAAAGATTCCACAAGTTACCTTATTTGAATGTGTTAAAATGAATAGAAATCAATGGCTGCGTAGATGTTATATAAATAGCAAAGTAAAAAAGCTATTTAAAGGAACAATTTGAGATTTTGTGGATTACACTTATCCATTCTTGCAGAGAGTTTGATGGGAAGATTGATACCAATCTCATTTCTCTACAACACTCTATATCTTGTTTGTTTATATCCACACAAAAACTGCAGTGTAAAAATGACTCGTTGTGGTTTTACGTGGTTATGTGCAAGATTTTTATTCTTGGCTGGAGGTAGTGAATTGCTGGGGTCTCTGCTGGGTTGCCCAGCAACCTCCCGGTTAAGACAAGGCGTTAAGGATTTTGTTACCTTTGGACAGAGCCAGACTAGCTGTTTGCTTGTTTCCAGTATACATGCTAAGCTAAGCTAAATGTCTTCTTGCTGTAGCTTCATTGCTGGCAATACACAAAAGAGTGGTATCAATCTTCTCTTGACAAAACATGAAGAATTTCAAACTAATCCTAAAATTAAATCATGCGTTGTGTGTATTTTGTGAGTGTGTTTATTTGTGTGTATATACCTTCTTCTTGTCTCTCATGGAGCCCTTTCCCCGCACCATAATCTTGCAGCCGGTCTCTGCCTCCAATTGTTTGGCCGTCAGTCCCCGTGGGCCCAGGATTCTCCCTACAAAGTTAAACTACACAAAAGAGCAAATCACCAATTGATAATAATAAACAGGCCTCAAGGAGGGTAGACACATTTCACGTCACACTGTCTTTTTACAATGTGCGTGTTGGTTTGTGTGTGTGTATTTGCATTTGATGCAAGTTTGTGTTTGTGCATCTGTGATGTGTTACTAAGAGAGACAAAAATAGCTCATTATATGGGTGCTGGCTGGTGCTGGTGGCATAACAGGACAGCGCCGTTCACTTAACCTTATCTGTCACTAAGACTGAGTGATTAAGTAGACAGCTGCCCCTCTGTGTGTATGTGTTTGAGTGAGTGTTTTTTTGCCACTATCCGTCTGTCTTTCTTTCATTTGCCTCTCATAACATTCATTCAGCCTCCTCCTACTTTTTTAACTCCACTGACGTTTAACCTAATGTTCACTCCAGTTGCGACATATTTGCTCCGGCCTCTACGATGAGCCTCAACTCTAACCAACACACACAAATGCAGATAGAGGAACTGCTCTCTAAATTTAACCTTGACCTCAACCGTGTTCCAGCGTGTGTGTCCTGTTAGCCTCCTGTCATGTGAGTGAGGACAGCCTGTCATTGTATTCAGTGATTGGCAAGCTGATGCGTGGAGAAAATCATGTGAGCCATTCAATCAACAAAACTCATACAGCAACGCTTAACTGTACTTGGCGGGAGCAGGACTGTATATGTCTCTTACTGCTGTGCACTTGTCTTCATATTTGGAGAAAAAAGAGTTTATGCACATTTGTAAGCTCTAATAAATGATGAAGGTGTAAACTTATGTCTGAGTCTTAATATATTTCTGTAAATTATACATTTTTATTTTATTGGAAACACAGGCCAAGGTTCATTATTGATCTATTTCAAGTCTAGATTACATCATTGGGTGTGAGCACAGATGATCTCAGAAGAAAATCCGCTTTGAGATAAAATGTAAATCTGTGACCTAAAGCCTCCGGCAGCCATTCTGTAACTGAGAGAAGACAAAGTGATCTGATAAAGTAAACAGAAACTCTTCTAAAAGGTCACAGGTCATGGATGTGTCCACTCACGTCAGGGTACTCTTTGACAGGCACGTAAAGCTTCTCCTGCAGCTGAGCCACGGGACCAATAGCTTCGGGAAGCTCCTCTACGTCGCGCCCGTTGAACATGCCACCGTTCACGGTGTCGTTGTACATGTCCTTACGTACCCTGCCGATTTCTGGGAGACAGAAAGAAGGTGTAAAGTTGAGTAAATTTAACTGAGGAGGTCTATTAAAGTATCAATGAGCTACCACAAGTGTCACGTTTCTTCAGACTGCCCGTTTCTTAGGACGATGACTCACTGTCGCCAGAATTACAGGAGGCTCTGAGTGTGACAGCAGACAGACAGACAAACAGACAGACACAAGCATTCTGCACCACAATGTAGAATCTAACCACTGAATGCTTTGCAATCAGGCCTCCTCTATTACTGACAATTCTCTCTTTCCATTTATTTCTCCAACAGTGTTAAAAACAATAATAAGTGACTACTGCACTACACACACACACACACACACACACACATACACACATACACACTGCTCCCCCTTTCACTCTGTAAATAATACAAGGAAAAAAACAACATACATGTCAGCGGGAGTCACAGTAACCTACTTTACCTATCAGTGTTCATGAGGTTCTAGTAAAGGGCAGTTACCCAAGGGCTGGAACCAGAATATACTTTAAAACCATTTTCTTGATGAATTGATAAATTTTTCTGGCTTATATTATGCCAAAAACAATAAGCCAACCACATTTTCCCTGAGTCCTTGTCGACATCTTCCATGTCTTTTTTGTCAGACCAATACTTCAAAACTCAAAGAAACTAGGTATACAATGATATAAAACTGAGAAAAAAACACTGGAGAAGCTGCAACCACAGAATTGTTTGCAGTTTTGCTTATTTAAATGGTAAGTTTTTGTCTTAGGTTTGGCAAAGCATCATCATAAATAAGACTATCTTTGTCTGCCTGTATGATTGTTTAGTGTTGACACAATGACCGATGCTAGCTTCTGATGCCTTTGTAATGACATGTTGGCACAATAATAAGTGACTACTGCACTACACACACACAAACACACACACACACACACAGACAGACACAGCAGAATAAGTGCCTCGAAGCACAAATATCATCTGACCTAAGCAGGCTGACAGGCATGTCTCCTAGCTCTGAGAGTGATAAGTCCGACCATAATAACTACAGTGGGACTCTATAATTACAGCCACTGCTACAATGACAATGATGATCCTCTAACAACCCATTCTGACCTGTTAAAGACCAAAAGTGACAATTAAAAAACACACGCATACACAAACAAATCTGCACAGACAAGCAGAGCTTTTGTCCTACTTCAGTTACAGCAGGGAGGAAAATGAGAAGTGAAAGAAGATCAAGAGTCAAAGGAAAGAGAGATAAATGGGGGTCTGTAGCAGGCCTTATCTTAACACTTCAACCTGTCATTGGTTTATATATAGACCCAACTACCCCGTTGCGTTGTTTCCTAATATGCCACAAACATTCATCCTGACAATATTTGTGACTGGCAGGCTTCCTTGTTACCCTGCACAAACTTTTTGGTACTGTGCCCTTGTCCACATTACTCAGGGAGAAGATACAGCCAGGCTGAAAATGAGCACGGTACAATGCCTTTCATTCTAACCGAGGGTGTCACATTATCCTGGGTGAGAGATGAATGTGCTCGGCTGTCAGCCTTCAACAGGAACATGACTATAGATATTAAGTTGACCTATTTGTCCGGCCGTAGAGGTCATCTGCTATGAGAAGATCCTTGCTGCGTCATGAGACTTGTCAGAGAGCACATAGTCAGGACCTTGGTGATCCTGATGTGCAACAACAGTAGCAACAATATTGTTCCAATATGGATCTGACATTGAAAAAAGGGGACATTTAAAATCATAAGATGCCACTTCTAAAGCATTTGTTGCAATGCTGTGATGTCCATCTTTTATTGTTATTTCAAAACTGCTCGCCAAAAGATGTTAGACATCAACAAGTGCAGTGCATTGTACAGACAGCATGCAAGCAGCCTCAAATCAAATATTTTACACAGTGACATGTTCTCGTTCCTGCTCAGGGATGGGCTGCAGCATTCACATAAGCCTGCGCATTAGGTCACTGGGAAAGACTAACAACTGTCTGTTTGTTCCCATCACCAACTGCCCGTCTGTGTGTGTGTGTGTGTGTGTGTGTGTGTGTGTGTGTGTGTGTGTGTGTGTGTGCATGTGAGTGCGTGTTCATCTGCTTCTCTCCACAAATTAGAAAGGGAACTTAAGGTAAAGTTTATATCACATTCACACTTTTATTTTAAATTTAGAACTAGAGCTCTGTTAAGGAATTTAGTGAAAAGAAAAATAGGCCTAAATGTAATCTAAATACAATTTAGTTGTTAAATGATTTATCATCAGCATCTTTCAGGGTTAGATGGGATGAGATTTGTTTCCTAGGAGCCAGAAAGGAATTCAAGCACTTAATGACTGGGCTATTCAATAAAGTGAGTCAATAACGGTCAGTTTTATGATGAACACTCACTATTAAGCTAAACGTGTCTAGCCAAGAAAAAGATCATTTTCTCTGTAGTGGGACAAGTTGTTAAAGTCTCTAGTGAAGGGGGGTAAAATCCCCCAGACAGAACCCGAGTTATACCTTCATCCAGCAGCCGCTCCAGATGCGTGAAGATGCCGCTGAAGTTCGGCAGGGAGCTCATCACCTTCCTGTCGTTCATCAGCTGCATTAGGTAGTCCGGGTTGGACTTGGGTCTCTCCTTCACCTCTGTCTCCCCGACCATGGCTATAGCTTCTACAGTAAAGTGACCTGGCTAGTTGAGAAACTTGTGGGGAAATCCACAAAAACACACGCCCCGACAAGCGATGCGAGGACCCCAAGGGTTTCCACCGGCCGCGACACGCTGACCGCTTCTCTGTAACTCAAATCTCAGCTCCGGTTAATTCGAGTGTCCTTCGGTTAACGTTTTGTCTGTGTGCCCTTTCTTCTTCCAAACGGTTCCCCCCTGTGTCCAATTCTTATCAGAGTTTAAAAAAGTTCCTTTATGGAGGAAGTTGGGCAGTTTTGACAGTTAGGGCGAAACTTTAACAGACTCGACGCACTACTTAACGACTTAAACGCCTAAAAAAATCAACAACTAGTCTCATCCGCCCTGGCTGCTCGGCTGGTGTCCGCCCGGTGTGTCGGTATTCTGCAGCGGGGTACGAGTCCCTATCATATGATTACAGTATAGCAACAGCACGAGTGGGCTGTCAGGAGCGCGCCGCGCGTCGCCGTTATCACAGGGGAGGAGGCTCGTGCTCGTCCCCTCAGCAGCCCCTCAGAGCCCCCGCCTTTCTTTCACGCGCAGAAGAAAACAGGCACACACCCTACGCCCGCAGTATAACAATATATGTATGCACACCTGTTACTGTCCATCACTTGTCCTGTGAAGTGTGTGTGTGTGTGTGTGTGTGTGTGTCCAGGTGCCCTCAAGAACGGTACCGAAGTTCAATTGTAAAGTAGGCTACTTGTAGGCCTTTCCATGTTGTGTAACTTTAGCCTGTACTTTTTACTCCACTACATTTATTTGACAGCAACTGTTGCTACCTATTAGTGCAACTAGGATACCCATTAGTGATGGATTAAATTAACATCCTTTACCTATGCAATACAACAATGAAGTGTCCACAGTCAACAGTGTCCTGCATTCAAAATCTTGCTGAAGTAAAAAAGGATTATCAGCCAATACTATAGCCTACTAAAGTTTTAAAAGTCAAAGTACTAGTTCTGCTGAAAATGCCACTGATGTATGGTTGTGTACTTAATTATAAGATTGTTAATACAAATGCATCAATCTACAAGTCACATACAGTTGTAGCTGGTCCAGGTGTGGAGCTAGTTTTAACTATACAGTAACGCCTGGTTGTTCCCATTTTAGGGGTCGGGGCCCCTTCAAAGAGTCACCAGATACATCTAATTTGACAAATTCCTTTTTCGGGACTTATATCTAATATGTGCTTTTCTTCTGAAATATTAGAGAATTTTACTTATTTGGGGTTACTTATAAGGGGCCACAGGCCTAAAAGGTCTGGAACCACTGGTTAAATCTTTATATTTTATAAGTACAGTAAATGATGTCTTTTTATTGACTAATCAACTTTTATTTTTGACATTTTAAACGTGTTAAGACGTGTTTTGCAGATAATAGTCTTGTGCTGCAGGAAAGTATTTTTATAATGTGGTATTGCTACTTTTAGTGAAGTAAGTGATCTGAATACTTCTGCCTCTTACTTGCCTCTCACAGGACATGAAACGCCCCTCTCCTGTTCACACCCTCCACTTTGAGAACTTTTGTCAAGGATCCTGAAATAATAAGAAGGTGTGATTTGTGCGTTGGTTCTTGCTGGGTGGCTGCAAGGCTTGGAAATGTTATTGCTGAAGGAACAGATAGGTGCTAGTGGCTAAACTTAACTTGCTGTAAATCACACACATGCACACACACACACACACACACACACACACACACACACACACACACACACACACACACACACACACACACACACACACACACACACAGGCGAGGCAACATGTGCCCATGCATACTTTGACTTAAGCCTTTTGTCAGACTCTGCTGGCCTCCCACCTGGTTTCTCTCTCCTCTGTCCACTGTTATACGCACTGTGTTTTTGCCTTAAGACTAAACTTATGATAAGGCTGGGTGTGATGCTGTGTGTGT
Source organism: Etheostoma cragini (assembly GCF_013103735.1). NCBI lineage: Eukaryota > Metazoa > Chordata > Actinopteri > Perciformes > Percidae > Etheostoma > Etheostoma cragini. The sequence goes on along the minus strand of NC_048427.1, from coordinate 4,951,109 downwards.
GTTTGTGTGTGTGTGTGTGTGTGTGTGTGTGTGTGTGTGTGTGTGTGTGAGAAGCAGGAATTGTAACGGGGTTAGCAGCAGTGTTGGTAATGGCTGGTCAGCTGGTATGGCGAGTATTCAGGGCGGGGGCAGGGCATTGTCCTCTCATAGCTCCAACAATGCCCCTCTGAGCAGGCCACACATCTACCAGTCACGGGCCTCTCTCTCTCTCTGCCTCTGCTTTTCTTTCTGTCTGCCATATTTATTCAGACATAGTGACGTTTAGAATGAGATGTGATACAAAGTACCCTTCCTAACCTTTGGATGAAACGTCAAGGTCAACCCGTAACCCCAGTTAATATCAGAGCATGTGTCACCGGAAGGTCTTCACACCTTACATGTGCATTATCACTTTACATCATTAAGAAATGCTTCAAATGCTTTATTTGTCCGCATAGGTGTCACTTTGCAGAGGCATGTAGAGTAGTACAGTAACACAACATAGGAAACTTAAATTACAAAAAGTAGAAAACGGGGGATAAGCTGTACACATCATGACGGGATGCGAGTTTTCTGATATGAGAATATAGCAATCACTGATTTCATCTAACATACTCCATTCACGTATCCTGTCACATTCCATTTGTAAACTCTGAAACAATTGGTCCTTTAATTAATTGGTTGACAAAAAACAACAGATTTTTGATAATCGATAAATTGTTGAAGTCATTCATCAAACAAAACATTTCTGGAATTCTCTGGCAATAGCTTCTTAAATGTGAGGATTTGCTGCTTTTTTCTGTTTTTACTGATTGTAAATAAAATGTTCGATGTTTGGGACTGTTTGAAGGACAAAACAAGTCTTTTGAAGACCCCACCTTGGGTTGTGAACATTTGTGGTGGATATTCATTTTAAGATCTGTTACAATTAGTCAAAGTCAGAACATGAATCTGCAACAATTTTGATTATTGACTATCATTTAAGTCAGTTATCCAGCAAACATGTTGTGTTTTACATCATTATAAACAGAATAGTTAAGGGTTTTGGAGTATTTGTCGGACAAAGTGGAGTTAATTTCTTAACTAAGGTTTGGGAGCAGGGCCACGCCTAAACCACACCTCTAATCACCAGACAAACCTACATACACTGTGCTGCACAGCCAGGCTCGTGTCTCTGATTGCTTGACCCACCCTCCCTTTCTCTCTCCTTCATCCATCTTACCCCTCTTCCCTTCCTGCTACACATCTCTCTCATGTCTCTTCTAGGTACCGTCTGTAAAAAAAAACTGCAAAAACTGCTTCTGAGACGGAACCTCCACTCTGAGTCTCTTCCACCCGGTCATCACACATCCTCCCAGACCAGCCATCACACGACATCCACATCAATTCATCTATCTGCACATTCATAATGTTCATCCGCACATTCATAATTTGTATTAAGTCTTTAACTAACACATGGTTGTGGTATGGTCCATGCTGGTGAAAGAAGATCTATAGATGTTACCTTGGATTCTGGGAGATGGGAATGAATATTCTTTTTATTGTTTTCAGATATTTCCCAACAGTATTGTCATATTTTTATAACAGTTAATCGATGAATCCAAGTAATAATCGTCTGTCAGTGTTGGAGAGCATGCAGCAGAGGAGACACCAAATCCAGACAAGAACAGGCAGACTGGTGGAGTTCAATGATTTATTTAGAAAAAAGGCTTACAGGCAAAGAGTCAAAATGTCGGCAGGCATAATGGGTACCAAAAGTCTAAACGTCAATGCAACAGTGATGAACCAACATAGGGACAACTGGAAATGGACCAGTACATGTGCAGTGGCTGATGAAGAAATGAGATGCAGGTGAAGTGGGAAGAGGTGTGTGGATGGGTGTGGCAGTCAGGTCAGGTCAGGTAGAAAAGAGGAACCATCTGAGGGCATCTGGTGGATGGAGGGAGAATGTCACAGACGTGGTTTGAGGATTGGGGCATGTGGCTGGAGATGGACAGAGAGACATTCTGTGTGATTGGCAGATTAATTGCCACTGGAGATACAACAGTGGTTAGCAACAGCTGTCTTCATTTTTCACTATTTTCTGAAATCTTATAGAACGAATGATTATCAAAAAATGATCAACAATAGTAAAAATAATAAATATTTGTAAGCCGTGGAGTGTTTCAGCCAGCCACATTTTGTCTTTTATTTTGATTTTTAATACATACTGTGTAACTATGTTTATACTTATATTGTTGATTCTGTGTAAAAAGCGTACTTGATGTGTTAACCAACACACCAAAGGCCAAAGAACATTTTTTCACTTTCATTTTTGATACACTAAACATAATCGATTTTCAGAAAAGCCATCAACTTATCAGTCAATGCTGAAAATGATTTTTATCTCCAGCCTGACTTCCATTTTGTTTCAAGGGAGAATTCTGTTGCTGAGTCAGATTTTGTATTTTCATCTTCAGTGTAAGTAAAATGGGTCTTATTACGGTGTTTTTTCTACATGTAAAGGGTCTTCATTGCAGTGTGTTCCATTTTAATTAGCATCACGCTAAAGTAATATATTCTCTTCACCTTTAAGGGATTCCAGCAGTGGGGACGCCACTCTCACATTATCACTGATGGAAATACACCCTCTAGTGGACTTTTAATGTAACTGAAACCTTACAGAGTGAGAAGACCAAAGTGTTGATACATGCCAGCACATTTGTCAAAGACACAGAGGAAGTTCGGAAGGCATTTGGAGTCAAAACGGCTTGACCAACTGCCACTTAGCTTGGTTGATGTCTCTCTCTCTTTCTCATGGGTGGGCAAAAAAGGGGAGATCACCTTGCTCCTTATGACCTCATAAGGAGCAAGATTCCAGATCGGCCCATCCAAGCTTTCATTTTCTCAAAGAGAAAGGATACCCAGGGCTCGGTTTACACCTTTTGCTATTTCTAGCCCCTGGGGGACCATATGCAGGCTGGGGGAACTCATATTAATGTAAAAAAAACTCATAAAGTGAAATTGTCATGCCATGGGACCTTTAAGGGATTGGAGTCACACACTGTGTGTGTATGATTATGTCAAATTTGATGACCTGCAGTCACCAACATAGAGCACTAGAATACATAAGACACACAGGCTGCTGTCTGCAGCTTGTTTGTGTCTCTTACAGGAAAGTTAACAGATGTTGGCGCTACGGGAGAAGCTACAGTCTTTTTGTGAGTAAGATTTGTTTGGAGAAATAAGCATTGGATGCAAGGTTGTCTTTGGTTAATACTGTATTTTAAAGGTAGTTTATCATACTATTAAACAAAAGTATCTGATAGCAGTTTTGTCATGCAATAAGAGTTATTATGAGTGTCTGTCCCCAGAAGCCCAACGGACATTAGAAACCAGTGGTGCAAAGTAACTACTAGTTCTTTAAAAAGTAATTTGATATTACATTATACTGCTCCTCCATTACATGGCTAAGGGAAATTTTGTAATTCTTTTCATCTGCTATATTTATTAAATAACTTCAGATAATATTTACTTACAGATAAAAAATATATAAATGAAAAATCAACCTATGAACAATTTATATGATGCGTTGTTCACATCAAACAATCAAAATTAGCTCCTCATCAACCAGTTACACCAAGAAAAGTAAACTATTAGCAATACAAATCACTTCATAATGTACAGTATGTAGTAATACAACATTGTCAGTGAGTATTTGTGCCGCATGAGTGCTTTTAATTTTGATACTGTTAGGTATATTTAGCTAAAAAATACTTCTGTACCATAACTAAAGTTAGATTTTTTTTGCAGGACAGTCGCTTTACATCCTAGGCAAAGGATCTAATTACTTCTTCGACCACTGTTTTTGTAGAAAATCTCTTAAGTCATTTCTTGTTTTACTCAAATCAGCCTCTTTAACCCACTCAGATCATGACTTTCTCTTGTTTGTCTTTCTATCTCTTCTCCGTGACGCGAGCCCTGCATCAGGACATCACCTGCTCACCTGGCTGAGGGGCTCATGCTAAACTAAAGCCGATTAGGCTTCTTATCTACTCAGGCTCTGTTATGTGCTTTGGTCCAACAAAAATACCACGCAGGGTTGGCCTCTTTACCGTTCCCGCTGACTCTCCACAGCTCTAACTAAGCCACACTGGCTTCCTCATGTGTGGAGTTGGTAGTATATGTGGATCTCAGTTGAGATTTACATGTTTTTTAATGGATTAGGTTTCAAGAGAATGGATACACACCATACTAATTGCCATTTATCAACATATAGATGAAAGGGATCAAAGGATTGTTTACTTGCATCCTCAGAGGTCAAAGCTCATTTTAGAGCTGATTTAATAAAAAAATATATCAGGTTGTACTGAAATCAATAAAAACACCAGAGAACATTTTACAAAGAAAAGTCACTTGTAAACAAGATGCCCTCTTTTGTTTGTGAATGCATGTAGTGTGTACCCCCCTCCCCCCTCACATTGGACATGTGAAGAGTCATCCGATGTCCATGTGAAAGCAGTAATGCCCTAATTGTCCTTATCCTATTGACTTAATCAGGAACCGTGTAGCACTCACAGCACGCCTCATCTCAGGTTTGTGTGACTCAAGGTCGAGACAACACAACGTCCTTATTTCACTGTTGATCACATCTCTAAAATCATTTATTTATTTTTACAATCAGCATTATCCTACACAGACACATGATGGCAAGACATGGAAAAAAATGTACATGGATTTGAATAAAAGATTTAGCTTAAGCACATTATACATGTTTTCTTTTTTACAAAAAGTTACATTTTGTCATAATTTCTACACTATGTACAAGGACAGCAACCCAATTGTTAGAATATACATATGTGTGTGTCAATATACAGATACTGAATGCACAAAGGAAACACCAAAGATGATCTGAGATTACAGTACAGGGGTCAGGAGCCAAGATTTAGCTGCCAAATTCAGTCATCCTCCACCGGTTTGGAGTTGGCCCTGCCTCTCTACAGGACTCACCTCCCAGTTCTGATGCCTCGCTCTTCGACCGTGTGCCGGAACATTAATGCATAATTCATACAGATTCATTCAATTCATAATTTCACTCCATCACATGAGCTTATCCAGTCTTCATTGGGGGATTGAAGTGTAAAAAGAGCTAAGTGGGGTGGTTAATTTGTTTGCATTGTTAATATACGGTATCAGCTAAAAGCCAAGGTACTATAGACAGGTCAACAAAAAAAAAAACACTGCGTTTCTTGGGCTGTAAATATCTTCCATTCTGCACCTCTGGCTTTCATGAGAGGGGGGGTTGCATAGCAACCACCATCCCCACCAAACTATCCGACAACAATACAACGGAAAAAATTACATATTTACTTGTGATTGCAAAGCATCTGCCATTCATCAATACATAACACGTTTAATTGACTCATCATTTTTGAAAAGATCCAAATCTCACAAAGACAGTTGGAAGCCTGAGATGGATTGGTTTGGTTTGGGATTACCAAAATGAAAAACCATAAATAACTCGTCCTACACATTATCTCTCACTATGTATGAATATGCAGTTTATAATTATTAATGCAAGGAGTCCATTTGAAAGGAGTCCATTTCCATGGAGTTCATACCCAAATATGTGTTTGTGTGTGTGGTAGTGTCTACATAATAAATGTTGGTAGAAAAACGTAGCAATCTCACACGTCCCCTTCCTCTCCTTTTCAAGTGGGAGTGATGTCAGTTTTTTGCAGGAGGGGTTAGCTCAGCTGACCGTGGTGACCACTGCCTCACCCCCCTCCTCCACCTTTGTGCCTTTGCCCATGGACTTCATCGTGGCCATGATGTCGGTGAATGTCTCCTTCACGGTCTTCTCCAGGATCCAGCCCTCACTCTCACTCTCCGGGTCCTCCGGGTTAGCCAGGGTGGACAGGGAGCTGTTGACGTACTGTAGGCCGATGGTCACAGCAACCTGCAACGGACAGGAACACATGTCAGATCAACCTTCTGAATCTTCTGGAAGAAAAGGACGATCAAGGGAAACATGTTTTGGGGTTTTGTTTGCACCAATAACATAACAGTACTTATTTTAACTTATGTCATAATAGGGCAAAATGAATGACTGATGAATGTTTAAAACAAGAGCTGTGACTATTTGTCGATTATTAGATCTACAGAAAATGAATTGGAGACTATTTGGATAATCAATCAATTGTTTCAGTCCCTTTTCATGCACACATGTCAAACTTGTTCCAGTTTTACAAATGTGAGAATTTGCTGCTTTTAATTTTCCTACATTACAGTAAAGTGAATATGTTGAGACTTTGGACTGTTGGTTGGACAAAACGAGACATTTAATGATATCTGTAGCTTAGCTGTAGGGATTTTCACTATTTTCTGAGGTATGCATAGACCAAACAATCAGTCCATAAATCCAGAACATAATCAATAAATGAATTAATGCAGTTGTAGCCTTGTTATGATTATCCTTTAAATAACGTAGAAATTAGTTTTCTTCTGTTTCATAATGCAAAGAGACAGCATAACTTAGCTGACAAAATGTACAGACATCAACAAAAGGGCAAACAAAGCAGAGGTTCTGAGTTGTTTGATGTATATTTAATGTTTCAAATAAATTGTATTAATTTCTGTATGTGTGAAAGTGTGTATTGTAAGGAAACTGTGTGAAGAGGTGGAAAAAATAAAAGTGTGGGCCTATAAAAACAAAACATACATGTACATATTGATATTGTAGTAATCTATAGCCTAAAGGTTGAGTCTATCATCCGAAACGTCAAGAAGTAATTTAAGACTGTGACTTTAGATCAGATTGAGAGCTCAATCTCCAGGAAGTGGGTCTGTCCTTGCCACCTCACTCAGATTAACCCATTACCCCACCTCTGAACCCACTATCTGTGTCAGCATTGAGACACTTGCATAACTACTCTTAAATCTGAGATTCCTCAGAATGTGCATCTGATCAGCTTCCAGGGTGTCGCCAAAATTCAAAGTGTTCAGAGCAACGTTTTGTCTGCTGGATTTCTGGGCCAGAGGTGATATCTAAATGCTGCTGTGAACTGTCTGCTTGAGGTCCAACAAGGTTTCACTGACTTTCACTGACTTCGAGGATTTATCTTTATTTGTTGTTTTTCCGTTTAATGGCGCTCAGATTCTTGGACATTAACAACAATGACAACAACATAAATAAACAACAGATGTTGGAAATGGAGGCTCAGGGGAGATTTGACGAGAGGAAAGGTGCCATTTGGCCGCTTGCCTCTGGGTTGAAAGCAACAGGTAAGATGCTGTTGCTAAGCTGCCTCGTACGTACATGCCAAAATTGGCTCAGGGTAACCTGACAGTAGGCAAAGAGGATAGAGTTGTTTGGGAAGATGAAGCAAGCGTAGATGGTAGATAGACAGAGTGTGGAAAGGAGGGAAGAGGAAAGGAGGGAGGTGATGAATGACGGACGTGCCAACTGGCTCAAGGCCTTGTACGTTTACAGGTTCCTCACCTCACTGCATGCTGCTAGGCCATCAAAGTCCTCAACTGACTTCTTTACCCTTCCTGAATTTATTAGAAAATAGCTGAACAATTGATTGAATCATTAAAGTCCCCTTCCACTCAACAATCGGTTTTGCTTACTGTCACTTCACTTGGATGTTCGTTTTTACAACAGAAGGCTGTTGTCACTTTCACTTGCTGAAGGAGAAGGTTTCTCTGTGTTCAGATTAAATCTAAGTTTAAGGTGTGTACATACAATCATGAAACCAATCATGGTCCAATATGAAACTTTGGTCTACACAAGAGTCACAAGGGAACTTTAACCTTCAGCACAGCTGATTGGCATTTCACTAAAGTATCCAGCACATATAGTTAGCATGTGAGATTTCATATGTAAAAACCTCATCATATAAACATATTACGTAAAGCAGAGTTCATCTATGTGCTTCATATGTCTTAAAACATACCCTTTAAAGGTCACATTTCATAGTAAAGGGATGGTAAGCCCTGTTTCGGTGGGAGACAGTTGTATGGCCTCATTGTTGCCCCTTGTGGCCGTTGGGGTTAAGTAACACTGACTACAACTCTGCAGCCGAATTGTCAAAATGATTACATCCTATGTTTTTTTTTAACCACTTTTTGTTGACCTCTATGTAAAACATCATGAGGGCAGCAATGAGCACATTACGGCTTGGGACATGATAATAAGGCAAAGAAGGCCAAACTCTTTTTGATGACACAAATCTGAAATTTTATCTGCTTTATCATAAGTGCGTTGAAACTGTATTTTTTGGTTTTACAACAAAAAAGACTTTAAGGGCAAAGACTCACTAGGTTGGTTTGTCAAATGCACATGTGGTTAATTTACACTTCCATTAAACTTCAGCAGGATTGTCTCCCACACAGTGAATCAGCAGTACCCAAGAAGGCTATGTGATGGTGTAGATAGTCTACCAAAACTTAACATGATGAAGTAAACATCCTTTTTGAAGTAAGTTTGTACATCAAAAGGGAATATTTGTGTTGATGCATTGCTGGCCCTGACCTCCAGAACAGTGACCAATAGCACCAGGGCTCCGATGGTGTTCATCATGCCTCCATAGTAGGACAACATGGCGTCACGGCAGCCATGCTTCCACACATTGAGCTCCTCCGTGTAGTGGTCATAGCTGTAGTGGGCAGTGTTGTTGGTCATCTGGTTCTGGATGCAGGGTCTCGGGGAGCTGGGGTTACAGCAGCTGAACGGGACCCCATCCATCAGATACTGGCCGTCCACGTTGCTCCCAATGCGGCTAAAAGGATGAGGAAAAGTGTCATGTTAATGCCATGCTATGATGGGCTGGACGTGAAAGTGAGAGAGATATATGTGTAGTGTCTGTGGGCTAAAATTACTTGAACTACTAGCTATTCATTGTGTGGAGCTTAAACAACATGGTCACTAGTGAACAACCAGCAGTCAAGAACTACTTTTCATCAAATGTAAATCAGTCAAGGTGTAAAGTACTTTGATGACATCTCCATAACACTGGACTACAGAAGTACACTAAATTTGAAAACAATTTTTACTTAAAGGGCTCGACCGCAATCCTGTCATCTGTGATCGTTGGTAGTAGGTCATTGGAAAGACACTAATGATTGGATCACTAAGACTTGAGAAGGCCAGATTTTAGTGATTTAAAGAAACATGTATTCAAGCCTAAAATAATGATAGATAACATTTTTGGTCCATACTACAGAACATATATGCAATACTACATTATATAAGATAAGTATATGTTCTGGATACTATTGACGAAAATTAGGAACTAGAAAGATTGCTGTACTGGCATTTAATACATTTCTTTCCATGATTACTGTCCTGTAATGGCATCACAAGTTTTCATCAATCACCTCTCTACGTTAGGCCTACTCCCCAGTATTATTGTAATCAGAGAGCTAGTGTTCATACTGATCCCGACTAGGCTACATATTGTGTTATTGTGCAGTGCTGTTCCTGGAGTGTTGCCAGATTCTCTGCTGATTGAAAAGGACACTGATTCTTAAAGGACATGGGCGGTGTAATCCTTGAGATTAAATGCTAACTATGTGCCAATGAGCAAAATTGTCCTCTTCACAACCGTCACTCACAAACCCAACTGTTGCTTGTTGCCCAAAAATCTGTGCAGACATGAGCAGGTTGTCACAAACAGGCCACATATTACTAGACAGGAACATCGTGCCTTTTTGACCTTGTGTATCTTTTTCTGTAACTAATCACCTACTCAGCTCCCTCCTCCGTGACTTTGTCCATAAAACTGCCTAGTAATGTCTTCGGCCCTTGCTGTTTCCAATGCCACGTCCCTATTGCTTTCACCATTGCTGTGATCGTAATCCTGAGTGGATGAAAGTGCTCTGACCTACCTTCACCTCAAATCCACTTGTACTGAACTCTTACTTTGTGTAGACCACCCCTACAGCCCTCCACCTTGATACACTCAGTCTCATCTCTTGTAGTCCTCTCACAGTCACGTCACACATTAATGATAACTTTTTCTTTTTTTTTAAAGTCACTGTCACTTACTCTTTGACTTCTTTTGCCCCGAAGTCCAGGTAGCGGTTGCTAACCCACTGAATCTCAAACCAGTCTCTGTAGTTGTCATTTCCGCAGCAACGGAACTCCATCTGCATCAGGTCCAGGGTCCTCTTCATGTAGCAGCGTCCCGGTGTGTCTGTGTCCTTGTAGTACCTCATGCCGTTCTTCAGCCCCTCAGCCAGGGTGAACTGCAGAGGAATCCTCATCAAGAAACACATCAGGGCCGTCAGAAACAATAGGCCATTGAACACCACACATAACACCAAGAAGCTCTTCAATATGGACTTCCACTTTACAAACTTGTTAGGGTCTAGTGAGTCGTAGCAGATTTTGCCTCCAAAGGCGTTAATGCCGCAGGTTATTAGACCCATTAATATGAGCAGGTTGGGCAAGAAGTGGCTCTCGTTGTTGTCCATAAGTTCTGAGCGCTTTCGCAGCTCGATCTTAAAGAATAGGCCCATGCTGAAGACCAGCACGCCGGCCATTACAGCGAACCAGTACATGAACCAGACTGTCTGAGCGAGCTTTACTCGCTTCTTCAGGTCAAACTTGACCAACATCAAAACCATCGTTCAACCTGGGATGTGTTCTTGCCTGTGAAAAAGAGGGTAAAATAATAAAATAGAACAGCAGGCACTTCAAGGTGTTCTTGAATGTGCGATCCGTCTCTTTGCTATCAAGGTCTCCTTGGCTGGTCCAACGGGTCAGGAGAGTCAGTTCAAACTGTAATCCATCCCACGACAAAACAGCAGAGATGAAGCACCCAGGAGGACCTGTGGATGGCACAGGATTGTTATTTTTTCAAAGCTATCTCCTCTCCCATTGTGACAGAAACTTAAATTTTCATAAGGCTTCCCCCCCCAAGTTTTACCGCCTTTTTTTCTTCTTTTACACACAGGTGAGGCTAATCGTGATGTTCCGTTCTCCTGGAGAAGTTGAGGATTGCTGAGGATCCTCATGATTAAATTCAAAGTTGCAGTACGTCATGCTAAGCCCCTGTAAGCAGCCTGATCCCATTTGCAGAAATCCCTCTACACAAGATGAGCCTAAACGTAAGCCTCTGCCAGGTGCAATAATTGGTTTGAGCGTGCACGTGGTCATGGTTGTCTTGATCGAACACAACAGGAGCTGTAATGGCATCAGCTGAAGCTTGACAAAGGCCATGGACCATGGAAAGTGGAGCTAATAATGGAACATACTCATTCACAGCTAGGAGTCCACAAGTTTAACACAAACCGGATGTCTTCACAGTGGAGCAAACTCATTTAGGCTGTGCTACTCAAGCTCCAATTACAGAGACAACAGAGCTTTCAGGCTTATACCTAAACCCCCTAGCGTGACTAAATAAATGAATGCTACACAAAACTGAGATACATTAAATGGTTAAAACACATGGTCTCACATTAATAAATATGCACCTACTGTACAAAACACCTGTTGCAAATGTAACCTTACAAGCTCATAAATTCATTCAAGTGCTCTCAATTATCTTATTGTCACTTGCTATCTTGGCAATTAGAATGAACACTGTTTGTGACAAACACAAGCCAAATGCTATTAAAAGTATTGCATGCTTAGCCCCCTCATTCATCCTTAATTACTTACAATTAAGAAGTTCCCTCTATATTGCACATACTATGATGCCTTAAGTGTCAATTTAGAACCAGCCCTTAACACTTTCTTGTAGGGATGGCTGATATTATTAACAATGTTCTTGACCAATACTTCCAATGGCGATATTCCAACAATATTGTAGGGATGACAAATGGTGCTTTACAAAATATTTTCCCAATGAGATTTCAAATAAATAATCATCAATAATGACGAAGTTGGTAAAAGCAAATAAATAAAACCATGCTGGTAAGTTCAGAAAATTACATCAATTTACTCTAACCCTGTTTTTAAATCCGGGAAAAGACAATACTTGGGATATTACAATATCCAAAATCAAAGACAATATCAAATCCAACTTACAGCCCCTCTCCGCTCGTTTATGACATTACATCACTGTTACTGCGTCGTTTTGTTTCCTTAATATCATGTACTGTATGTCTTGCTTTGCCTCAGTCTATTTTTAATTGTATATCACCTTTCAATCGTGTGAGGTAGGGTTTTATGAATGCTAAATAGGGAGGATTAAAGGAAAATATTACATTAACTTTTTTGTAGCTTTATAAAAATATTGTATAAAGCTCATTCTGGATCTGCTTCATATTAATTTGTGTTTTTTTAAGTGGGCTGGGTATATTTGAATGCAAACACTAAAAAAAAGTTGTTGAGCAGGAAGCCATTTATTTGTGTCTTGTTTCTATTCCAGTACATTTTATTACAAAGAACAGATTAGATGGTGTTACGTTTTGTAAAATCAGACTACCACTAAAGAATTCAAGTGCACTTTAGGATCAGGGGTCAGCAGATTAATAAAAAAAAAAGTTAGTTAGTTGCAGCTCTATGCTAACTACATTCAGTTTGTTAGGTTAGGTTCAATAAGCCATGCAGTCTAATACAGCATTCCTGCAATAAATCCTACATTTATGTAGTTTCTTTTGCATTATACAGCAATAACTACAAACAAAAACTGCAAACATCTACGAATTTCTGAATCCTACTGAAAAAAAGACATTAACCTTCCCTGTTTGGTCATCTTTAACTGCTTTTTCAAAGAGTTTTGCATTTTGCTCTTTAGTTTCAATTGTTCCTTAAGCGTGAAGAAGAATATAAGTCTACAAATCTCCAAACTAGTTTCATTTTGGCAAAAGAGTGGATTCAATGAATCAGCTGCGATGTGATGCTGTTCTGTACCAAAGGTCCCACTGTGTGTTTGTTATTTTTTAACTCAGTGCAGATTTAAGCTGGTCATCCATACTTCCCTTTTCTCCAGCTCTATGTAGCAGCGTAACACAATCAGTGGATTACATCTACCAACAACAGCAAAAAATTATAATATACCCACAGTCACTGGCTTAATAAAAAAACGTCATTAAAACCACTGATCTTTGTAAAATAACATGAACAAAATAACATTTGTGTATTTGGGCTTAAAACATTTCATTTGATGGTTTTACTGACATGTTACTTTGGCAGATAAAAAAAGTTGTAAATGTTTAATTCTAGGGGTCCCAGTTGGTTTTCCGGTCTACTTCTGGAATGACAGTCCAGTTAGGGGAAGGTGTTCCTGCAGCCAGCCAGTTGAAGTCATCCACCTGGGTCCAGTTGTTTCTCTCCTGGTCTAAGCCGGCCACAGTAAAGTCCTCCCCTAGGGTGGGATAAGACCAGGAGAACGGGGCGAAGCTCACTCCACGACAGTCCTCTATGATGGCTCGGCTGGTGACGTGCAGATACACCTGTGTGTCCGTGGTGTTGTGAGTCCGCAGCTGCTGACAGGGGACAGCCAGAGTACTGTTTGTGCAGTGATCAATGAATACTGAACTAGACACGGGCCCACACAGGATCTCACAGCTGTCAATGTGTTTCAGGTGCAGTGTGCTGGGGGCACCAAACAGACGGACCTTGCAGTTAGTCAGGTGAGACAACAGCACGTCTCGTTTCTGTATCTCCTCAGCTTTCTTTGTCAGACTCACATTATCCATGTTGGAGAAGCTGCACTGCCCAGGAGCAGCTGGTCCATCCACCTTAGTGCTACCAGAATCTGCAGGTGTGCCGGCATCAGGTAAAGGTGCTGCTGACACTGGTGCAGAGACTTGGTCGGTTGCTTTAGTGCGAGCTCGAAAGCCAAACTTCTTCTTGGGCAGAGCCTCCTCTCTGATCTCAGTGAGGGAGGTTTGGAGTTTCTGGAGAGCGGCCTGGGCCTGTCTCAGGTCGTACTGCTTAAGAAACAACATGCTGTCATTAAGAAACTTCTGCAGCTGGACCGTTTTAGCCGTCGCCTCTTCCAGTGTTTGCGCCACCGCAGCCCGGTTAGCTCCGGAGGAACTGGCCAGCAGCTCCTCGATGGACGCCCGCTCTTTGTTGAAAGTGGTGTAGAAGTACTCGCCCTTTTCCTCCGCGACAGACTGGCTCTCTTTAGCTTCCTTTCTCCGCTCAGCATGCTCCACCCTCGCCTGGTGCCTCTTCTGTAGTCGCTCTTGTATCTTGTCCGCGCCACTTTCCCCGGCGAACCCAGTTTCCTTGCTAACTTCGGCCACAACATCCATGTTGTTGTCAGGTTGTTGCACTGTCAGTCCGCTGTTACGGAAGTGATCACGTCACGAGCTTTCTTCTTCGAGGCTATTGTAGGCCAAACTTAAAGGTGCTTACTGCCACCTATAGTATGGGACATGCCATGGCAGTAAATCACCTGGACAATGATTGTAAATGAACATAAAAAAATCAAACAAAACCTCACATCTATTTATGTTTTATTAACATGCCTTCAAACCACCAACAGATGATACTTAATCAAAATGCATCTGGCAATTGTTGGTAATTGTTAATGTGCCTGTCTAAAAACTAAATTATTGGTTATGGTTCATTTATATGGACAGATGGAATTTAGACAAACTGAAAGCAGCTAACCGATGCAAGCATCATAGTGTTAATACATTTTATGAAACTAAGAGATTAGACCAGTAAGAAGCAAGATACAATAATACATTTAAAACATGAATGTAGAGTTTTTTTCTCTTTGCAGGTTATTTAATCTCTGTAAGCACGAGTAAGGTTGCTTGCAGATTGCACTATATTTTTTAACCAGAATATTTGCAGATGTTAATTATGTTAATCAACATAGTCCAAATTTAGATATTGCTTTTCGGAACTAAATATTTTGAGCGCTGGCAGCTAAGATTTAAAACATCTTATTAGAGTTATTTACAAAAACAGGTAGGGAATTAAAAGAGGAGAGATCATTACAAAATACAAAATGAATTTAATGAATTATTTTTTTATTTTAAATTCAATTAAAATTCAATTTTAGAAATAATATCTATATGTTATGGGCTTTTTATAGCTTTTTTGTTTGTTTGCTTGTTTTTCCTGGTTTTGTGAATATCTGGACCAGTTTGTAATGTGTGTTTTGCTTAACGGCCTAAGCCAAATTATTGAAAATCAAATCAATTAAATGTCCTTGTCCTGTCTCAACAAAACAGAAATGAAGCCTTTCCCTTCCTACTTGACATGCACTCAGTAACCTTTTTAAGTTCTCTTTTAATACGTGTTAAAACCTGCCATTATTACAGTATGACATGTTACATTTATATTTGATATTTATGTAGTGTGTAGTTTCATATCAGAAGTTAAAAACTAAAATAGCACATTTTAATATGTTAAGCAAAATCTTATTAACACAATTATAACATTGATTACTGTAATAGGCTGTTTTTTTTAAGCATGTCCGAGTATAAAATATGTAAATTAGTGGGTAACTAGCTCCTTTAGTATACAGTAGCTATGGTCATCATACCTGAGAAACGTAAAGGTGTGGAAAAAGCACACATCAGAGGCCCGCCCTCTACCGTTGTAGCCTAATAATTAAGTCTAATAACATTTATCTGGTAGTCATTAGGCCAGTGAATCATGTCATTATAATTCATAGTCTTACAAAAAAAATGTATTTAACAACTTCTCGTTGTTTTTATATTTCTTATTCAAATTTAGAGACTTGAATGCCACTGTTGTGGACTGATGATTTGGGTTGCCTTGTTCTGTGCACTACCCCAACAACCCGTGCGGTGATGGCGAGGAAACCCCGTTGACAAGGCACTGCTTTTTCATGACGGTGAGTTTCCCTTTGAGTGTATTATAATTTTGTGATAAAAATTTCAAGGAAAAAACACACACAACCTCCTTCCTCCTCTCCTTCAGGGAGGGAAGAGAGTTTGAGCGGAGAGAAAAATCTATCCGAGACAGAACAGGGACAGTGCGAAAAATATATGAGTGGGAGAGGGAGAAGGAGAAGGAGGAGGAGGAGAAGGAGGGGGGAGCAAATTAAAAGTTGCCAAATGGAGATATTGGGTTTCAAGAGGAGTGAGACAGGAGTAAAAGGGTTTGCCTCTTTGAGTCGTCTTTATGTTGTGCAAATCGGGATAAATATGTATGGCTCGACACGGTTTAGTCCTCTGGCATTTTCGACGGACTCCACCCGACGTTTCCAAAATAGGCGTCGTCGACATCGCGGCTAGCTTACCAGAACAGGCCGGTGTTTATCGTTTAAATGTAGCAGAGCCTCCAGTCCGGAGAGCTACCCGACCAGAACACGGACTGGTACAGAACACCCCGATTGAAACGCGTCCGTTCGGTATATCGAGACAAATGTGACGTTTTTCATGCTCGCCGATGAGCCACAGAGGGCAAATGAAAGCCTCCCCAACAGAGAAAGAAAGATCACGTCAGCGACGGGCGTTTTGTGCTGCTTGAATGCGATTATCATTCTGTCGATTCAGTCTATTTTTGGAAATAAAACTTGCAAGCTGTACGTTAGCTGGCTTACTAAACCAACCGTACGGCACCTTACAGTAGCAGGAGTACAGCAGGGACTAACGTTAGCTTGCTCTGCGTCGAGGCATGCATGCTAGGGCGGATTTCAGAGACTCAATTTGAGCTATAACAAACACATTTCTTGAAAGGATGGTTTATTTTAACAACCATGATCAATTGTCGCTTACCGTGCAACTAAAGTGTCTTTGAGCTACTTAAAACGCTAATTTCTGTCAGAATGGGCGTTTTCATGCTTTAATTTACTTACTTTTTTAAAGTGGACTATAAAGTGCTCAACACGTTACCGTTGGTAACATGTCGGTATTAACATTTGCATTTTTGGTTTGATTCTTTTAGATTATTGATAGGATTGGAGTGTTATTGTTTATTTAGCAAATAAACCGTACGCATTTGGAGCATTTTGTTGTGAAATAAACGTATCACTTTAATAGTTTGGATTACGTATTTTGTTTGAAAATGTCGACGTTGCTTCCTCACATTTTACAAAGCATTGTGTCCACTTTTGAAGGAGAAAGTAGCCTCACTACCTTTGGTAGCATATACCCTCTGACGATAAAATGTCTTATTTGGTGTGGATATTTAAAAACAGTTGACAATATTCGGTAGTATGAGCGTTTAGCAGGTTTTTTGGTATTAAAGGCACGGTGCAGGAAGTATAAAACGCCTATTTTGTACAACAGTCCTGTCGTTCTTTGTTCCCCTTGAATTAAAGATGGAGGCTGAACGTGGCTCTGTTACAAAGACAGCCTATGTCATGGTAACAGCCATTTTGTAGCATTGCAGCAACGTTTTGCACTTACCCAGGACCACAGCCTACATTTTCCCATGACTTCAACACCGTACAACCTAACCTATGATTGAAAGAGAATTTATATTTGAAATCCTGGATTCATTGATAATTTTGAAATCCAGACATATACCCTCATCATGTGCTCCACATTGCTAAAAACAACTATTACGATAGACAAGGTCAATTGATAGGTATCCAAACACTCATAACCCATTCCTCTGTTGGATCAAATTAGTGCTCATGGGTTTAGTTTCACCCCCCTATAGTAATGTAGCACCAAAATAGCTGAATATGTTTGCTGGCTGACATAAAGCCAATACCTCTTTGGGGAAACTCAAACAACCATTCAAGATATAAAGGAAGCAGGGTGGAGTTATTTACACTCGATTGGCCATTTTCAAACTGTGCAGACAGCCAATGTGGGACAGCAGACGAGGGTAATGGGTGGGAGATTGTGTGACAGAGACAAACATCTGTAGGAGGGGATTAAGGCCTTCCTGCCCTTAACTTACCCCCATAGCACTGAATGACATCTGTCCACCTCTTTCTCTCCACTCCCCCATTCCACACACTCATCTCTTTCTTCATCTTACCTACATTACTCTCCAACAATTCTGCACCCTCAATCTTGCATGTTTATTTTATTCTTGTAATATTACTAAATGCAGTTCCTCACCCTGCAGCCCACGAAGCAAAGGGTGTTAAATGACTGAATTCATGCTTCCTGCTGGAAATCTGTGAGTGAGATGTACCTACTACTAACATAATGCTACATATGCTAAGGATTTACAGCTCATACACTGCAAATTCAGAAAAAAAGTGATCAATTGGGGTTCATTTTCATGATTAATGAAGCCATTACTCAATGCAAATTTAAACATGAATAAACTATATTGAAATTCACACCAGCCATACCATCGCCTCACCTGATACATTCTATTCCCCCCATACTCTTTCAGGTGTCATGGATGATGAGGATGATCGCCATCTTCTGGATATTTTAGGGTACAAAAAACCTTTATAAAACTGGCATTTATGTTATGGACATACCATGACCTTAAGAATGGATGCACTGACACTTGTCTTCACCACGCAATTCTCATTGAGAGACAAGTATCTGCAAACTAATTTTTTAATCTTTTGTTAAATTAGATAAAGTTAATAATCCAAAATCCGATCCAAAGTATTTCTGTCATTTTACTCCACGACCAGTTAAGACATTTTTTAAACCAGACATAAGTTAAAAGAAACTTTTGTTAAAATCTATTCTGTACCCTTTTCAGAGATGTGGATGCATTGAATGACTATCTCCATGGCAGCAACAGCAAGTCTGTTAGTATCTCTTTCAGTGTTCAGTCATTCCTTGCCAAGTTTTTCTGAATAGATAGTTCATTTTAATGCATAACGAATCCACTAAACCTCTTTTAAATCGCCTCTTTTGTTTCTACAGATTGAGGAGGATGATGTAACAAATGCAGCCTATGGGTCGGATGGATCCTTCTTTTCTAGTGACACAGTGAGTGTACCTGTGATTACCATGATCCAACAAGACAAAATACATGATACAAATGATATTATAAAAGTTCATGGAATAGTTCCCTGTATTGTACAGGTGATAAAAAGCATCACGGGTGTAATGAGACAGACCTACAGTGAAGGCTGTCTTGTACGCAGTTCACATGCAGTTTTTTTCTCTACTTTATGCTAATTTTCTCTAAATGCTTCATTTAGGTTGGCTCCAACTCTGGCCTCAAGGATGACTCTTCAACAATGGGTGAATTCTGTGAGGATTCAACAGGGGCAGGCCTCCAGCTCTCCAGCACCCTTTCATTTATCGAGGATGAATTGGGGTCTGGGAACTCCCCTGGAGGGGTGGATTTTGGGGGAGAGGACCAGCCCTTTGACATACTACAGAAGTCTCTCATGGAGGCTGACATCACAGAGCAGACGTTGGCCCAGGAGGCCTTACTAGACTCCCAGCCCGCTCCCACTTTGGTGCAGGCTCCTGTTTCCTTCCCCTCCCAGCTGGTCTCTGGGGGTTATGGAGGGGGTGTGGTAACAACGGCGACAGGTGCGTTCCCCACAGGTCAATTCCTGCAAGGAGTGTCCCAGCTGCCCAACGGGTCCGCCCAGCACATCCAGGTGTTGGGCTCCTTTGGGGCGGGTGGTGGCGTGATGACTCTAAGCAGCTTGGAGAGAACTTCTCAACTTGTGCTGAGGCCGAGTACGCCTGTAGCCCCGGCGGGGGCCGCTACAGGGGGGCAGGTGTTTGCCCCTAACCAAGGGCAGGTAGGCCAAGTTGGCTTACCGTTCAAAAACATCCCCCTTCAAAATATCATCATCCAGAGAGGCCCGGGAGGGACTCAGACTCTTGTCAGACCTATCCAGCCTAAACCCCTTCAAGCTGGGGCTCAAACTGTCTACAGCCTTGGTCTTCAGGCCACTCCCACCACCATGGCTAATGTAGTTAACGCTAACACGGCTTCTCCTGGGGGACAGTACACAGCCAATGGCTCCATTGTAGTGCAGTCGCCCATGGAGCAGCAGCAAGCACAGGCCCAGACTAATATACCACAGGGACAGTTCTTAATGCCCAGCTCTTTGGCACTCAATCCAGCTAGCACCATCCACAATGGCCCCGCTGACTCCAACTCAAATGCCCTAGTTACCAGTCAAAACGCGGTGCAGATTGTTGCGGGGCAAAACTTCACTGCACCACCAGGAGGCCAGCTAATTTTTAATCAGGGAGTAGTCAGTAGGAGTCAGGTTGGAGGGGTTGTAACTCAAACATGGACCGGAGTTTCTTGTGCGAACCCTGTGCAGACATCATGCTCTCCTGGGCGTCTGACTCTCGTTGGCCCGGCGTCGTCAGGGATCGGCGGTCAAAGCCAAGTGTCGGCGAGCCCCGTTCAGCGCCTTCTAGTGACTCAAACCCAGAATTGCACTTCTCTGTCCCCTTTAGCTGGTACTGTGACACAGGAACAAGACTACAGACAGGTATAATCACAAATGTCGGGTAGCATTTGTATTTGTTTCCTTGAAAAGTGTTATCTTACATCCCTTTCATTAACCATTTTCAGAATTCTTCATCACCTGCCCTAAAACAGGCACAGCTCAGCGGCAACCATGGTAACAAAGACGAATAACATTTATTTGTCAATGAATGATGTATTTAAATGTAGTCCGTATAAATAAGCTTGCCTTGTTGTCTTGTGATCTCGCTTTAGCCATGACTCAAGATTCAAAACTGAACTCTCAGGTATATCACTCATCCTGCACCCTATTTGTTTTGCACTCATGTATATGGTGAATATTTAAGTTGGATCTTTCTGATAGGGTAAATATGGTATTTCAATTTATCATGTACGCTTTCTCTTTATAGGTCAGTGCTCAGAAGAGACCTGCCCTTCTGCCACTTACAAGAGGAGAAATGTGAGAAAACAGAGTTTTTGTGTATATTGAGCTGGATTTCTTCTCACGTCAAATGCTGTCTTGTGTTTGTCATTTGGCCATTGAAAGAGCTTGTCTCTTTTTCCTGTCATTTCTGTAGGATTTTACAACAATTGAGGAAAGATCATGCTGGAGTTCAGACCCTAGATCCGCGTCGATTCAGTTCAATCGAGGATGCACTCCAAAGACTCCTCCCGTACCACGTGTTCCAGGGGGCTCCACCCAGCCAGGAGGAGTTTTCACAAGGTACAGCCTTAAATTGATTAGCTGTACCCTAAATCTGCAGGCAAGGCAAGAAAAACTACAGCCCTGAAGGATAGCACGTTTATGCATGTACCCGCAAAAGTAAAGTTTTGTTTGCAGAATTAAAGTACTTATCGTATCAAAAAAGTTATTTTTATTTTTTTAATTTTTTACAGTGGATGAAGAATTTGAGGTAGTTGCAACTCAAGTGCTAAAGAGGACCCATGCCATGGTCAACAAATACAGACGGCTACTGTTGGTCGAAGCTGAGGTAGGCACAGACATGAGCAAATACGTTCATACACACGTTTCATGTTACGACATGCACTGGGCTAACAAATTTCCTCCCCCTTCCCTTCAGCGTTCCAGTCCGTCATCAGAAATGGTGATGATTGACAGGACCTTCAACCAAGAGGAGCGTGGCAACTTGACACAAGACAAACGCATGGTACTAGTGGATCCAGGTATATAAAATCAAAAAAGTAAGAGTTAAGCAAATCCTTTAATCACAGATGTTTTATTTAACTCTACCTTTCTTCTTCTGTTTTTTTTTAGACAACTTCTTGGAAGACTTCTGCTGTGGGATGAAATCAAAACTTTTCCAAGATCCCTTGCCCTCTCAGTCGTCGTCCAAGTCAGACAGAGGCTCTACGGAGCCGCCGTTCAGGACAGACCCCCGGCCCGGGTATGGGGACCCGGGAGGGGGCGGAACTGTAGTACCAGGTGCGGCAGATAGACTCCACCCTTCACTCTTAGAAAACAAGAGTGTCCTGGAACTGAAGAGATCCCAGCAACACTACGGGCCAAGCAGCGCCAGCAACAATGGCCTCAACGCTGCCAACAGTTTTCCCCAAGGTAACCCCTCACCTTTAGCAACAACATCAAGAGGACAGACGCCCCCCCTGTCCTCTCAACCGATCCAGCCCGAGTACCCCCCTCAGCTCAGCTCACCCCCTCACACCGACACAGACTCTGCTCTTGAGGCAGCAGTCAACAGCATCTTGGAATGTTAAGACTGATGTCATCCCCAATGTATGGTTTCAACTTCTTGTGTGTGTATGTTTTTTGTTGTCATCCCACTTTCCTGTTGTAATATTTGTTGTATTCCCGCACAACCCTGTGTGAAGAGAGGTTTACTCGTCTTTCAGGTCTATTATCTTTGTGATACGATCTCCGGTAATGTAGCATGTATTTAGTTTGTTTTGGTTTACTTTTTTTTGGGGGGGGGGGGGGGGGGGGGGGGGGGGGGGGGCTTTGAGGTATCAAGGTGCCAGGTGAATGCAGGCTCTTAAAAACACCCAGAAAAAAACAGTAATGTTTGCAATGCAATGTACGAACAGATGGACAATGTTTTTGTTTTGATTACTTTTAACATGATTTTAAAAGGAGTAGGGTCTGCAATTTCATAGCTTGAATATAAGAGTGTCCCTTTCTTTGCACAAAGCCTCATTAATTTTGTGCCAGTTGAGTATCCCCAATACCTATGTTGAGAAACAGGGAGCGGGAGGAGGGACAAAATGACAACTCTGTGCCTAATTCGAGGTTTTATTTTGAAGTGTTTACATGAAGGAGCTCTATTCAAAAATACCCATTTACTCAGTTCCTTCCTGCATTACACACACACACACACACGCTTTAGTAGTTGGTGTTAAGTAGATCCATGCTTCATTAGAGGCACATTCACATAGACAAATTGCACTAAACGTACTGTTGCTTATTTCAGGAACTATATGAATATGTGGCTGTCGTTGATATCCACTGTCCGCTAGGCTAAACAGAATGTGAATATTTGGAGCAGAACCAAAACCTATTTGCCTGCTTTCAGCTGCCTGCAACAAGGATCGCCTCTTAATCACACTAGAAACCATTTAAACTAGTCACATATACATATATAGTAGTGTTGCTGTACTCAGCGATGCTTTTTTTTCGTGTGCTTAAGTCACATTTTCTTTGGCATTTTTCTTTTATACCTTAAAGGTATGCAAGCCCTGATACAGACACAGGACAACTACTTGATCTCAACCACTTTTATCATTTCAGTGTGTTTGTGTCAGGGGAGCTTAGTCCTCAGATTGAGGAAGCTATATCAGTATGTTTTTTATTTTTATTTTTGTTTTATTTTTGTTTTTACAAATGACATTTAAAAAGATGACTGTTTTTGTTTGTTATGATGTGTTCCCCGGCTTTGTGAAGATGACAATATCATTAGTTCAAATGATCATTGATTGTACGTATGTTGGTCTGCCTTCTGCATATAATTCTATATTAATCATATCCAGCTATCTATGCTTCGACATGCCATGTTTCTCTCTCACTCTGTTTGTGTGTGTGTGTGTGTTAATCTGCACACATACACACTAGTCTATGACTGTTTTCATGAAGTTTGGTTGTTTGATGCCATAATCTTCTTTATTTTTTTCTACCAAGTGTTGGCCGGGTCCCCCAGGATGTTGTTCTCACTTTCCCGTGTTACTTTCGAAGCATTTCCTCTCCTTTCCTCCTCAGCAGCGCAACCAAAACTCAAAACAGGAGAGAGTGTGGCCTTGTCCAGAATCACCGTCAGATCTTTATGTCTCTGTGCTGGTGACAACAGCTCTGCAGTGTTTCCTCTGAAGCTGTGCCCCTAAAGCTCCCACTGTGTTCTGGTTTTGTCTGAGCATTGTTGAGTTTTCAATTAGTTCAAAGAGCCCCATCTTCACTTACTGTGATATTTCATCATGATAAAAAAAAAATCATCCTAAATATTGGCTATGTAGGTCTGTTTTTGGAAGGGCATTTATGCAAATCTACAGAAATCTATGGTACAAGCAAGGAAGGGTGATTTCTGCCAAAGCCAACACGGAACCAAAGCGTAGGTTAAATGCTCTTGGGGTTGATTCTAGATAGTGTCACCTTTCTCCTATAAATGTGTCTATGAAATATGCTTGCCAATAGGCTACAGGAGCAGACTATAGGCCTTTTATATGAGGTGATAGAGAACATACCTATCTTTTATTTTTGTGTTTGAGCGCCAGTGGCCATTGCAGCCCGCCTGTATCTCTGCCTCAACCCTTATAGACCTCTTATATTAACCAGTGCACACTCCTGCTTCTCTAATGATATGTAAGGGTCAGATTTGTTATTTGCTCCTTCAAGTGGTTGCTGCAAGACTTTGTGCCTCTTTAGCACTTATATCCACAAGAAAGTTAGTTTTGGAGTTGCACAAAGTAGGGACGTGTTAGCGAAACGTGTTATCTGGATGCACATCATTTTCTGAGGGCTTGGTGGGAACATACTGTGCTTTTTTGTTCTTGTTTTCAGTGCAGAGATGTTTTTTCTGTATTCGTTTTCACTGTTTTGTCTCACTTGATTTGTATAGTTTGTTGTTTTGTACAAAAATGAAAAGTGAAACACAAAATATTTATAATTTTTGTATGGAGAAAATAAGAAGAATGTGAAAAAAAAATTTGTTTTTTATTGTGTTGGCTGAGAAGCGGCGGTGTCAAGAAAAATCATTAGAAAAAATGCTGTCATTTCTTCATTTGTAGCTAACGTGTTTTAACTACAGCAGCAAGGACAGTCAACAATAAATTCATTTTGAATACAGTAACATACTGGTCCAGTCCAGATCAGAACCTCCTTCAGCGTCCCTCCATTACTATTCCGTGAGTGTTCACATACTGGCACTAACGGACTGAGCATGCATATTAACATCATGTGACAGGGAAAAGAAAAACAAGATTTGTAATCCTCTGTTACACAGATAAGATCTTTTCACGGATACTGAAGTCAGGATATTTAGATTCCCATGTTTTTCTACATCTAGGCGGCCAGTGTAAGATTTTAATCAAGTTAAAAAATCTGCTGGTTCCCTTTAATTCTCTCATGGACCCCAGCACCAATGCCTCTGCACAAAGAAGCAAAGAAAACTCTGCATTACTAGCGTTTGGCTGCCCAGCCTCTTTGGTTTTGGTTACACAACACAACACAACAATGACACCTAGTGGAGCCTTTGGGAAACACAGTGGGGATTTAAAATGATCCTAATTTAAACTTCAGTAGTTCTCTTGTCAACATTTTCCCTTCTCAAACTAAAATAAGATAAAGTAAACTAAATAATTTAAAACAGATAAGTAAATAAATAATGCAGTGCCCACAGTATTTTATTTTAGATGCCCTTTGCAGGTGCCAGTCTGTTGAGAATGACACAGCTGCTGTCAGAATCACAACTCTTCCAGTTGTTAAAGAAAAGTTAAGATATTTTGGAAAGATTTGCTTATTTCCTTTATGGCACAGAGTTAAGTAGATAGATACCATACTCTCATAACTGTCCATTAAATATGAAGTTACAGCCAGCAGCAGGTTAGTTTAGCTTAGCATAAAGACTGGAAACCGAGGGGAAAGTCTGGCTCTATCAAAGGGTAACACAATTTGCCTTTATTATGGCTTGTTTGTTGAATCATATGGATCTTTTCAGCTAAGTCAAACAAAAAAGTGCATTATCTAAATTGTTTATCTTTTGATTTGATGCCAATCAATTTCAGTCAATTTCTCAGACATAAACCCTGTGGAAATGTTATGATCTGGATAAATAAGATATTATGAAGAGATGGATGTCTTAAATTCTTGAACCCTCCCCCTATCAAAGCTGCTGTTCCCTTGTACAGAGTCACACTTATCCAAACATCTTCCCTTGCCATTAGTGGTACTTCCTCCAGCGATCGCGCTCTAAAAAAAAGAAAACAGACACAGACATGCTCAGTTATCTCCAAATCTATGCAGCCCAGTACACAAAGCAACATAGAGGAATCCACGCACTTACTTATATGAGGGTAACTCCAGATGTAGCCAAGCACACAGTAGCCTGCTAACAACATGCCCACTCCACCTACACCACCTTTCTTCACATCAATATACCTCTTGTAATACCATTGCCAGCCTGATGGAAGCACAGAAGAAAAAAGACATAAAAACTTTTAACTTTACTTAATACTTAAAGAAATTGTTTGACATTAGCTTTTCTTTCCAAGAGTCAGATGAGAAGATTGATCCCACTCTCATGTCTGTCTGTTAAGTTCGAAGCTACAGCCAGCAGCCGGGTTAGCTTACACAAAAAGTAGGCCAAGTGGTGTGTTTTCTGAGTGATACATATATGTGTTTGTGTGTGAGATGAGTGTGTTATTCACCTCTTTGCACCATTTCCACCACATCTTTTGGATGGCTGGGCATTTTGCAGGCCAGCCACTCAGGCAACTCCCTCAGTCTCAGCTGTCCAAGACTCCGCTGTGTCAGAGCACCTACAAATAAGGACACCCATAAGAATCAATGCAGTGAGAGAGATGAATACACACTCAGAACACATCGTCTGCAGTACCTCACTTTGAGGAATAAAAACCTTGTTTTTTCTAGGAAGCCCTTTCTGAATATTTAACTGTAGAAGCCGGAGTTCGAATAAGAACTACGAATAAGAAAAATTACCATTTGTCATGATTAATCAGAAACTAGTCTCCCTTTGCCAGACCTTCCGCCACTGTGCTGTGGTGGAGGGTCTGGCTAGTTCAGACAGCATTCCGGGATGGGAGAAAAACATGCTCTAGCTTATTATCTTTAAACCAATCACAACCTGAGCCCCGGTGCCGCTGCAAAATAGCCTCAGGAAGGATCTTGTTTTGGTGGAACATGTGTAAGTTTAAAAGTTGTTTTAGTGACAGATAGTCTAGCTAGCTGTCTGGATTTACCCTGCAGAGATCTGGGGAGCAGTTAACCATAGTCCTCGTAAATCCACCAGTTTAAAATTCTAACACACAAAAAAGCGTAAGGTAACGGAATCTGGCCGAAAAGGACATAAAGTGGAATTTCCAGGAATCAGAAACTGAAATTGAAAATTAAGTATATAAGGCTACAAATCTGTAGTCTTACACATTTCACGCTACCAAAAAAGGTTCAAGGTTGGATAAACACTGTTTATTGTCAAATACTGACCTTTAGTTCCACTATCAGCAGTGTTTTGTTTCCTGACTTTGAGCTGCAACTTCAACCCATCATCAGCTCTCAAAGGCTCCACCCTCGCCGCCAGCAAAGGGCTGGAAAACGTTGTGAGTGATGGTGATGTCGTAAGGAGTCCTGTCCCCTTCAGCCCCTCATTCATGCTGACAGGATGTGGAGGGGATATGGCTTTGCTCATCAGAGACGATAGATGTCCAGAAAGGAGGGGACCAGCGGGGGAGGCTGGTTCAAGCTGTTGCATGGGGAGTAAAGTTGTCTGTTCAGACTTTGAACTTTGTCTCTTAACTGATTGTAGCTCTGTATGTTGTGAACTGTTGCAGGGCAGCTGATCTGACACAGCTTTAGTTGTTACCAAACCGCTATCTTGATTCCCTGTTGGAAGTGGAACTGACTGAGACTTGTTCCAAGTCTGAATTTGCTGCTTCGATCATCAGTAGTTTCAATCTGGCTCAGGATGCTTGGCCCGCTGGACAGACGGGTGGCGTTAGCTCGGCCTAAGGTAGCTTTAACATCCTGGAGGGTAATACTGGTCTGGTGACCACTTCCTGATTTCAAGAGCATCTTATTCACGTATAAACCCTCGACTTCCCCCTCATTGTCCAGCAAGAAGTTGTCACGGGCTCTTGCACTAGTAGTTTCATTTACTTTAGAGTCCAGAGAGCTAGAGGTATCTTTGGTTTTGGAACGGGGTAGTGCAGCCTTCTTCGTCTTAGAAACCGTCTTTTTAGAGGCAGCTTCGGGTTTGGTGTCTGGGGACAGAAACACAGGACGAGCGTCAACTTTTATCAAGTCTTTGTTGGGATTAGTTTTGGTCTCAGCTGTAATTCTGGAGGTGAAAGGATCTGCCACAAAAGGGGTCGAACCTGAAAGCAGAAACTCTGAGGCAGCTCTCCTTTCCTTCAGTGATCCCTTAGAAACCTGTTTGGATTTTGCAGCTTCTATCAAAGCGCGGAGACTCTGCTTTTTGGGCTTAGAGGTGGTGCTAGACAGAGGTGGCAATGGGGAGGAGGTAAGGGAAATGGTTGTGGGGGAGGTCATGTTGGCTGTCTTGATTTGATCAGACAGCTTCTGTTTCTTCTTCTTAGTTGATGGTAGAACTGGCGCAGAACTCAGCGATGATGACAAAGTTGATGCATTTGGTGGTGCTGAGGTTACCACAAACATCTTTTTACTCTTCTTTGATAGAGGATTTGCGGTTACTGACTGAGAAGACAATGTTGTCTGATTCACTGTGACGTCATGTTTGGTTGGAGGTGTTTGGGAGCTTGCTGATGCCTTGCAATGTGGCAGGTGACTCTTCAACCTTCTGTAAGTTTTCCCGCAGAATGGGCACACCTCTGTGGGGAAGAGCAGTGCAGTGTGTGGTTAAAACCAATATTACATGGCTAAAACCCATCTATGTTTAGATGTGGTCAGTACAGTTATTTACATTATCGATGAATCTGCTGATGATCTGCTTGATCTTTTGTCTTAAATCGATGCATTTTTTCACATATTGCCCATTTGAATTGTTATACTGGTAAATACAGAAACTACAATATGCCATTTTATTTTAGTTCACAGTCACATTTTAACTGGGGGTGTATCTTACAATCTAACACCCAGTGTGGAAAATATTGAGTGATGAGGGAGCCAGAGACAACGAGTTCACGACACTCAAACATGCACTAATTTGTTTCACAAGGTTACACATTTAGCAGCCTATAAGTATTTTTTTCTCTATAGACGTGGTCTCCGCTCCCTGCGGTCTCTAACGTCACTTCTCTGGCCTTAGTGAGGGAGCGGTACCGCAGCGTGTGGCAAATGTCGGAGCTGACATTAACACTTTTAGCATAGATTTTTTTTTTTTAAATGCAAATAAACCAGTGAATGCAAATGCATTTAGGGACTTCCCGCAGTTTTGGTGTTGAAATAAAATTCCGCCCTTTGTGTTTGAGAACGAGACAACACTACAACTACAACTACAACTGACTTGTGTTTTATGAAGAGACTAAAAAGCTACACCACTGCCAAGGCCTTTCAACACACCTCAGTCGACCGGAAGTGCCGGAAAGCGGGGTTAAGACCGTAAACGAAGACGTCAGGAGGGCAAACTTTAGGCAAGGCTGACTTCTTATCGGCTATTACTACGCAGCATTTTTCTATCCAATGTACGGTCTTTAGCAAACAAAATACCTGCATCTTTGGCTGCAGTTCACCACTCGTAAATTTATTATTAAATGCAACATCATGATTTTGACGGAAACATGGCTACAACAGCGCTGTGCAAGAGCACGTGCTGACAATGAGCGAGACGCTGGTACGAAAGCGAGAGACGCACGAGTGTCTATGACGTTACCCACGTTGACTAATCACGGTCCGTGACAGGTGTGTCTGACAGGACACACACGGCCAACTCTGACATACTCGCTCTCTCCTCCTTCTCAACATGAAATAAAAAGAAGTAATCAAATTTGCGAGTAGTTTTAGAAATGACTCGCACTGTCTTACAGGTGGTAGCAGTCTGGAGCCCTGGGTTATATAAATAGACTACATTGTCTTACATTGTCGGAAACTCACAGATATTTGGTTTGCCATCTTCCACATGGCAAGAAAAGCAAACAACGGCACATCTGAGATGCTTTAATTAGATGTATATTTGTCACTTTTGCTTTGAAGATGACACAGTCTATATTATTTATTGCATATGCACATTTTCTTTACTTTATGGGCTGACCTTGACATTGAAGGGAAAGTACAGTAGAGACAGTCTACTGTAGATTCTACTTTAGTTCATTCCACATCAGCACTGCAGTAAGTTCCAATAGAAACACATGTGATATTGTTTGGGACCAGGGCATGTGTGGTGTCTCTGCTTTTCTGAATAACAAATTCAATGTTGCGCCACTTACCAGAACTCATTTTGCATGCGTTTGTAAAAACAGGAAATCAGGTTGATTCATGTTTCCAAAAAAATTAGAACAGGAAAGTTGTAGCAGCGTCAAACAATAATAAATTATCACTTTTATCCGCAGTGTTGTCACGTTTAAACACTTTAAGTTAAGACACATTCTCACATTCAGCTCGTAAAACTGTTGCTGTTATCAGGGAAGGACCCAATAGGTAGCACGTTAGGAGCCTGAGTATAAACTGCTAAATACATTTTTACTAAATAGCTTAAACGTATTGCTGTATAATTCAGAGGCTGACTTAAAAACTATATTTATAAGTGATGATGTGTTATTTCTTTAACTGTCTATGGTTATAACGGGCCGTCTGGTACAGTTAGATACCTGCCTGATCATGTAGAGATCTGTTCAGTGGGTGTGGTGGACGAGTTGAGATGATTCACTGGAGCTTTCTTCCGCCTTCGCGTAAATCCCCAAACAAACCCAACCGCTTTTTTTATGTAGTCGGTCAAAATGCACCACTAAATCTTTTGATATTTACTGTCAAATTGATATTTTCACAGTAGCGTTGTTATGATCTGGCAGAACAAGTCATTTAATACATAAAAGAAAAGTACAGTATATAGAATAGTCGCCTGTTTTCCTCACGCATGAGCTACAACGACCGTTGTTCGATAAAAAAATAAAACAAATCTCAGCACAGATACAAATACACAAGATACAGTTGGTTGATATTTTTGAAGCTTTTTAGCCACATAGGAGTAGTAGCCAGAAACTATGCTTGACTTTTCATTCGTTCTCCCCAAGATGAAAAGAACAAGTGATGAAGGAATAACTGTGTGTTCAAATACATATATCTGTATTTATCGAAAGAAATAGATTTTTATTATTTAAAATATTTCAAAATGCCCCTTATTAATTTAAATCACATTTTATTCTGTATATTTGACTGTCAACTCTGTATTTTGAAAAACGGTCCAAAGATTGTTTAGTTTAGCAGTACTTTTAATGTGGTTGTTCATTTTGTAACAAATTTCTGAGCATATCCACAACATGTCTCTTTTGGGCCAATGTTAATCATGAAGAGGCTAAATACTTAATATATTAATATTGAGAAAAAAAAAGCCTACTTTCATTAGAAATGTGTATTTTATTGATAGGGTTAGAGTGGCATGAGACTTGGCACAGGAATACATTTTAAGGTGATGAAAAAAATACACAAAAATACATCTAAAATCAAAAAGGTCATCTTCATTGGAAAAGCAGTGATTTGAAACACATTCAGAATGGAAACATACTCCATTTCTATAACCATTTACATACACAGAGATAAACCTGAATATTATTTACATGGCAACGGATTACAGTATATACAAAGCCAGAACTGGAAGAAAACTGAAGTGAACAGGAGGTTTATTTTGGAAGAAAAACTACATGCTATTGATGTGAACATTCGTAAGAAAGCATGGGGGGATTTGGCAGAGAAGCACGGATTTGAACAGTGCCTGGAAGTTGTCCTCTAGTAAAGATTGGCCCCCTACAAGATACAGTTGCCTTTTTCCACCGAATTCCCCCCCCCCTCCCCAGCAAATTCATAAAATAAAAAAGGAACTACTAAACAGGACAAGATGGCGTGTAAAATACAAACAAACCTTCAAGGGTTATTTCAGAGACGCCTGGAGTCACAACTCGGTAAGCTACAGCTTACTATTACAATGTTGGTTACAGTAACATCAAATCTCTGTACATCTATTAACAGACATTTATCATTCAAGCAGGGGAGGTCTGTCCCTTTACATCTAATCAGAGATAGAAAACAAAGAGACGGAGGAGGGAGGAGGGTGGGGGTGGTGGAGGGGGGGTCTTTGGGTCAACTTTCAGGGGTCAAAGCCAGGAGGATCCAGTACCAAATACCACCCAGCTGACTGTACTGAGGCCTGGCTGAATCTCGCCGCTGCCACCCAGATAAAGATTCAATTATTCAGTTAGTTCACCAACAATGACATCAGCATGTACGCTGGTTGTAATTTCAACCCTGAGAAAACAGTGGACTGCACGTTGGCTTGCTGACACACCTGCCTAGTGTGCCATTTAAGCTAATTTGGTACTACAACCACAAACAAGGGACAACTTGCATCTTAATTATCGGTTGAAGGCAGCTGGGATTGGCTTTGATTCTATAGAGGCAAAAGGCACAAATGCAGGATTTAAACAGTGATTAGGTCTACATAAGACAATACAGGGAAAGGTATTGTCGGTTCAGTCGTGCGGTTGTGCCATTTTCTAGCGTTTTTCGACAGACAAGGTACCAGTGCTGGAGCTATTTTCCAGATCAAATATTGAACCATTCTGGGAGGTTTTGCAAGCAATGACCTAGTCCTTGTCTCGACAACAATGGCTCTGTGACTGCGTCTGGAAGAGGGAGGAAAACAGTGCTGCAATATATCAGAAAAAATGAGGACAATCGTGCAGTCACTAGGTAATCCGCAGGTTGGCAAACCCTTCTACAAACTACAGGGGCTTACAAAGCAGCACTAGAGGGGTGCAACAGAATGAATGGAGTGGTTTTGGATTAGATGAATTCAATGCGTGTACACAGACTGGCAAATCAATGTGGGCGCAAAGCTGATCTTGAACCATCTAAAATCCTACATGTTGTTTAAACAAACTAATTCCTGTATTTGGTGCTTGGCAAATTATGTATCTGGTTGAGAGACCATGTGCCCGGTATGAAATAGGTTTTGCTGGTTTGCGCCAGCACCGGCAACTTGTGAGTCGAAAAGCCGCAGCAAATCTTGTGCTGTAAGGTGGTGCTCAGACCAGAGGAGAGAATCTCTAGACGAAGCAGCAAAGTTCAAATGTTATCCAACTTTAAAACCGCCTGCTTGTCGTTCTTTATAACCCTACTGACTCGTTCCCCTACCAAACCCTGAACTAACAATAGGCCAACTCTTCAAAGAGGAGTGTAAAAACTAACATAAAAATTGAAGAAGAAGAACGCTGACGTCTATCTGATTCTTCAAGGTCTCGTCAAGTCCTCTTCAGGAGCGAGGGGGTAGTTTGTCCCCATTCAGGTCCTCTATTTTCACAGGTTGACAGGGGTCATTGGAGCATGAGCTGCTTGAGGTTGTCATGGAGGATGGTGTCCTTGACATCCCGGAACACCAGCCTGATGTTCTCCGTGTTGATGGCCGTGGTGAAGTGGTGGTACAGTTGCTTCTGGGTGGCGTCGCGTCTCTTGTCCCGGAAGCACTCCACCATAAACGCCTGGACGTCTGGCAGGTTGTGCTCCTGCCCAGTGTACTCAGCAAAGTAGTCTTTGAGCGGAACGCTCTTCACTTTCTCCTCCAGCAGGTCTGTCTTGTTGAGGAAGAGGATGATCGAAACGTTGACGAAGACGCGGTTGTTGACGATGGTCTCGAAGATGTCGAGCGACTCGCGCAGTCGGTTGGTCTGCCTGTCCTCCATCAGCACCTGGCAGAGACAAGCAAGAGATTAAGTACTACTGCTAGTACTAGTACTGTTGCTATTCTACCAGATGGAATTTAAACTACTGAAGATATACATAGGTGCAGGCAGAAATGAAGGCCACCCAATGATGTTTATTTTTCCATTGTTAATATGTTACTGCTTAGTACATATCTTGGACATAATTATGTAATAACCAAATTTAACGAGTCTTATCAAAAAAAATTATTTTATGTTACCTTAAAAAGCATAATTAGGATGGAAGCGCCTCTTTTAAGATTTACTGTATTTTTGTTATGGGTCAATTGGCCTTTTGAATGGCATTGCTAGGGGCGCTACTATGATCACATCAATATCACTATTTTTAAAGACACTACAAACACTGAAACATTGCTCAAAGCATCACCAGGGGCTCTACACATGAACTTGAGTTCTTGAACGTCTCACTTTAGCTGTTGGTTTTTCCGGTCGCTGCCATCTCGCTACTCAAAAACAGTGTGTGTACACAAACAATGTTCTCAATGCTCGAGTTCCTGGTAATACTTTGAGCAAAATTTCAGTGTTTTTTTAGTGTTTGTAGTGTTAAAAATGTTGATTTTGATGCGATTGTAGTAGCGCCCATAGCACTTCCATTCAAAAGACCATTTGACCCAAAACGAAAATACGGTCAATCTTAAAGTGGCGCTTCTGTCCTAATTATGCTTTTAAACAAAAGTTTGACTCGGGTACATTCCCAAAAAGACCCTAGGTTGCATGTTGGCGAGAGTTACACTTTAAGGCCAATGATTTTTCTTTGATGAAGAAAAAAAAGAACAAACCGTGTTAATGGTAACTTTTACATGAGCTAAAAATAAGACACAAATCTGCACAAGGTGTGGAATTAATCACAACAGTAAAAGAGTGTGTGTATTTATAATACATACAGTATTTATGACAACTTATCAAAATGTCACCAAACATTATCTGTTAGTACAAACTGATTAATGAGCCATTTATCAGGCTATCTCAAGTGTGTGTGTGTGTGTGTGTGTGTGTGTGTGTGTGTGTTTGCATGTGTGCAAGAAAAAAATAAGATGCCATGGCCTTTGTTCGTCTAAGCGGCAAAATTTACCTGGTCGTATTCAGAGGAGGAGACGAGGAAGAGGATGGAGGTAACCGAGTCGAAACACTCGAACCAGCGCCTCCTCTCTGAGCGCTGCCCCCCCACGTCCACCATCTTGAAGGGAACACCCCTGATTTCAAAGTCATACTCGTGGATGCCCTTGGTGGGTTTACGAGCCAGCAGGATATCCTGTTGACTGGGAAGATAATCCTGTAGGAGAGATGGAAAAACACAATAAATATACATGAACAGCTACATGTACAGAAAATAAATTTGAGAAAAAATTACAACTTGTCAACAATGACAAGATGAAGACAAAAATGTAGTTTTTTTGCAAAGAGAAAAAAAACCTAAATCAATCCAAGAAAAACCTATAAAAGCTGAAAGTAGAGAATGCTTAGCCTAGAAATCTAGACGCACCCTAGTGGCGGCAAATGTAATTTTCAGCCAGGTAGTCTAGCAACTCTGTTGGTTTGCGAGCTGGAAAAACCAAATTCTGGTCAGGCCAATCACATCGTGTATAGAGTCGGTGGGCGGGCTTAACATAATAACGGCAGAGTTGACGCATTTCTGCGTGAATTTTCTGCTACTTGAAAACAAAGAAGATGGCTGATGCTGCTGGCGAACAGAGGCCTTTGACTTGCTTTGCCTGCCACTCTGGAAGACTGGGAGTTGAGCACTGAAGTCATTAAAAAAGAAAGATGTGTTTGGAGTTTTGCTGTCGTATACGAAAAAAGATTAAACTATCAACTAGCGTTGCTGTGGTTGGTTGTAGCGCTATCCTATTGCGTGCAGAGGTAATTTGAAAGACAGCCGTTTACCCTGCCCTTCGGATTGAGCCCAGCCAATGGTGAGTTTCCCAGAGCCAACATCTTGATGTGGGTCTGGTTGGTCAGGCTAGAGAAAGCTTGTTTTGCATTGAATTAAATTAGTAGACCTATGATAAGGAGCTCTGCAACCAGTGGTGACAGGGATTGCTGTAGGTCTGATGGTGCTGACTGAAAGTCCACTAAATAAAACAATAAATGATCTCCTGGGCGCCCAATCCAGTGTTGCAACAATGACACTTTTGATTATAGGTGTATAAGATCTTCCTACAGCCTGCATACAAAATCTTTATTATTTTTATTGAAATTAGATTTTTTTAATACCTTCTTTTGCGTTTTATGAGCGAACTGAATTCAATGCTTTTTAAGACTTGCAGAAACCCTGGTGTATCATCTTCTGAGTTACTATGTACATGTTTTCAAACAGCCATCTTAGTTGCTCCTCGGGTAACCTTAAATTGTCCAGACATTTTTCAAATACTTTTTTTTTTAATCTTTTGGGCAGATAAAGGGGAGAGAGGGGGAATGACCTGCAGCAAAAGGCCACAGGTTAAACCCCACAGAGGCTGCAATGAGGACTGAGCCTTTGTACATGGGACACGCGCCCAACTAGATGATCTACCCAAGCGCCCCGACATGCACTGCAATATTAACTATAACATGTACACACGTCTGATTATAACAATCGGTGCAGGCAGAAACAACTTACCAGCTCGCCAAGCTTATCCAGATTATCCAAGAAATACTTCACTGACTCACCCTGCGACAGGACAGAGGAAGACTTTGTTAACACACACAATTTATTAGTTTCAGTCATTTTAATCATAAACAGCACAGGCTACTGACCGCTAACATGGCATTCAGAACAGAATAAATGGGTCGCTGTTGTAGAAACAGGACAAAATCTCACTTTAGCTGCCACAAACAAACACACACACAAACATGCTTGCACGCACGCAAACTGTCTCCGCCTGAGAGCTGAGTCTGCTCTGAACAGCTGAAGCAGGATGCAAAATACTTGGTACTGCACTAGACGCACCTTTGTAAGTGTGTCTTTGATGTAAAAGTGTGGCTAGCTTTGCATGTGTGTGTATGGGTGTTTTTTTCTAGACCATTCTAACAGTGTTCATATGCAATTAGTGCAAGTCCAGACATGAAGCTGCCAAGACTGAGATGCATTCCTTTACGTGTGTGTGTGTGTGTGTGTGTGTCTATGTCCCCTGTTCTCCACATTAACCAAAAACTGACTGCAAAAAGCAAAGCAGATTTTCCTTACCATCCTTCCTGTGACCCGCAGTTTCTCTACAATACCACACCACTAGGATTGCTTGCATGTGTGTTGCGTTAATGACACACTTCACAGACACCTTGCTATAACACCTACATTTTGTTAGTAGTAATACTTTTTAGTGCATCCACCATGCACTTTCCTCACTGTAAGCTTCTGTGCTCACCTTTTGATCTTTTAAAAAAAACTAATCTGACCTGAAAAACCTGTGTGTGTGTGTGTGTGTGTGTGTGTGTGTGTGTGTGTGTGTGTGTGTGTGTGTGTGTGTGCATGGAAAGTGTTTGCAAGGCTAAGATTACACAAGGGAGGAATAGGTTGGCGTGGTGCTACACTAAAGCCAAAAGAAAGAGCTACCTTTTGGCGAAGCTCATTTTAATTCTGTACACATTTCTGGCTTCAACGCAATACGAGAGTTCAAATCTGAGCAGGATTTACCAATCCTAAAAAATCTGTACTATAATACAAAAAAATACAAAAAAAAAAAAAAAAAAGGAGAAGAGAAACCAGAAGAGCAATCACTCTCACCTCTCTCTGTTCATTTTACAGCATGACAATGCCTACAGTTTTACGAGCGTGCTGTGAAAG
This sequence comes from Etheostoma cragini, assembly GCF_013103735.1. Lineage (NCBI taxonomy): Eukaryota > Metazoa > Chordata > Actinopteri > Perciformes > Percidae > Etheostoma > Etheostoma cragini. The sequence goes on along the minus strand of NC_048427.1, from coordinate 4,914,027 downwards.
CAAAACTGAAACATAAGATAACAGTGTGTGCCAAATGAATTGTGACACTTGATATTTAGGCAGACCTGTGTTTTACTGTGGGAACTTTGTACTATGCAAAACTAGAGAATCCAGAGGTGATTACACATTTTTAATGGTAATTAAAAAGCACGTCTAGGGGCACGTCTGATTTGTGATGCAAATACTTAAATGCAAATGTACCAAAACAAAATAGGTTGTATCTGCTGGCAGAAATACAAATTAGTCAACGGAAACAAGAGCAGGGAATATTTCAACCGCTCCCGACAGAACAACTCTTCATCTGCTGCGTCTGGGTTGGATGGGTTATTGTCTGAATGGTAGAGCTAGTGTTTTAGATTGCATTTGCATTACGACTTCATACCAGGTTTTATACACTACAAAGTGCTTCATTTTTTTTATTTATCAATTTATCTGGTCATTATTTCTTCAGGTAATGGTTTAATTGTTTGGTATGTCAAAAAGTGTCACTAAATAGTGGAAAATGTATTTCACAATCTTCAAATTACTTGTATTGTCAACAAAAAAAGAACTAAATATTTCATTAACTAGAATTTGACAAAAGAAAAAGCAGCAAATCCTCACTTTTGAAAAGGTGGGACCATGAAATGTTTGACACCCGATGGTCTCGCGTTGCCAGACCTTCCTCCACAGCGCTGCGGAGGAGGGGCTGGCGTGTCCACGCGGCATTCCGGGATGGGACAAAGCCAATCACAATTGTCTTAGGCGGTGCTTAGCTTGGACACAAAGACGGTGGCTCTGCCAAACAGCCTCGGGAAGGAGCTTGTTTTGGTGGAACATGTGTATGTTCAAAAGTTGTTTTAGTCGTGTAACAGAAAACTCAGATTGGACAGATAGGCTGGCTAGCTTTCTGGATTTACCCTGCAGAGGTCTGAGGAGCAGTTAACCACAGAAATCCATCGGAGTTTAAAGCTTCAACACAAGGGAAGTGGAAGGCGACGGACATCCGGCCAAATTTCCGGCGACACCTGAACCATCCCGGAAGTGTAACGTCGTTGATATGGACTACTTGTCTGATGATTGACTTCCTAATTAATCAACCAATTGTTCTGCACTAATATAAATGATCGTAATGTTCAAGATGACGGATTTGTTAAAAAATTGCTTTAAAAAACAACAACTCTCATTAATGATTGTTTTCTTCTTCTTTTTAAAGCAAAAATTGGAGAAACAAATCCTTAGTTCAAGCATCTATACTTTATTTATCTATACTTGATTTGCTGTTTTTTTATGTTCTATTATAGTAATAGTAAATGTAGTGTAGTAATTGTAAAATGGGTCAAACAAAACAAGCTATTTCAATAAGTCATACCATTGTATGGGCCTTTTTCTGACATTAATATACCCAAATATGACACAGAATGCATATTTGTGTGTCCTTGTACTTGTGTAGCTGGACATGTGGCACTCTTAGTGGGAGAGCCAGAGCTCTGTTTGTAAGCATAAAGCTGTTTAACTACAGATCAACATTCCAGCTCTGATCACTCTTATTCAACAAATTCACACCAACAAGCTGAGTGTGTGTGGGACTGTAACAAAACGCCATACAGAAAGGTTTGGCCTTATGCAAATGACAAGAAAATGAAAATGTTTTGGTTGTGTTTCATTACTGACAGCAACTTGGAGTAACGTGTCCCCTATTTTTGTCTCAAATGCTGGAGGATTTAAAAATGTAATCACATCACATTAAAAAAATTTCAATTAAAAAAAGCACACGATTGTGAAAGTATTACCAGGGAAACCATGTGCACGGGAAGGTCCCGGTAAGTACACGTGAACATAGTGGCGACCACAGGCTGATATTCTGGGGTAAAATGTCAAGCGTGTGTGCATGCTTACAGCCAAGACATAAGGAGCGGGGAGAGGTGTAAACAGGAAGCTGAATAAATCACATGTCTGACCGCTCGAGAGAGAGAGAGAGAGAGAGAGAGAGAGAGAGAGAGAGAGAGAGAGAGAGAGAGAGAGAGAGAGAGAGAGAGAGAGAGAGAGAGAGAGAGAAAGAAAACCAGAGCAAGAATTACAGGGAGAGAGGAAAGGGTGGATGAATTAAAAAGAAAATCATTTTCACTTTCCATTTCCACCACCGCTTTCCAGACACTCATCTTTCTCATTATGGACTTTTTTTTGAAAAAGCCCCAAAAACTATTACTGGATTTGGTGAAAGAGATGAACTGGGCCACCACTGTCTTTCAGTGAGACTATGTCAATGTGAGTGTGGACAGCCACGTACCAGCTGAAACTCCCTGCGGCGATCATAGGCGTTCTGTATGCCCGAGTCGTCCCACAGAGCTTTGATGGCGGGCAGGTACTGCAAGAAGACGGGCGTCTCCAGCTGCCCGTTGGCCATCTTAGCTGACCGGGTGTTGAACGCCATCAAGCTGTCCCCATGCTTCTGGTTTTCCGGGTCACCCCACGGGATGTGCAGCTTCTCCCGGGCATCTACCAACACACGTACACCTGGAAAGGAAGGAAAGCTATCTCAATAAGAGAGGCCCACTGGTTGTAAAATCTAATAGGCCACATGCAATGGAAACCTATTGTGAAAGACTAGAAGGGCATGTGAACTGCATGCCAACCAAAAATGACAGGTGCCCTACAAACATGTTTTCTTTGACAAGAGTAAAATGTAAAAAAAGACTCTTAAATAAAAAAAAATACAAGACTTACATAAAACAGTATCACTAAAATTTGTGCCAATTTTCCAATGATTTACACTAATTTGAAACGGCTTCTGTAAAAAAAAAATAATAATATAATACAGTTACAGCAGCAGCTGATATTACAAACGGTACAAATAAATACGTTTGAGAAGCTCTTAATATTTTATATGACATTTTCATAATTTTTGATACAGAGAGATATTGATTCAATTAAACGCATTTTTAATTAATTTTGTTTACACTAAATTATAAAGGCTATAAGTTGTCCATGTTGTTGAGAGTTCTCCCTGTAACGTTACATACAAAGGGTGGACAAACAGGAACACCTTACAGCACACTGGTGGTAGTGGGTTTGCCCTCCATTAGCTACATCCCTATGTTAACGTTAGCTGTTGAGCAACTAAACTTGCCGTTGGCCATTTGAAACTAATGGCGTGTGTATGACTATGTTACACATTTAAAACGTTAACGATGTTGTGGCTACACGGCTATGACTTTTAAAAGACGGAGATTTCAGTAGAAACACGTCTCATATGGGTGTGCCGACAGCAGATGTAGACTGTTTATATGTGTGTCCTCTAAACAGATGTTGAAACTTTCTCAACCAGTTTAAGCGCCCCTCTGCCGAAGAAACAAGGCTTATCTCTTGTCCTAATGTACCTGCCGTTAGCAGCGAGGTTACCTTTGATAACATTGCTGTAAATTGTGGCTCTGAAGTCCTCTCGGGCTTGCTGGTCGAAGTCCTGGCCGTGGATGATCCGCATTTGTTTGAGGAAAGTCGACTTGCCGCTCTCGCCAGCGCCGAGCAGCAGGATCTTCACCAGCCGTTTCACGTATGTTTTCTCCCGGGAGAGACATCTGTCGATCTCCTTTGACTTTCGGACCTGTTCCACCTCGCCGCTGTTCAGTAGGCAGACGGGTAGACAAACTTTTAACACGGACCTGGTCGGCAGGAAATCCGCCATGTTCGCACAAACTTCATCGATGCTAATTTGATGCGCGTTCGCGGAGCGCAGGCACGGGACCAAGCCCCTTCCCTAAACTCAGGAAGTAGTGCTGCTGACTGTTTACCATCGATCTAAAGTCACTTTTCGCTTTGCCGTTTATGTTTTGCCGACTCAAACACACATACCATTTTATCCCACGTATGCCTTGACACACACAAATAAAGCTAGATGAGGTCGATGTAGAAATATGCCATTTGATATTTGAAAAAAACAGTTTTTACGTTTTTTACGTCGCAATCACACAGTTTATGATTGGAACACTAATGTGCAACTCAATTCGCACGCTATGTACTGTGTTACAGACAAGATAATACAACATTTAAAATGAATTTAACGCTAGACTTGACTGATACGACACGGTACCATTTCACCCTCTACTGGTTCACTTTGGTAATTGCGTAAGTTATAGAAAAAGCCGTGCTCTGATTGGTCGATTCCCCTTCTCGCTTTAGGTATGCTGCCTTTAAAGGCTGTTGAAAATACGAGAACTTATGTTTGAACGTCCTTCAAATGGTCAATGTAACGTAAAATGCTGACAGAAAAGTCTCAATCACAGAACAGTTGTCAATATTTGTTTCAGAAAGTATGATTTTTTTGTATTAAATTGGAATATCCTTTATAGTTGTGTGTCATTAATGGATACTGTGTCGTTATTAATGATATTTTACTATATTGTGTAATTATATTTCATTTGCATAGTTGTTTCTAAGTTTTTAAAAGTTAATTTAACCATAAGGTCCACTTTAATGCGAAAAATTACACTTTATTTACAATATCCAACCTTCCAAACAGGAGTTTATGGTGAACACTTGAAGGCAGCATCAGTTTCTATGATTGCACTTTCCTTTCAGCATCCCCACACTACACAAGGCTCACAGGCGACAGTGTGGGAGAGTGATCAATAGACACCATGACCATTAGAAACCCTCTCCGTGATCATGGACAGAGGTATCGACCAAGGATCGCTTGTCTCAAGAAGGTAGGCTATCCTTTTACATCAGAGATGATGACCACAGCCCTGCTTAGGCTGGACTATACATGCAGACGCACCTATAGATATGATAGATTGGTATTTCTCCAACGCAATGCTGGGCTTGAGTTGCCTGCTGTATCCTCATAAACCATGGCTGTTGATATTTTCTCATACAAACTGCGTTAGGCTACTTCAAAAAAAACTAGCCTATCTGTATTTCCCACAGGTCGTCTGGGGAATACTGTTTTTCTTAACCTTATGTAGAGATTTATTTAGGTTAGCCTAGACATGTTTTTGAAGCAACAAAGCTTAGAGGTATCATTTGGACTATAGAATGCTTTGAGGTAATACAAGAAAACAGATAACACATGCCATTTTTCAAAATGCGTGCAAATCTGAATTGTAGTTACCCAATTGATCAGAATTAGTGAAACAAAACTTCATAAGTACCAAGCAATTAGAAATACATGTTACAAAATGTAAATAAAAATGAAACAGCAAACAAATGTCATCTTGGTTTCAGTGGGTACTCTGTCTGACACTATAATAGTTACTAAACTGTTTTGTTGCATCCTTTCACCGTGATAAGGTCATTCAGTTTAATAAGCATTAAGCCTTAAGGATCAGTACCAGTGCTTCCATACACACCAACCAACCAGCTGCTGGAAAGAAGTAAATCCAGGCACTGTGTATTGGAACAACCCGGCCCTCTGGACAGAGAAGGGCTTAATTTATCATCTCACATTTCAAGTCTATCCACTTCAGGAGCTGGAATATGTATCGTAGTAAAATAACTTTGGCATTAGAAAAATTGTACAGGAAATAATTCAAAACCTCTGTCATTAGCAAAATATTCGCAGAGTCTATTGATTCCAGATGCAGCACTCACAATGTCCTGCTCCCCAGGGAAATGCTAACCATAGATATGATGCTAACTCATTTCAAGGAGAACTTTGGGTTTTGGTCCATGAAAGCCCACTTTGGTCCGACTCAGCCTGGGGCTTATAGCCTCTCCAGGAGGACTTCAAAGCACAAAGCCACTTCAAACAGGCCCAGGAGTCAGCCGCATCCACTCTCTCATAAACACACACACGCACACACACACAAGCTGAACTAATGTACTGCATGTTTTCTTGCTTTCACACCTGAGCTGTGGGATCTGATGTTATGATAAATAAAAAACTGTTCAGGAGCAGTGACTCACCACAAAAGCTCGCACACAAGCAAAACAAAAGCCATGAGATCAGGGTATGAAACAGACCTTTTATCTCACCTCTCTCCTGGTTTAAATGCAGCATTGAGGTTCAGAGTTAATTGTAATGTTATTTTTGGTATAATTGTGTTGAGAGAGTCTTTATTTATGCAGCATTTTCCTAATAAGAAGTATTAATTACAAGTGTTGATAGCGAGCCTTATTATCAAATGGGAACAATTTGCCTCAGAGGTTTCAAATCTATGAAAGGCAATTAGATGCCATTTTCCAAATCTTTTATTAAACAGAAAAGAGGTCAACAGGGATGTTGTGCATGATGTGGATAATGATAAGGATTATCAGCACCGTCATGTCCTAGACACTGGAGCAGATTTCATCCACAAATCCATCTAACCTCATTTTTTTATTTACAAATGATATAGTCTGCCCTCATTTCCCCATTATGGAGGCTGCCTCCACAACCTGTTGTCAAAGCAACCTGTTGGCATGGTGACCTCTATGAGTGGTCACAATCAGTTGTCGTGGTAACCTCCTCAACCCTTCATATTCATATTCCTTCACAGGCAGAGAAGGTGCTGCTGGAGATGCAGGACCTCAAAACGGGAGTTAAGTCACAGCCCCAGAGACTGGTCATTACAACAATACCACACGCTATTACTGGTAAAACACACACACACACACACACACACACAATGCAATGTTATTCATATTGCTGAGGGAGTGTGCCTGCATAGTCTCACTGAAGGATACAGGAGCTCCGGGCTCAAACTCGAGAGCTACAGATCTAATCTCCATGACAACACCCGTGGTCTCCAAGTCAGGGAGAGGGAAAAAGTAGGAGGTGAAGGAGGAGGATGATGATTGAGCAGGCAAGAGGAAAAGAGCAAGTAACAGAGACAGAACCAAGAGAAAAACAGAGATACAGCTAGGTGGTACCTTTTAATCTCCCTTTTTCCTCTTCTTTCCTCTCCTTTTCTCTCATCTAAGTTCCTCCTTCCTTCTACTTTTCTTTCTTGTCTCTCCCCACCTCAACTCACATCACCTCATCTCCACTCTTCTTTTTTCTTTCCTCTTTTCCTTACTCCTCCCTCCTTTCCTTTCTCTTCTCTCCTTTCCTTTCTTTTCTTTTCCCCCTCTTCCCTTTGTTTCTTGCTGTGCTTCCTCCTCGACATTAGCGGCAGGGGCTCACAGTCGGTAGTGTTGTATCAGGGGTCTGGCATTTAGACGCCCACCTACCTATCGACACACAGAAACCTATTTCATGATATTCACTGTCACTGATCACTGTTTTTTTCACCTTTGACTACTTCTCATTTCCATCTTTCCTCCTCAGGGGAAGATATTATCGCGTGGTTAGTGGACAGATTCCAAGTAGACACACAAGGTGAGAGAGATGGCAGCTGATGCCATTCATATATTTACATGACATACAGTGTGAGTCAGCTGAAAGTTCCACTTTTGATCACATTCCTGCTCGTCTCTGCGCCTGTCTTCAGAGGCGAGGAGTATTGGCTCAATGCTGGTGGCGCTAGGATACATCTACCCTCTGCAAGACCACAAACGCTTAGTGATCAAACCAGATGCGTCCCTCTATCGCTTCCAGGTAAACATACCACATTTAAAAATTGCAGGCCACAAGGAAACTATCTTTTCAAAAATGGAATATCTAGTTTGACTTTGTTTTGAAGAAAACTCCACAGATAACCGTTCAAATTAAACAGAGCCGTCACTGTCCTACAAGACAAGATGCTTTTTTTTTATTTTAAACTCACTGACTGTTAAATAATGTTTTAACCTCTTTTGGTAAAATCTTTAACAGCTATATTATGTACCATTAGGATTTACATTTAAGCACTAATCCATGGACATTCTTTATTAGATGCAAAGGCTGAAGGTCCGATGCAATGTGCATTTTCACCCAAGTCAATCAAAGCAACATGCTGATAAAAACGCACATCAGTCAACATTTGTTGGCTTTAAATATGCTCTATAATTATATCTGGAAGCTGGCTGGGTAGGGACCACAGTACAGTAATAATGAGACTCATTGCATTTTTCATTGCTGCATTTCTTGGCTAAAGCACACGTTAGCTTCTGAGGAGATAATTATGGCTGTGATAATTGTGACAGCTGAGAAGCTGGAACTGGTGAACAGTCTTTCTTGATATTTGACAAAAATAAGAATAAATAAAGTTTCACTGAGGAACTTGGGGCATTCAAGCTTTAAATATAATGTTTGAAAAACTGCCTTTAAAATAGTTCACCAAAAGCAATGAGAAGAGTATCACCATTCGTTTTGCTATGTAAAATATCAAATTGGTCTGCTTTTAGTTTCCTGATTAGTGATACATTAATCTTACTTCGGTTCTGGTCAGTAAAAAAGTTTTTTCTTTTGTCGTCTTTAGACACCGTACTTCTGGCCCACACAGCAGTGGCCTGTAGAGGATACAGATTATGGTGAGTGTGAGTCCTTCACATCTTATCTCACGTCCTATTACCAACACTTACACTTTCCCTTTCACTATTAAAGCAATCTACCTGGCGAAAAGAAACATACGCAAGAAAGGAATCCTGGAGCTGCATGAGCAGGTGACAACGCTACCAAATGAGAGTGATTCATTTTTATCTGCTGGCAGTTGCTGAGGTGTTATTTTATGTCCTCAGGAGCACTATAACCGTCTTCACAAGTGGATGAATCATAAATGGGATTTTATAGTGATGCAAGCTAAAGAACAGTACAGGTAGGTGTGTAAGATACTGAGTGTAAGATCACTCAGGTTTAAGATCAAGGAGGTGTTACAATGCTCTGTGTTTGTGTGTGACTTTTAGGGCGGCAAAGGAGAGGAAGAAACCGGACCGTGTGGTGTTTGACTGCCAGGAGAGAGCATACTGGGTGGTTCATAGACCTCCGGTGAGAACCCCCCCAACCACACACACACACACACAGATAGTTATCAGACATGAATATAAGTGGATTGCCAGCAGACAGACGTCTGAAAATAAATTGCACTCCACCGCTATACTTCCCAGGGTATCTCATTATCTCCACCCATGATGCCTCATTACCATTACTTGTCCAGTCAGAGGAAAAGTGCACCGCTGATTAATATTTCACACTGCGTAGGAGAAATGGGTTGTAGCGGTTTGCAACTTGAGCTTGCAGCATTGTGAGTCCTAAGTTTCACCCTGACCAGGCTAGAAGGCTAACCCGTAACCTCCAGGGTCCCTGAAGGCTCAGCCTGACTAAGTGTAATTGAGTTTGTGGTAATTCAATGCCCCATTAAAGCAAATATTAACGGATATGGTAAAACATTAATCTCTGTTTTATTACATAATCGTGAGACCCAGTGGTGAATTATTTATGGGCAAATTGTGTGTGTGAATAAATCTGTATTTCATTAAACTATCTCAACTAATTGACACACAAGAAACCTGGGGCCTTTAAATCAGTCAGAGCTACTTGTTTCTACTTTTGTAGGAACATTTTATGAATTTGTCTTGAGTAGTTTGTTGTTGCACTTTTTGTCCCACTTGGCAGTTGCATCCTGCCCACAGACTCATCCTTTTCAAAATCAGAATCAGAAAAATTACTCTCATTGCAGAAAAATTAACTACGAAATTCTTAGCAGCAGTTCACCCAGTAAACATAAATCTAAATCTTAAAAGACAAGAAATAAGTAGTTAAACCATACAATCATATATAGAAATAATATACTCACTGAAAGTACTAGAGTTATTACAAATGGTCCGTATGTGAAGGTGTGAATTTGTGTGCGTGTATTTGTGCGTGTGTGTCTGTGTGTGTGGGTGATGCTAGTGAGTGTGTGTGTGTTCAGTGGGGTGATGGCTTGTGGAAAGCTGTTGTTCCTTAGTCTATTTGTCCTGGTCTTAAAGTCAAAGTTATCTTCTATCTCAGAGAATATCATACTCCAGGGACAGACATATGCCGCTTTTTAATGTGGTTTCAAGGCAGTACATTTTCAAATCCTCTACTGGAAACAAACATAATGCTTTAAGTTGTATTTGTAATGACAAACAGTGAATTCACAAAAATCACATTTAGCACGTGACCGGCCTCTTGTAGTTTCAGACGGTCGGGAAAAGTGTGACACATTAGCAACCTGTGATTAGCATTATAAAGCAGCCCTCTGCTTTAATTAATGAGTCCTTTTGTAAACACACAATGTGAAATTAATTGTTGTTGTTGTTGTTTTTGTTGGTGTGTGTGTGTGTGTGTGTGTGTGTGTGTGTGTGTGTGTGTGTGTGT